>NC_066316.1:54242993-54551993 GCF_022539315.1 Serinus canaria | reverse complement strand
AGCCATCATCTGTTAGACACGCCAGAAAGGAGCTCCAAACCAGGCAATACAGAAATTTTGATTTAAGGAACAAAAAAGAACAAACAAACACCACTCAAAAACCCCCTCATACTTTTGAGTACTTGATAATGGGCTGTATTCACACATCACTCATAGCTGCAATTCATCCTGTAGCACATGTTGAGAAACAGCTTTTTATTGGGGTCTTTTACTAAAGAAAACAAATCATCATGGCAAATTTCAACATACATTTTTATCCAGTGCCCTGTGCTTTGTCTTCCCGTGGCTCTTGCAATGTGCTAATGAGTGTAAAAACAAGGAGAGGCATGATTCTCCTTTAAGAAGTTTTGCACGCTGAAAACACAGGGTTCCAGGCAAGAAGTGCAAGGAAGGAACACATAACAAGAGTTCTGAAAACTTGGAGCCCAAGCAATATTTCATCAAAAATGAAGCTTTTCCTATAGAAGTGTCTAACAACAGATACTAATTACTTCCTGACCCTCAAGTTTCAAAGAAGGAAGGAGAAAAGCAGCCTGCACAGTGGCCAATCCCACGGCCCAGGCTGCTTTTCTCCTTCTTTCACTACATTCTATGAAGTCACAATCAACTTTCCATTGATACCTCCTGTAATTTTTAGCTCTTAAAATATTGCTTTTCCAAACATTATGCTGACAGCATTCAACTTTTAGACTTTCTGATGGTTGATTATAGTAGTTTGAACAGCAATTTAATGACAAATAAACAGAGCTGACTGTGGATACAAAAAGTTCAAGGAGGAAAAAAATCACAACCCATAAGCAACTCAAGAAAGTGCAACACAGAAAAAACCCATGAAAACGTGATCTAAACACAAGAACACTGGGGTGAACTTTGATTAACATTTTCATATGTATTCACTCATCTTAGCAGCAATGCATGAATAACTTTAAGACTGCAGTAGTACAAACTTGTTGTGCTAGTTTTTACTTTGTTTCAGCCCACAAATAAATATAAATAGATGTATTTAGTATATTCCACCTTTTGCTTGTAAAACATTATGGGCAAGCTTGGATGTGCAAAGAGTGGTTATGCAATACCATTCTGATCTAATTAACAAATACTCACAGAGTATTTTTTAAGTAACCAAGAAAAAGTTAGAAAAGAGGAAAGAAATTGTTCTGTATCCCAGGCAAGGGCAGCTCTCCCCACTATTCCTCACTGAAAGCAAAATATTAGGGGTTTCTTGAGAATGCCTAAAAAGAAAAGCTAAAAAATAACTCCAATGCTAGGCATCACCCATAACATGTTCTAAAATCCAGCTCTGGTTTGCAGCTCCCAGCACACGCAGTTAACATGACTGACCTTGTTGAAATCTCCCTGGGTAAGCAAGATAGCTCTAAAAAAAGAACACCAGGCCCTGACGATTAATTGCTAACTATTAATAAATGAGCATATTTCTCCCAGACATACCTATAAATGTAGCTGCCCAACAGCTTTACCAGGAATGGAAATCTGAGTATTTCATGACATATGCAGGAATAACTACATATGAGTAGTTTCTCATGAACTACTGAGAAAGGGAATAACTGAACCTGGAGTGCAATAATGAGCCCGAAGCAGATGCATGATCCCCAGCCAGCCGAGCCTACAGCTCCAGTGACAAAGGCCAGACTGTAATGGAGCCTCACAACAACAGAGGCTTCTAACCACAAGCATGTCAAACTTGTCTTTACCGTGTAAAATTTTGCTTGAAGTCACAACTCACACAAGCATGTGAAGCCTGTGGAAAGGGGGAAGAGACAGATCAGGCTACAGCAAACAAAGAGGAGGCACAGCAATGTCTCTAAGACAACAGTGACATTTCTCACACAGGAGCTCTACGACAAATGCTGCTTTCCTCCTCCTCACATCTTTTGAGGAATGACCTTAGCTGAGGGGTTTCCAGTAGCCAGGGACTTCAGAGACCAGAAAAAGTTTCACCATACCATCAATTGCCATTATGCCAGTAAAACTGAGTCACTCTTATACAGTGTACTGCAAATGTGCTGCAACTTCTATGGCCACTTGCCTGCCCTGCAAGAAGCTGAATAACTCTAGGAATATCTCTTGAGGGACTCTCATGACATTCAGGCACATGAGAGAGTGTTGTGATATACAGGTGAGTACTTTCAGCCCCTAGGATTCTTACACTGCACAAAAGCAAGATCACAGCTCAACTACAACACTATCCAGATATTAGTCTGTACCACAAGGATCAACTCCAAACAACCCAGAGAAACAAACCCCCAAACACATCTTCTCAGCAGAGTTAGGAAACAGTACAGACAATATTGTCCAAAGAGCACAAACTCCACACCAGCCCAGGCAAAAGTAAATCAACACAGTATCCTAGGAAAATACATATCTTTCCATGGCTGAATATAGCCCCCAAATACTATCTTAATCCATTGTGCTATAAGAGAAACCCTTAACTACACCATCACTTCCTTCAGACAGGAATTGAGGTGGTGCTTATAGGAAAAAATCAGTTTGTTTTCAAACATTGATGTAGTTAAAAAGGATGTTTTCAAGCACATCCTTGCTTGAAAAGTGCTTCATGTACACAGAAAATTGTTGGCAATGAAAGCACAAGTCTTCCTCTGCAGTTTCAGTTTAACTAGACCAGCTCTTATTAGCTGCATAGCCTGCTATTGCCAGTACAGCACCCTGTGCCAGAAAAAACACCCTTGTTCACAAAAAATAGCAGCATTCTAGTCTGAATTAGCAAGAGAAGACAAGCAACTGTGTTTTGTATCAGCTGTTGTTGGTAACAATGAACAGAGACCTTTTTATTTAAAACCTGACTACAAATATCTAAAAATATTTATGTTTAGCTTACTACTTCTTGAGAGGTTCCATTTTAAATGCTAGATAAATGCTTCTTACAGTATTTTCCAAGGACTGAACATCTCAAAATCCCAGAGCAAAACTCTTCAGAACAAGAGTTACCTTGTTAAAAAAGTTACTTAAAAGCAACAACAACAACAACAAAAAAAAAGTAAGCTAACCAGGAGCAAATAAGCTGTCCAGCAGTGGTCATACAGCCTACTTTGGGATTTTGCTTTTTAGGGGTTTGTTTCATGGAAAAGGGTAAGTTCCCATGATTCCTTTTGGTCTGGAAAAGTTATTAAAAAATATTTAATTTATCAAAGTTTGATGGGGGGCGGGGCAAGAAGGCGCTCAGTTACACATTGAACATTAATATGGACTGAGTTAGACCACTTATTTCCACCATTCCCTACATTTTGCCAAGATATTTTTTATCATTGTATGATAAGTAAGAATCATTATCTGCAAAACCAATCTCCCCACTGAGAGTTGGCATCTCCCAGCAGTTTTCTACGCCATGCTCCTAAAATACATCTCCACGGCACCACAGCACTAACTACTGGCAGCAGACATCACCAGCCAAATAATTTTGCCCAGAGTTCAACCAGTTCAGTTAAGATCATGGCATCACTTCTCACAGTAGGCACGTGCAAGACAACAAAGAGCTTAAGCTCCCCTCAAAACACTTGTTCATAAAACTAACCTTGAGAAATTAAATGAAATATTCATAAGGTTAAATTAAATTGGTCTTGGTCAAAAATGAAACCCAGTGGTTGTGAACTACACAGTAAATAACTACTTCAGGTTGAAAATAAACTATGAGACATGGTGCTAACAAGGCTGTTAGCTAGCTATTAAAGCCTCTATTTTCATGCTCAGAGATGAAAGTATAACCATAAAGAAAAATTTTCCACATGTCATTTCTTTATTACAGTCTTGTCATGCAGGGAGTGACATAAAATGACTCTGTGTACTAAACAAGTCCAACGCTTACCTAGAAACTGAAAAACAACAGCACAAACAAAAGTCACCAGCAGTCTTTAATTTATTCCTTTACATTTCAAAGTACACGTGTTTGCATTAGTCAGAAGATCCACCTCCCAACTACAGCCAGCCCTCAAATCATTCTGCATAACACTAATTGAGGGTCCAGCTGAAGAGTTACCTGTTCAAGGAACCTGCAAGTGAAATAAATTATGCAAGAAAGGAAGCCAAGCATGCTTAAGAATAATAAAGGCTTTTAAAATGATTAGCAGGTTTACTCTTTAATCTGGCAAGGCAACAAACTTTCAGCACTCAAGAGAAAAAACACAATGAGGGAGAAGTTTTATATAAATATCCCACATGCCAAAGCAAAAGGCTTATTTCATTGGAACAATGCACTCCTGTTTAAACCAATTCCAAGCATTAAAAAAAAAAAAGAAATATCTTTCTGGGGAAGTTATTTATATGTTAACGCATAACTTCACAGCACGTTTGTGTGGAATCCTCTCCTCACAAAGGCTGCTTGGACAGTCCCTCACTGGCACCGGCCCCTTCAGGCACATGTTCACGCTCAGGAGGCCTGGGAGTATCCATCTCTGGCCGTCTGAGAACACGAGTCTGCTTTCCAAACTCGCCGGAGTTGGGAGCGGCGCCGCAGCCAAGCGCTGACCGCAGGCACGCAGTGCGAGCAGCGCGCCGGTCCCAGCGAGGCACGGCAGAGAGCAATGGCTGCTGCGAGCCAGCCAGCGCCGCTCCCAGCGCGGGCAAACTTTCACCCCTCACGGCATTCCCAACTTCTCATCAAATTAAACTCCAGCTAAGCCTGAGAAAATACTTTATGTAACCAAAGAGGATCACACTAAAACCTAATGCCGCACTAAAAAAAAAAAAAAAAAGACGTGCACTCCAGAAGCCATAAATCCCTCACTTAACTCATAGCTCCACTTCCCTTTTGATTCATTCCCTGTAGAGCGGGAACTGCGACACCCCGGTCGGCATTCGGAAAGCGCTCGCAGGGTCCAAGCACACACAGTATGACAGCACGAGGCTGAAGCTGCCCTCGGAGGAAGCCCCGGTAACACCCAGCGCTGCCGAAATGCCCGGGCAGGAGCGGGGCGCCCACAGCCATCCCGCCCCACCGGAGCCCCCCGGGCTGGGCGCAGGGGTAGACGGGCTGCACACCGCGGTCCCGCCGAGGCTTTCGCTGCTATGTCAGCACTGCCGAGAAATGTCGAAGCAGAGGAGGACGTTTTTGCGAGCGGGAGAGGGAGAGACACAAGCGCACACCCGAGAGATGAGGGGTGGGAGGGATGGACGGACAGACATGCGGACGAAGGGGCCGCTATTCACCTCTCCGAGCGGCAGCCCAGCGCTTCACTCCCATCACCGCTGAAGAGGATAAAGAGTTCTTACTTAGTCGAGCTAGTTTAAAAACTCCTTGCTTAACTTCCAAACCTAAAGTTTTTTCGAACTGTGGATGGATTTCGCTTAAGAAGCTGAAAGTTAACTTTCGCAGGACTTTTCCGACCTCAGCTACTCTGATTTCGCGACCCTACCTGCCTGAAGGAGCGTGCTAACCCCCCTCTCCATGCAAGCAGGCTGGCCAGGACGAACACAGGGAGAAGGGGACCGAGCCATGGGTAGAGACCCCACTGCAGATCATATATATATATATATATATATATATATATATACACACACATGGACCTGCAGTTAGCCAGTCTCGCTGCAAAACTTTCTCTTTCCCAGTGTCAGAAAAAGAAAAAACCAAAACAACACCGAATATCCCGCAAGGCGAAGCAGGCGCCAGCAGGCGCGGAGGAGCGCCGGCAGGAGGGAGCGGGAAGCCGCCAGCTCCCGAGCACCACGCCAGGAGTCCCGGGGCTCGGCCGGGGCCGGGGCCGGCGCTGGCAAAGGCCGCGCTCCCCCTGCAGCCGCCCCGCCGGGCAGAGAAGCCGCGGCGGCAGCGGGGCACCCCCAGCGCGCCGCCGGAAAGTTCCCCCGGCGCCCAGACCGCAGGGCCGGCTCCCTCTTACCCTTAGTCCAGTCCACCACTTGCTTCGGGCTCCACTTGGTCACCGGCTCCATGGCGGGTCCGAGGCCGCCGGCACCAGCCCCCGCTCAGACCGCAGCTCCTCCGGCCGCGGACTCGCCCCCTCTCACGCTCCCATCCCGGCAGCGCCGCTCCGGGCCGCCCCCTCCCCGGCCCGGCTCCTCCCGCCGGCCGCGGCCGGGCCCGCCCCGCTGCCGCTCCGCCCCCAGGTGCCGCGTCCCGCCCGGGCCTCGTGCTTGGGAAAGCGCCGAGAAAAAACTTTCTGGGGTTCCCGCTCCGACAGGTCCCTGGAGACGGCGATTCGGGAGTCGCCCGGCATCCTTCCGCGGGAGCGGCGGGCGGGCCATGGGGTGGAGCGGCGGCCAGGCGCTGCGCCCTGCTTCGGTGGTGGCTCAGTGTGAGTCACAGCCTTGGGGCAATTTTAGCAGCGACTGCAGAGTGCCTTGAACCGCGCTTGTCCCCATACTGGCATTTGGGGTTTTTGTTTCTGAAACCCTCGTCTAAAAGCGTCCTTGGGTGTGGAGGCTGTTTCGCCAGAAGAGTTTACTTTTACCTTGCTGACTTCTCTTGGGGGCTTCATTAAGCCATCAGCTACACCTCAGACTCGCGTTCCTGGAGGGAAATGTGTCCTGACTCCCTCCCGAAGCCCATGGAAGCCCTTACTGAATGTCGGAAGCCCATGGAAGCCCTCTCTTCTGAGAGGTTAAAGGGCTGACCACCAGAACTGTGTGCCCAGCATACCGGCTTTGGCCATTCCCTAGCACTGAGCACATAACTCGGCCTTGCAAACACCTTTCCATGCCGCCAAGAAAAAAGAAACATGAAGAAAACTGGAGGTTTTTTCGTGTCTATCACAATACTATCTGGTTCAACAGCAAATTGCAGCCTGAAGCCCTTTTGTAGCATGCACAAATGTCCCACTGCTCCTCTTCCTCAATAAGGAAGAAACAGCGTAAACTCTGCTGTGACAATAAGACTGTGAAATTTTAACTTGGCAATATTACAGAGTGGGCAAGCAGCTGGGATTTGAGACTGTCCAGTATCCCACTGTTTTCATCGTCTCCCATCTCGACCCATCTGTTATCCCCAGACATGCAGTTGAAATGTAAGCTCTTTGCGACAGGGGTTGTCAGTCCCGTGCAGGGCTGTGCAGCACCCAGCTGTGCAGTGCCCAGCTTTCCCACCGCGGCACAAGCAGCTGCCTTCTGGCACACACTGCTCCAGACCCCTCTTGGAATCAGGAGGAGTTTTAGTTCTAGTTCTAGTTTGGGGAACCAGTACTTAAAAAGAAAGGGCGTGTGCATGTATACCTAAAAAGTATAATTTGTTCAATTTTTTTGTTACATAGTGATTGAAGGTATTTTTTTAGTTCTTTATAATAAGGTTAACTCTTTCTAGCTGATTGCTGTGTTTGCTTTCTAGTCTGTGAAATAGAATGGCTGTCAGTTAACCTCTCTGCCTATCTGAAAGATTAAAATGCGGTTCCTCAAAGCTTTAATATTGGTGCAACAACCAAAAGTTCCCTGATTCCCTATTGAATCATGTTGCCATTCATGCTTAAAAAAAGGTAAAACAGCAGCTCTCCCCCTCCCAGAGGCCTGAATAAACAGATGGACCCTGCTAATGGTTTCACGTGGGTTAATGTACCAGCACTTGTTTTAACTACACAGATGCTTCCCTAGATTGCAGGCAGGATAGCAAATGTCTCTCGCCTTTGGTGTTTGGAACACTCACCTGCTGTCATCCTTCTCCGTCACAGGTCTTGGGCCAGTCCCTCTGCCTGATGTGAGTCAGATGAGCACCATACTTTGTGAGGAAGGCACTCAGAGATGGTCGTTTGCTAGCAGATTGCCAATCCAACAAATCCATTATTAATACTTAGTATTTTTGGTCATTTTCAAAGTGACAAATCTATTAATTTATTTTTTAAAGCAGGACAACATTGCAGTGATTTTCTGTTCTTTTACTACATGATATACCCCAACACCAACTGCTTTACAGCCTCCTCTGGACAAATGAAAAGGGGCTGACAGGGGAAGGCAGCATGTCTCCTGTTTCTCAAAAGGATCTTAGCCACATTGCTTACCTGTGCTACTCTCTTTGCAAGCCCACATTGCAGCTGCCTTTGAGTTGATCTTTCTCATGATTACATCACCACAATCTGATCTTTATTTGAGATGAGATTACCTAGTAGTCCACTGGCATGATGCAATTAGAAGTTCTGTCTATAGAATAAGGTTTTTATTTAGAAAGAATACTCATTGCCAAAAGAAATAATCATTTTTTAAAAACCAGGCAATTCTGTCCATTTTCTAGCAATGGCATTTTAAAAAATGACACTTCTCCTCTGAATGCCTTCAGATGCTCTGTAGGTTAGTTTATGAGTTTTTAGCCAGTATCAACTATTAGGAAAGATGTCCATTCCTTTTCTGTGCTTGCAGCCTTTCATGGAATTCATTGCTCTGCCAAGGACCTGTCTGCCAGCGCTCCAGAAGTGCATGGGTTTTCTTTTATTACCATTTTCCAGTGGTAAAAGTAAATTGATTTGAAAAGATGATTCAGACCAATTGTTTGCTGATTCCCTGCTTTGTTTTCTTCCTTTGTATTTCCTCTTGCACACCAGGTTTTCAAAGGGCTCTCCGGCCAATTTGCCTGACAACGCAGAGCTTAGTATGGACCATGATCTTGGTTTCACAATCTAAGGCACAGCAATATGCACCCTCCCACCACCCCAGAGCAAAGACAAAAGAGTCTTTTGTCTAAACCCACAGCCACATCCTGTCAAAATGGCAGAAGAAGCTACACAGTGTTTGTCATCTTCAGCTTTCTCTCGTGGCAGCTGATCAGCAAGAGGAGGGCAGATGACTCTCTGTAACAGAAAGTCCATAGGAATAAATTACCCTTTCAAGAAAAAAAAAAAAAAAGAGTATTTGGATAATTGAAAAAGCTTAGCATCATTTCATTAGCTGTATTGGCAGTACTCTAGCTTAACAGTGCATTTATAATTTTTTTCTAAACACAGTCTGGTTGACCTTGCCTCTTAGGCCTTAATTTTTCATTCCAAATCTGTGACCTATCAGTTTACCCACCTGGACCTGGTGTTTTTTTGACATATCGATGGTCATATGCTTGACAAAGTAACCAAAGTGGACAACAAGGATGAGTTCAAGTTTTTAACTAGCATGAGGGTGAGAGGCAATAGATAATCTAGCACAAACACCTGCTGATACAGAGAGAACACACCAAAATCCCTTGAACAGTTGAGAGTTTGAACCAGGTTATCTCTTCACATCACATTGCTGCTTTTGTTCCCTGGCTGCTGCATCACAGTCTGTCTGTTGCCAGACTTACTGCCACCCACCAGAGCTATGCCTCACATCCCTTGGCAATGTGCAGGTTTGCAGGGACAGCATCTCCTTTCTCTAAGAGAGATAACTGCTTCTGCTCATTTCTAGGGGGATGAATAAACAACTGCTTAGCCAAAAGTCACATACCAAGTTCAAAACTGTGGGGTTTGTTCAGGGCCACAAGAAGGTGCCCCTGAACAAAAAAAAATTATTCTTACTGGATCAATTTTTTAGGGGCGTCAGCCTATTCCAGTTTGTGTTTTTGAGTGGAAGGGATGTTTATGTTCCACAAAGCACTGTCTAAGCAAGTTTTACTTACATTACATTTTAATTATATTGCTCATGAAAGGCTCAAGATTTATTTGTTTCATATTCATAGCTGAAAGCTGTGAAAATTGACAAATTTAAAGTGTGCAGAACAAAAAACAGTATATGGGTAAAAAAATCCACTGTTTGCCTCTATTGACAATCCACTGATGAGCAGTTAGGTGCTCATCCCTAACCTTTTATTAGTCATAATGCTTCAGGGACCACCTCAAATACTGTCACTACCAAAAAAGAAAAAAAAAATTAGTATTTACCTTTTCAAGCATTACCTTAATCACACACACAGGCCACAGAAGTCAGTAGGACTTTTTGCACAACAAGAAAATTTTTTTACCCTATGTAACTGGTACTGAGAACTTCCCAGTAAGGTCAGTGAGTATTAAAGTTCTTTTGGAAATTGCAACAGGTAACTGAGTCAGAGTGAGTCAAGTTCAGAACTGGGTTTGGTTCTATCAGCATGTAATTAAAAAAACTCATACTAGTGGGAAACTGTTGTTGCATAAGAATCAACATTCTCTTTCTCACTTTGATACCAGTACTGTTAATGATGTATCTCTCCTATGCATGAGAGTGTGGGAGATCTTGGTGTAGTCTGATGAGAGAAATAGATCTGCCCAGTGGTGATTCGAATACAAGGTCATGCCTGGTTTATCAGTAACCAAAGTTAGGTTAGGAAGACCCACACATATGGCTGTATTTATAATGGATCTATCAGATTTATTATTTTTCCCCATAATAAAGTTCCTGTTGCACCTGTTGTGCAAAATATAAATGTATTAAAAATGTATTTCCTAATTATTAGAAATTAGGTTATAAATTTATTTTGGTCTACCTTATGTCCCTTTACCTGGATATGAAACTGACTCTCAGGTAAACAAAGCACAAAAGCGATTTGTGGAAAATTACAAAATTTACGAATATCAACAGGTAAAGTGAAGCTTAACATCCAATGAGAGTATTTTTGTATAGAGAAAGAGAGAAATTATTTTATCAGGTCTTAACTTCCCTGCCCAAAAGGCAGACAAGAGGAAAGATTTGTCTTGAACATACTTCATCAGTGAGTTTGATCGGCTGCGGAAGATTTATGTTTCCAAATGGAAAACAACTTCTGGGAGTTTAGCACTAGCAAGGAGACATTTTTGCTACTAGAGCAGGGAAACCACTTTGCAAAATTACCTGGAGCAGCGTCTGCCCCACCAGCTGTGGATGTTTGTCCAGCAGTCATTTATCACAGGCACACAGAAGCAGAGTGGGACCCAGTCCTGCCTGGTGCCTGGAGGGTGGAGGGAGCGAGATGTGGCGCAGTGCAGATGTAGCAGATGTGCACAGCTGAGTTCCTGGCTCAGGACCCCAGGAGGAGGCTGAGGTACCATGCAGCTCCCTTCAAGCACCACCTCACCTGCTTTGGGCTGGGGAAGTGTGAGGAATGAGGGTGCAATGGGCAGCAGGTACAGGAGCAAAAGGGGTGCTGGAGCAGATGGGATGTCCCCACCACCGCTGAAGCCACAGACAGATGGTGGAAACCTGCTGCTGCTAAGAGGTACCTGTGGGTCAAGGCACAGAAGACCACCTCTCATATATCAGTGGTACTTTCCACACAGCCTGGGCCATATTTGCCTGGAAACTTGCTCAAAATAAGGACTAAGAGAGACAAATTTATGGAAGGAAAACAGGAGTTATTCTTACATGAAGCATGTAGGAATATTGTATATTTGTATTTCAAGACCTTAATTCAATAAACCTGTGCCTAAATCACATCAACTCTTTCCCCTTTTATTAAAGTCTTCAGACATGAGAAAACAACAGCCAAAGAGATTTAAGGTGAGGCTGGCTAAATATGAACATGCAACAGTAGAGCCACAAGCTAGAAACATTTATTTTAAAAAGCTATGTGACCTTGACAAGAAAATTTTTTGCTCACTTTTGCAGTCTTCTTGCTCCTCCTTTTCAAAGGAAGTTAGATATACAAGTATTTTAATTCACCCATTTTTCTTAATAGCCTAAATTTATGTGCAGACTCTGAAATGTAAGAAAGGTACATTAACTCTACCTGCTAGAGATTTTATTGCAAATGGAAGTTTTTTTTTTTTGAAGGCAAAAAAAGTAATAGGAATTCAAACAATTCATTTGAATATCTGTTTAGCTTTAAAAATAATACCTAAAATCAAAGAGAAATGTTTGATTTTTAATTTTTTCATTAATTGTCATGTATTTAAAGCTTTTAAGTAGAATTGGCAGCAGTATCACAACAGGTTGTTGTAGAAATCCACCTAATCAGGAATGAAAATCCCCAGTAACTTAAGCACCAGTTTCTCTAGAAAGCTAGAAAGCCAGCTATTACTGTAGTATCTTCTGTAGAAATCTCAAATCTTCAGATCTTCAAACGTGCTGCAAACATTAATGAGCAGTCTCTCAAAACACCTGTGGTCTTGTGGTTAAGACAGCCCAACACAGTTTCAGAAAACAACTTTCAAAGCCTTGCTCTGTCACAGCCCAGCTCACACAAGACTAAGACTGATCCTGAAATTCTTTATGATTAGGGGTGAGAGTAATTCTGTTAAATTCTGTGAGAAGAATGTGCCTAAATGCTGTTATATTAAGGGGATTTAAGGATATCTTTGGGTTCAAAGTCCAAACAACCATCCTGCAGCTGCTAATAGCCCCACCTCTGACTGTCCATTGGAGCACCTGAGGAGAATCCGAAAATAATTCCATGTACTCCCTTGCAAAGGCTGAGGGTCTTCTCTAAGAAATAGAGCAGGGGTAGGAGGAAAAGCAATACTATCATAAAACACAATTTTTGAACTATTACCCCAGCTGTTTTGTCACACATCTGCCCAGGCCCTTGGTCCAGGTTCAGGTCTAAAGAGAAATTACTTTTTTTGGACCAAGGGCTCTTCTGGGTTCAGGTGCTAACTTTGTTCACTCCTCTGTGGCACGTGGGGATCCTGAAATAATCGGCATATTCAGAGCAGGTCTGATCAAACCAGTTGGGTGAAAACACCGGGGCTTCATCCCCCACCTGGGTGAGCCGCAGGCTGTGGGGCATCTCAGTTCAGCTCCCCTCTCTGCCCCACAGGATTTCACTTTGCTTCCTGGGGCTGTGTACAGGTGTAGGTTTCACTCCCTAGTCCAACCCTAGCTATATTTCTTAACAGACAGGCTGAGCTAGTTCTTCCAAAGCTTTTTAGATTTTGTGGTTTGTACCCTACATGCGGCCAGCTTTGCTCACGTGCTTCTGAGCAGTCTGAGGAGCAAGCTCACACCTCTGTGGCCCCTGCCCTGACAGCAAGGGCTGTTGGTGCTGGCAAAGTACCGCTATTATAAAGCACAGCTTGAAAATGAAATGATAAATCACACTCAACTATTTGCTTGGGAAATTACAGATTTTTTTATCACCATGACAGAGAACTATATACCTGTCATTCCTTTCTTTGATGAGCAGCATTGAAATATTTCCTGCACATTCATCAGAAGCTTTTTGCTTTAATGAATTACTACATTATGCATAATGCTTCCTTAGATTGTATGTTACTCTTGCTTCTGTAAAGAGTTGACTCATTGGTTGTGTTGAGCCTGGGATGCAAAGTGAAGCCCCAGGGAAGAGAAGCTCTGAGGAATGGAGAGGAAAAAGTGGTCATTTAGTCCCCTGAAAATATGGCTTTGCAGAGACCAAAGACTAGGTCTGTCCTTTGAATGAATGACTGCTCTGAGAGCAATAAAAGTCACAAACAAATGTTGGTACCACAAGTGTTGGAAGACCTTATAAATCATATGAGAAAGGTTAAAACAATTATCTGAAGTACAATAGTCCTTTTTGAAACATACTGATCTTCAAAACAGGTTTACAGCCTCCCTTCTGAACAATAATTTTCATAGCAGAAGTCTGGCAAAAAGCTTTAGAAACTGTATTCAATAAGTATTGTCTCTGCTGCATGGATAATTATGTTTTCTGTCCCCCCACTTTCAGGACTTTTTCCTCAACATTGGATAATTTAATAAGAAATTGTCACGACAGACAAGAAGTTTATCAGACTGGAATAGCAAGTTTCTGCAAGAATCATGCTTTTAGTAAAAGTATGATTCTTTTGGTCACCTTTACCTCAGTAGCAGCATCCTAAACATGAAGAAGGAAAATCTGAGAAAGGTAAAAAAAAATATCCCAGGGCTTCTAAAGACTTGAACGTAGGAAAAAATCAAACCAAAACAAGACAGAGAAAAAAAAAAGAAAAAAAAGAAAAGAGAAAAAAAAGTCGTGTAAACAGCTCCAAAACAGCATATTCAGTGAACAGAAATTAGGCCAATACATCAAATATACACTGTTTGTTGATGCCCGAGGCCACAAAATTATTTGGAGTCTTTGGCTTTCTGTGTGTACAAGATGACGGCAGAAGCCAGACAATGGGCTGATGTTTGTTCTTCAAACCCAACCACCAGATGAGTGGAGTTCTTGCTTTTAAATATTTCGTGTTTTGTTGGAAGGCTGGCACCTCTCACATGCTCCTTGAAAGAGAAACAGCAATACAAGAATCTGGTGTGAGCTCAAAATCCTCGTTTGGCTCTCAATTAAACATCCCTACCGCAAAGACAGAGGTGTATTTGCAACATACTTGTTTGGGGCCTACTGTTTTTTTAATTTTGATTTTGGTTTAGTTTATGAAACTATCTATTTTTCTATGGTCATGGGAAGATGTAGAGACCAAAAACTCTAACTGAGCAAAGCTCAGAAAGGTGTGGTGTGCTGAGCACATTAACGCAGTGGCCTTTGGTGCAGGCTCCTGTCAAAGCTGTTTTCACTACACAGCCTGGCCAAAGCACAGCAGTTCTGCTGTGTGCAGACAGTTCTGCTGTGTGCAGACCTCTGCTTTTGTCTTCCCCAAATGATGCACCTTTACGAGAAAGCAGAAGGGAATTGGCCCATCCACTGGGAGATGCTTGTTTTAGTACCAAATCCCATGTGCTCATCTGAACATCAGTATTCAAAAGAAGTACAAGAGGAAGACAGAACTCACTTATGATCAGCCTTTCTTCCTTCCCTTTCTGAAGGGCTTCCCTCCCTTTCTGAAGTCAAGAGGAGAGATCACCAGAATGCAAATGTGCTCTGTTGGGAAGGGAGTGGAATGAAATCCTCCACTGGTTTATATGTGAAGTTCCTGTCTACCACTAACAAGATTTATTCACTTAAGACCTTCCAGTGTTCTTGAAATACTTGTCTTTTAATTTACAATTTGATTTGGGACATTTTCTGATGGTTTCAAGGGAGGACTAAAGAGATTTTGATGAAAATTTGTGCAAGAAGAAAGAGAACACAGTGTTCCCATAAGCTCTTGTATTGTTTGTTTTGCCCTCCATGGTTGAAAACAGAAAAAGTGGGCAGAAGTCTCAGAGGTGAAGACCTTTCAGTTCCATGGGACCAAATCAGATGCAATTTTAACCATGACCAAAACAGATACTACAAGAATTAAACACCAGAAGTGGGGAAAGGGCACATTTCCATGTGGGATTCCCATCAGCCTTCTGGGGTAGATTCCAGCTGTGAAAGCCACAGGAGCAGCTCTCCACTCACTGACCCTTTTTGTGGTCAGGATTTGCCCTATAAAGGCCTAATTGACACTAACATGAATGGATTCTGAATTCACTGCCTAGAGCAGGTTTATATGAAGCCTGCCTCCTTTGGATCCCTGGCAATTTCCTCTGCACTGTTTGCATCAAAACGTGAACCTCTTCTCAAAAAGGCAAACATGTATACTGCACATGAAAGCAATCAACAGAAACCTCTCTCCCTGAAAACGTAGGGAAGAGCTAGGCAACCCTGTGTGTCCTTTGTCTGTGTTCTGAAAGGAGCCAATTCCAATGGAAAAATAAAATACATATCCCAAAGGCTTCGTGACTCCCTTTTCATTCAGTGTTACTGCACTGAAAAATTCCTTTATATAGCAATGTTTTACTGTTTTTTGACAAAATTCCAGCTTTATCGTGACCAATTGCTCTGGTTTTATTGCACTATTATATGTTTGGTATCTCGATCTGTAGTTAAGGCTGCTGAATGTTTTTGAACAAAATAGGTTTAGAAATGGGCTACTTGCCTGGTGAGGCTTGAGTCTTTTTCACAGTACTGTATATTTGACTCTTTATGACTATACTTTCTATTTACTGTCAGTTAAATAATGGATTTTTCCCACTGGTTTTCTTGTCTTGAAGATCTATGCCATTAAAAAAAAAAGAAAAAGAAAACAAGAACACTAATTGTGATCCAGACACAAATCTGCCAATTTTACTGAAGCTGCTGATTCAACAAGGTCTTTCAGAATTTGCAAATTGAGGGGCATGACAGATGGAGCTATTTTTGAAACAGTACCACAAGTCATATGTTTAAGACTGCACTGGTGTTTAAGCGCTTTGTGGAATCAAACCTTAATTCTGTGGGTTAAACTGAGATGACTCATTTAAGGGAAAATATCATATTATGTGAAAAAATATTGCCATTTCCTGGTAAGTCATCAAGCAGCTGCTTTTGTTAAAGTTCCAAAGATGAGTTTCTCTTGGTTGACTCTACCATTGTAAGTCAATAAGCTCAAACCTCAGTAATATCTTTAATATGAGATGTAAGGAGATGCAACCCCACCAGCAGAAATAAAAATGGCTAATGTAAATAAGAGATGTCTTATTAACTTCTTGCATAAAATCTCTCTAATGTGAAACATGGTTGATTAATGAATTTAGATAACTTCAAGTGAACAAACAACACTGAAAAAGTAGGTCCATGGCTTTTAAAGAAAAGAAGGCCAAGCAGAAAGTACTGATGACTGATGATTTACCCCTAAGTCCATGATTTCTGTAAGCATAGTGTAGTGTTGGATGCTAAGTGCTAAGCATCCTGAAATCTTCATCAGCAGTTTCTCCATCAGCAGGCAAATTTTCCAGTCTGTCCTTAGATGATGTATTATGCTGCTCCTAACTGCAAGGTCCTCCTCTATGTGTTGTCTTCATTGCTGTTTCAGTGTGCAGGTAAAGCCTCTAACCATTAAGCATCTGGCACAACTTGTGTGAACAATTCTTAACACTGCATTTGAGAATATTTACAAAATGTATAAGTCTGCAACAGACATTTTACTCTCAGCATTTAGTTTTCTATACAAAATATTTCAGAAGCATAAACAGGTAAGGCATTGTCAGCTCTTAGTCAGTCAATATGCTTTTTCAATGAATGCCACTTACAACAGGTAGCCCTTCCAAACATTGTAGCTGCAGGAACAAAAAGAACAGGTGAACAACATCAACAAACAACCAAAAAGACAAAAACCCAAACCAAACAAAAAGTTCCCTGTTTAAGTAATACTGCCTTCCTCTGCTGAGTAAACAAAAGTCTCTAATGACTGTAGTTTGGGGCTATTTTTCACAAATCTCTCTTTTAAAAAACCCAAAAGTACAGGAATGTGTTCATGGAGTTAGTGGGATTTCACGTTTGATTTATCATTTCTTTTTATGACAGCAGAGCAATACAATTTCTTTCTTTTTTTTTTCTTCCTACCATCTTTCTTTGCTATTCTTTTCAACTTTTAAAATTGTGTTTCAGAAAATTCGCTTACACATGAAGGCATGAAATCTTGAAGATATTTGGAAATTTTGAATGTCTTCTTGTTGACATCTTTAACTGTTCAATCCAACAGAAATAAGGTGAAATCTGCTGAAACTCAGATGAATTTCACCCTGGATATATACCACTAGATTTTCTCAGAGTCCATTAAAACACCCAGTGTTCTTGTGCTTATACAGGCAGCTTTGAGATATCACATATGTGGTTTATGGCAACTTCTGTGCAAACTCTCCTGGGTTTTAACAGACCCTTGTTAAAATCCTAACCAACCACTGTTTCTAAAGATCAGTGGTCTTATTTGAATTTTTTTTTAACAATCTAAGCCATGTTTGGTGTTAACCTCAGACTTCCTATGTTGGTCTTGTTATTTGACAAAATCTGATGAAACTCAGTTGAAATTGTAAGTAGTAATTGTGACATTTGCTGTCACAATTTGTAGTAATGTATGCATCATTTTTTCAAAAGTTTAAGTAAGGATATTTCATAGTAACCTCTGTTGAAACAAAAGAATGTTTCATATGGAAAAATAGTGAGTGGTCTCTCACTGATTTCAATATAAATAAAATTAGATTCAGCACTTTGGACTTTAATAGGTACTTTTGGCCAAATAACCAAGTTATAAATTAAACTAAATGGAGCCTCTGAATATTTTGGGAATCTTTAGCTACATTGGTTCCCCATTTAACTCCTCTGTCTACTGAAAACTGGCCAATAGCTGATATTAAGAGCTTCCAAATCTGTTGAGATTTTGGGTTCACTTTTCATTTGATGTCTTGCTTGCACAATTCTGTAGCACACTGTGCTACAGAATTTGCTTAAAACAAGAGGTTGCAATAATCACCTCAGTCTTCTTGGTGGCTTCAGCAGTGACATGGCAGATCTTTTTTAAGACTTTTCCAAGTGACAGCATCTCTATCCAGACAGTTCCTGTGCAGTCCTGGTATGTTCAACTTATTCAAAGGACAGTAAAGGATTGATCTGTTTTTATTTGTCTGACTATTACACAGTGAGGAGGAAAATGAAAGAACTTGAGGCAGCAAAGGGTTTCAATGAATCAGTCAGAGCAGGCAATATGTATTCAATCTGTACTCAGCTCTGAGAAGTTGAATGAATTTATATTAATTTTTAAAATATTTTCTCCATACCTGTTAATAATCTGTTAAACTTGGCTTACTCCTTTTCCTTCAGTATGACTCACAATTCCCTAAACACTTTTGAAACTCACAGCTTGAAAAATTTTGACGCCACAACAGTTCCTGATTTTTGTGGGCTGGTCTTGTGTTTATTCCATGGAGCTGTGTGCCAGTGGTGCACTTGGGCTATACAGGTGATAGCCTAAGGTTCACCTGTGCCCCAAGGATTTTGTCTTCTAACCAGACCAAGAATAGCCCCAAGCTGCAAAAACCTGCCTGTCATTGCAGAGGAGAAGTCAGGTTTTCCTGAGTGCAGAGGTGTGCAAAGAAGGCAGGATTGTTCAGTTTAGGTTAGTAGTGCACTGGAGCTGGTACTGACCTTGCAACATTCATGAGTTTTGGAGAAGGAGGTGAAGGCTCAAGGGGTCAGTGATCATGGCAGGAGAGCATTCTGGCTGCCAGAGACACCAGGAATGGAGGAATGGAGGAACTCTAAGGAAAAGAGCTTCCAGGCCCGACATATCAAATAGTAAAAAAGCAAATCACTTCAGTAAAACCAGAAATACTGCAGAGTAAACTAATAATACTTTGCAGGGCAACTGGGCAGTCAGCTTGCAATGCCTACTTTTTGGCAGCTTAAACTTTTGTGTCTCCCAATAGCCACTCATTGTCATCCAGATCCCAAGGAAAGAGATACTGTAAAAGTCCCCAGAGAGACCCCACTCATGTATGAGAATTATGCATGTGAGGAGTAAGCAAGGCAACCATTTGGATTACATCCCATAATTCTGAGAATGTGTGAAAAAAATACTTCCACAGAGAAAGAAAGGAGATCAGAGAAATCAAAAGAAGAATTTGCTTTTTGACCAAGCAGATTAGAGAAATTAAGAGTTTTTCATGACCTTTGGCCATTTGTCTATATTTGTTTTTTCTCAAAGGTAATTTTCTCCTCCTGGTCTCAGCAATCCTGTGAAATATAATTATCTTTGCCAGCTGATGTAAGACAGAATATAGTCCAAGTTTAAATAGAAATATAATGGCTTTTTTTTTTCTCCAATTGTTTCAGCAGTGTTCACATAGATCAAAAATCTATGCTGCCAAATAAACACAAGGAATTCCTTTTGCTAGGGGAAAGTGAGGGAAAATTCTTATACAAGAAGTTGAGATGGACGTGTATCATATGCATATTAGCAGAGAAGGAAGAAGATTCATATATATCTCAATGTCACAAGTATTTTAATAAAGTGAAAAGAGGACTATTAGTCATTTGTTTTATCATGATATTACAAACGTGAGGATCATCTGCTGAAGCCAGTCCTTTTAGCAGAGCATCAGCTTTATTTTTATTACTGGAAGATATTTCAAAAACATTACTGCAAAATGAGGTCTCACTGGCATGAGCAAAGGTCTGGTTTCTAAAGGAAAGGAAAAATACAATGATGACATTATGAGACAAAGATAAGCAGAAGGAATATGTTCCTTTCACTGAATTACATCATGATAATACAGTTTGATTGGTCCTTGCATAAACTTTCTTCTGAGGAATTCAAGGAAGTTCACAAATATCTGCATGGTAGAAGGAGTATGTTCTTTTCACTGCATTACATCATGACACTGCATTTTGATTTGTTTGTCCTTGCATAGACTTTCGTCCAAGGAGTTCAAGGAAGTTCCCAAATGATTACGTGAGTCTCAGAGAATACAGAAAGTGATAAACATTGACTGATTTATGCATAATAATTCAAAAAATCAATAGCAGAGAGAGGTCCAGAGCTCACATTTTCTGACTGCAGTAATAGTCATGCTACTGATTCATGAGCACACTGAGATTGTGCCTGGCTTGAGCATTAAGGTTCATTTTGAGCATCTGAGCACTACTCAGGTGCTCAAAGTAGAGAAGGTACCTAAGCTCATTTCTGAGTCATGATCCAACTTTGTATGTTAGGAAGCTTGGTGAACCTTGCACTGCAATGGACTTCTGCACCCATTCAGTCAGCAAAAAAAAGCTCAGTCTCTGGCCTCATCCAGACACAATCATGACTACAAGAGACCAAAGAAGACAAATCATCTTCATTTCATGAGAGTGGCCACCATCTGCTGATGACTATAGGTGAAATGGTTTAAATGAGGACACTGCAATTCCCCTCAGCCCTAGCTGAAGCCTGTGCACACTGGGACAGCCCAGGCTCAAGCAGCCAGGCTGCACAGCAGCTCAGCAGCATCTCAGATGAGCTCCAGCAGAAAGGTGCAGTGCACAGCTGGTGGGGGGACACAGAAGGGGAAACAGATTCATTGAGTGCAAGGCATTGGGCCAAGCCTCAAGTGAAGATTGGACACCTGGAAACTAGTCATAGTGTGAGTTCCAGAAGTGCCTGATAGGATGTTCTATAGGTTTCACCCTGTTAAAAAGAATCAATAAAAGATGGGCTAAATAGTGTTCTAGATATCTATCATCCTATACAACTGCCTTGTTTTAAACTTCAGTGTAAGCTGTTCAGTTCTGTTCTGCTTTTACCAAAATAGTATTTGAACAGTGATGGATGCCACACAGTTCATGCAAATGAGAGAGACTTGCTGGAAGTGGGAGCTGTGAGGGTCAGTTTCTCATGTCTCTGTACTGACATGTGGTTTATTTCCTCTGTAACCAAGTGCAGTGTCTGAGCAGAATGTTTCTGAGTTTCCATCATCTGTCTCCCATGTGGCATTTTCTAGTGGCTGGTATAACAGTTGAGTTCATTTATAGAAACTTCCCTCAATAGGGACACAAATTTTCCTATATTGTACCAAATAACTTTACACCTTGATAAGAATTTTATAACACAGCATTGCATTTTCTAAAGTACTCAGTTCTTTTAGTCTGTATTTTATTTTCAACCATCTACCAAAAAAATCAGTAGGTTTTTGGTAGTTTTTTCCTGGTTTTTTTTCTGCAACATGTGGAGTAAATTGAGGCAACTCTCTAATGCATGGCCTTACAACACTACACTATAATGCAAATAAAATACACTTTAAAAAAAATCTTCTTGTTCTCCTAAGCACTGTCTGTTTACAAAAACAAGCTAATTCTGTGAAGACAGAGCAGGGCTTTGCATGTCATGGAAGACTTATTTTAAAATTTACTCAGTTACATAGATCATTTTGCATCCATTTCCATCAACAAATAATTGAAAAATATCACCACACAATTTGCTCCAGATTTCTGAGCCCTGGGGAACTAGATTTCAGGGGAAAAAAAAGATAATGAAAGTAACATTACAGATTACACTGAGCCAAGTCTGTTTCCACTCTATTGCCAGATTGGCAAATTGAGGAGAAAGTAAAGGGTCCCTTTATTTAATAATTATTCAAGTCCTAATTAGTTTCAGAAACCTAGGGAAGTGAGTAAACTAAAATCCTAGATAGAGATGAATTTATGTAGACATTTTTCTACAGTTACTGGCAAACAGGAATAAGTATTGCAGGAAAAGATTAACTTGTGAGACGTAGGTAGAAGACCTACTCCTAAAGCACTTTCAAAGCACTCAAAAAAGTACCCTTCATATCTGCAACTATCACAGCTACAGAAATGTATTGCTGCTACTATTCAAGTGCTTACAGACACTGTTGACAATACATTATATTATGCTTTGAGAAGGGAGTTATTATGCTGTAAAGACCCCACCTGCATCCTATAAAAAGAAAGTCAGAACCTACCCCAGCAAACTATATAGAATCAAGACAGAGGAGCAGAAGACATCAAAGTCCCATTTTGAACTAACCTAAAGGCATCAATAACAAAATATGTACTGATCTGCTTTAGAGTCTGTTATGTTCATTCAAAGGACACATTGACCAGGCTGGCATAAGAAACTAGATGAGTAGTTCTGTCTTCACAACAGCTGGGAAGGAAAGTCAAGCTGACATGGTGGCTTAATGAATTGAAATTTTAGCCCATTAGACCCTGGTGGTACAGCTAGGTCAACACTGTTATTACTGTCAAGCCAAGTCATGCCCACATAACTTCTCTTTCTGGGAAGGAAGAAATATTTGCATTCATTTGTCTTTTCACGGAGAGGCAAAAGTTCCCATGAAAACCATGAATGACTTGCTGACTGAGTTTAGCAGCAAGAATGCCTAACAGTGAAGGCAAATGTGTTGCACAAATTTGTTTATTCCTCCAGGTCCATCCTGGTTCCATTTTGCACTATTCCCTGAGGTGGACAAAGCTCTAAAGTTTGAAAGTAAAATGAGGGTCAGAGCAGTATGCCATGATTTCCATATGGATCCAAGTTTCGCAGTGTGGAAATCCCAGCTGGTTGGAAAACGAGCTAGAAATACCATGAGAACAGATTATTTTTCTGACTGTTGGGTGTGTTTGTTTTATCTCCCTGGGGAGAATGTGGGTTCCCTAAGCCACACTCTGCATTTAGATTCTTTACCAGGAAACCCTAGAGAGGAAATTCTAAATTATAGCTTTCTACTAACTGTATTTGGCAGCTGAGTCTTGGAAACCTTCAGTGTCTGGTTCTCGCCCAGCTGAAGCCAACAGGATTTCTACAAAGGTCTGAAGGGATTTCCCACCAGAGGTCCATGAGGATGCTACTAGTATGAGCTTTAATGGAGAATTCCTACCCTAAGCATTCTCTTGTGCTTCTCTTTTACAAACAGAAGAACCCCACCGAGCTCATTCCAGGAAGAGCAAGCACAATGTCATTGATACAGGCTCATGTATGCCTGACCAGGTCAGGTATAGATATGAAAGAATATATTTTCCCTCACTGATCTTTTGTCCTTTCTTCATCTTCCTCACTAAATACAATAAAAACTGGCAGTATTTTAGTTAAAAACCTTCCCTTCAGAAGAGAGAAATGAACATTCTTTTATTTCTGTTTTTAAAGGGGCTTTGGGTAAATCTAACACAAAACTCCAATTAATTCAGAAATGTTTTGACACATCTGATTTTAAGCTTTTTGAAAGAGAAGACTTGATTTCACTGGCTACCTCAACAAACTACAGTAGGCTATTTTGTCATTTGATTTGATATCAAATAATCCACATTTTAGGTGGTGTATTTACCCTCTCGTCTTCATAAAATGTGGAAAGTAAAAGTCCTTGCCTGTTCTCTAGGATTGTGTCATTTTTAGAACTACTTATAAGACAACAGGAAGATGATCTACTGCATCTTCTGGTAAATACTGAGAGGTAATTGCATGCATTAATATAATCATTAAGTAACATCACCTATTCTAAAGATAAGCCAAGCTTAGTCACAGCTGGAGATGAGCGATGAAAGGTAGAAGTTGAAGGTAAGAAAGATTTCAGGACATAAATTGGCTTCACCTGAGCTCATTTCTCTCCCTTGTGGAAGCTGAAGGTTGCCACTGGGAGTAGGGCTGTCACTCTGGACATCTTAGATGTTCTTCTAAAACATCTGGACCCCTGCAGCATGACCTGCTGCAGCTGAACATCCTGCAGAGCCGCAGGAGCTCTCCTGCAGTTCACCACAGAGTTCATGCATCCCCAGTGAGGTGCAGGCAGGGGTTTTACCCAAGAGCTGATGCCATGTAATCATCTGCATTTCTTCTTGTGGGAAAGAAAGGTCTGTGGGTCCTATTTGTGGCAGAACTCTCATTTATCCGAGCGCAGATAAAAAGCTGCATGGAGCTAAACGGTGTTTAGGAACATTATTATAATATGGAAATCAATCACTGAAAACATACAGGAGTCAACTTTTACTTAAACTAGTTTGAAGCTAGTGAACAGATCAAAGTACTTAAAACAAGAATAATGACTTGCAAAGTCTAATGATAGAGAATAAGAACCTGTACAAAAACAAATAAAACACCTGCCTGAACTTGAGGGTGGCAAGGGAATTACCCACAATGAAACCTATTTCCTGAAATATGTTTACATGAAATGTGCTTGGGGGCTGGGAGCACAAAGTAATTAGCTGAAAAATTACTAGATGGGTGAGGTCAGATGATCTGTTTGTCTAGTCAGCGGTTTGGGGCCATTGCAATGGAAGTAGAGAAAGGGCACTGCAGGTAAAGAGAAAAAAAAAGGGAGCAAAGGACATTTTCTTATTTGCCAGAGTCAATAATAACACCCCATAAAGCTACAGTGCTTAAATTATTGGAGCTGATCAAGGATTCTCTCACTGCAATACCTTTCCAACAGAAAATGTAGTTCCCATAAAGATATTTGTTTCTAGAGGAGCATTATATTAAAATGTAATTTTCTGAGGGAAATAATGGTTTGTGTTGTTGACTTGAAATGTTTCACTGTAAGTAAGTTAGCTAAATTGGTTTTCTTTCCTATGGCAGATAGCCTCCTATGAGCTCTAGACTGAGCACCTCACTGTCTTAGGGCTGCACTGGACATCGTGGCTTTGCAACATCTACAGTGATGCAAAGCAGCCATCACCTTGCTGTGTGATATGGGGCATCACAGGATTCACTCAAACAGAGTCTGTACTGAGAGATATAACTTAACCAGACCAGGCTTGTCTCTTCAGAAAAGAATGAATTAATCCAGCTACCATGAGGCAAACCAGACAGTGGTGTCTACATACCAGCAAGGTTCAGCTGCACTAGACAGTGTTGTCTACATACCAAACGGAGTATTTATGAGCTGGAGTATTGCAGGAATTATGACCACAGCTCCTGCAACACTCAGAAAAAAAGCCATGTAAATAAGTAAATAAATAAATAATTCTTATATTCTTTGCTATATAGTACCTATGTTTCTATGTTGAAGTATATGTTTGGCAAAACATCACAAGATGACAGCAAATCTTCTTTATCCTTTGGTGACCACACTGTCAGCATTTATCACAGGGACTTCCCTGGAAACATGACCCTTTCCCCATATTTTTGTCCATTTCCAAATGTCTTCTTGGAAACCCAGTGACTCTGGGTGCAAGTCTCAGGGAAAACTGGTTGCCTATTCTTTCTGAAGACTGGACAGCAATGCTGTGGTTTAGCTAGAATAAACTTAGCAAAGTCTTGCTCCAGGAAATTAGCATATACTTACGTATACTGTCTTAAACTTAAAGCCTTCGTACTACATTCAAAGGGAAACCTTTCCTGAGCAGGGGTTTGATATTTTACCCAACTTGTAGTGATCACTGGGGCAGTAAGCTGCATGGAGTCTCTGCAGGTGACCATAGGCTTTGACTTTAACACCCTTTCACCATAATGGAGCTCTTCTTAGAAGCTGATCCCCTTCATCACTATTCATGGTTACTTGCCCCTATTATCATAATGCCAAGTGTAGGCAAAGTGCACAGGTAAAGAAAAGAGCTAAAAGCCCTGACCTGTGCCACCATCTGCCCACCCCACCTACTGATACAATAAATTCCTGGAATTTTTCCAGGAATGCTGACATAAGGAATGCTAAATTAAGTAAGTATTTCTGGCTGTTCATACTGGAAGTCAGAAAATTTGGATCCCAACGGTAAAAAAGAGGAAATGAGTTAGCATCCCAGGGACTTTCCACTAAGAACATTCTGTTGCAGCACCTGGAATTGAAATATGGGGAGTAAGTCTAAAACCATCCTGGGAAATATCATGGGCCAGCCCAGGTCATATCCTCTCTAAAGAAAAGAGCACTGAGGCCCTAAGACTCACTCCAAAAATATTGGAATAATTTTCTGGAGGAAATCAGTTAGATGCAGGGACATTCAGTAGTTTATGACAGCAAGAGCACATTATGGCTGTGGGAATTTATGATAGACAAGGTCATCCACTTCTCCTTTACACCTCTGGTGTAGAGTCTGTCCACAGACAGAGCAGACACCAAGTCCATCTCAACCTGCAAGGACAAGAGCTGTGTCAAAGGGGAGACAGGACTGTAACTCCAGTGTGACAAGGGGCACAGCCCCCTACTGTAAGTAGCATTATACCCACCAGTGTAATGTCAGCTCTGGCTCCTTCAAGAAGGGAAAGATGTGAATGACCTTGTGCATTGCTCTTTGTTCCAAGACTTTCTACAGGCAGGGACAGGGATCACTCAGAGCTCACAAAAGCACAAGCAACCCCTATTTCTGCATTACTTGCTTCTTTTGGCAGCCAAGAACCAAACATCAATAATTTTTCTATCCATCTTTCAATCTGCTGGTTTACACTACTGTAAGTAAAAGGACAATCTGACCTTCCATTTCTCTTCCACGTACGGCAACCAGCATCTAATGTATTTGATCTGCCATACAGAAAATGTATACGATACATAAAGTGTTCAGCTATCAGCTTTAATTTTGTAGTAAGAAGAGCTGCTTTTAATTGTTACCAGGAATGTATGTCAAAGGGGAAGGAACCAAAAATAGAACTGGATGCAAAAAAAGAAAAAAAAAAGAAAAAAAAAGAAAAGCATCTCCATAGCTGCTATTCTAGCAACACATGTATCTCTGTTAATCTTGAGGATTTGCCAAATGTAAGGGCACATGTTTTAACTTGCTATAAAATGAATGTGCCTATGGGCCAGATTTTTATCTTAGTTATAACTATGTAAAGCAGAAATAAACTTCTTTGAAGCTGTTATTTTGGATTTATACTACTCTGAGATCAAAATCGGAACTGCATTTTAAATTGAGATGAGCAGAACAATGAAAGAGGCATGAGATTCAGACGGCAGTGAATACAGCAAGATCTCCAGCATGAAGCTCAATTTTTCTGTGCACAGCATAATGGAGCAGTGCAGCACTGCTGGCTAGATGGTCCATGTTACTACGTAATGCAGTTAGTATATAAATTATTGTATGCAGATGTACACTCTCACACGCTATTTCTTTGGCATGGATTTTTGTGAGTCTCTTTGTTCTGGAAAGCAAGTAACAAAAGAAAATATAAAACTGAATAATATGCATCCAAGTGCACACATATTAAATATACTTGGAAGTATAATGATTATTTTTTAATCTATTTTCCTTATGATGTGCCTCCTAGAATACAGAAGACAAATAAATACATGTCTTTCACTTTTTATGAAAAAAAAAAAAAATTCCAAAGCCTCTCTATTCTCAGTGAAACCAAAGAAATATGTAAAATTCTGGTATACATAAGGGAATGCCTTCAGCCAGCAACTTAGAACATCACAGTACCAACATGGTATATGTCTTCTCCTGTTTACAATAAGAAAAGATAATTAATTGGTAATAGGAAAATGCTGGTGGTCAGTGAAGCATCCCATGTAGTACATTGACTTTGTTAATCTTGTGAGATAAATACAGGCACTAAGACAAACACATGGCCAAGGAACATAATTAATGGTGGGTGAAATGAATTTTAAAATTATTTTAGTAATAATAATAATAAATTTGTGTTCCTACTGACACACAAACAAAAACTGCCTCTTAAAAAATATACCTCTTTGACAGAAATTTCCACTTCTGGTTGTTTTGCTTTTACAGAGACAGTAGGCTCAGATGATGAATATTACTAATTCATTTAATGGGGTCAGAATATATGCAGTCCTCCAAAGTCAGGCTTACCCTGCTAAGGAAGCATGGACTCAGAAAAGCACCTTTACCTCTGATAAATGCACCTGACTCACAGCTGAGTAACTTTTCACTCTACTTTCCGTACAAGAAGCCTGGCATACAGAAATAATGACTGGTATCCCATACCTAGTGCATATGAAGGATTCTTTTCTGCATGTTGCTTGTGAATTTGCAGCGTGAATTTAGGTAGTTCAAAAAAAAATCTGTTGAGGACATACAAAACCACTCCAGCAACAGGGTGGCTTGTTTTCTTGCTCAAACAGCTGCTGTACCCTCATGTTCTGCCAGGAAACTGTTTTTGGTGGGGACACAAACCTGGTTTGGAGAAACCCAACCACAACATGTGTATTGTTTTGAAAAGTTTGTGTTTCTGCTGTTCACATGCAAGTAGCCGTGGCACACACTGTTCACTAGGAAACATCTGTCTATGGGTTTTCACAGTTGCAAGCATTTTCAAGCATAATAATGATTCTGAGAGTAGATAACGTTGACACTGTTATATGCAGGCAGGTTTTAGTGACTAAACAGAAGTCACACGGAAAATTCATGTCACCAGTGAAATGTCAACATGCTGATGTACAGGAAGACAGGGAAGAACATCCAGCCCCATAACTGCTTTGTGTTTGAAGGCCAGAAAGGTATTCCTGTGCAGCAGAGAAGTTCCATCTGTATTTGGAAGACATATCTGTTGTGATTCACAGAACAAGACTAGGTTGTACCATCCCTATTTTGCCTTTATAAGTCTTAGGGATTTTCAGTGATTTCAGTCTCCATAAGAAATATAAAAGCATAGATAATTTAGCAAAGATAATTTGATGATGCAGGATTATTTCTGCAAAGAAGACTGGTTGATCTGAGTAGGAGTGGTAGAGCTGCACAAGAGCAACTGCACAGGACGGGCACAAACACAGGTGGAGGAAGGACTGTATCCCTCTGGAGCCATCTGATAGAGGAATGTCTGACTGTGTAGAGTGAAAATGTAAAATTTCCTGCAATGGCCTGTTTCAGAGTACTTACAACTTAACTGTGTGTAGTAATAACTATCACAATATGAGTGGCAAAGCAGTGATGGACAACTGGGACAGTCAAAAAACCCAAGACATTACAGTGCCATGAATGCATCTCTCTCACAGTCTGAGCACAGTCTTGATCATTTGGAAAAGCTCTTAATCTCAGAAGCAAACTGCCAAAGTGCAAGAATCTTGTTAAAGCATATCAGTGTTGATACTTAAAGGGTGTGAGCAACAATTCCTCAACACCTGGAACAATCCCTCTGGCAAATCAATCATTGCCAATTTATTTACCTCCTGCCACCTCTTTCCCAAGTAAAGCATAGCAGGATAACTGCAAGAGCCCCAGGAAGGTGACAGGGCAGGTTGTGAGACACATATGATTTGCAAATATAATGTCTTCCCTGCCAACAGGTGATACTTACAGTAGCTGCCAAATAATGAATATCTATTTCTGTGCTTTGCAGATGTGTCACATCACACCAGGCAGGGGCACACTGAAGCTGTAGAGTTACATTAAAATCTTAAGAAATTGAATAAGCTGGTGCAGCAACATACCTGAAATCTCATCAGCTGGAGATACTGGAATTCTTTCACTATCACATCAGAGTGCTTGCAGGCAAATGAAACAACGTGGGTAAGCGCTGTGTATCCAGAACGTTGCAATCTCTAAGCCATACAACATTGCCACAGAAGAGAACTTCTGCTACAGGCACACTGACTCTCTATGCATAGCCAGAAGTTTCCACAATTAGGTTTCATTGTCCTTTCTCTCCTGCCTGCTGAGTAATTTCTTAATATACCAGATTTTCTTGAACTATAAATTCTTGATAACAATAAAATACATATCAGGTAGCTGCAATATTTAGAAAGTTCCACCTATAGTTCTTAATAAACCCCAAACAAATTATAAAGTATTTTTGAAATTAAAATAAAAGTATAACTTAGCTTTTACTCTTTACTGTAAATATATAGCAATGCAATAACCTATTGAACAAAAGAAAATAAAAATAAATTAAATAAGAAATAAATTTAATTACACTTTTATGCATTTTTCTAGCCTTGTTCACTATAATCTTACTTGGTGTCTCTACTATCAGCTGTGATATTACTCCAAGCCAAAAACAAACTCCTCCTGTCCTTTTTTTGGGATTTAGTGTTTAGAAATAAGTGTTCTTAATCTTTAAGGATTTAAGCTGTCATTTTAATCCATCTTAATGCAACTTGCCTAGTATCTGAAGAAACTTCACCCATTTCCTTTTAGGTGAAGTAAAACATGATGACTGCTACACAGTAAAACTGCTCACTTCTGCTGCAAGAAAATTCAAGTGTGGATGAACCAACCGTGTCTCGCTTTCTTTTCCTATATACAGGAAAAAGGACAGTGCCAGCCCAAGCAAGTTTGTCAGTAGCCTGGAAACAGGCTTGTTTTTAATATTTCCAGCAATTTCAAGCAATAGCTAGGCTAGTCTACCCTTGCACAGCTAAGCACTGGCTTTCACCAGATAAACACAGGACACAGAAATAGAAGCCCAGTGTCCCCTCTCACACAAGGGCGCTGCACAAGACACATCACCCATTGTATCGGCTGTGGCTTCTCTGAAGCATCTTTCATACAATTCCTGCTGAAAATAATGTTATCCATGTCACCACACAGATTAAAACTGATTTTCATACTCATCATCTTTACATTAATATGCTTTGTTCATTAAATTAAAGTATTGGGGATCAGCCATGTTTTATGGATTTGTGGCACTGGGAGCTGGATGCTGTTCTCATCTCTGTCCCTTTGAGCAGCTCACATTGTCTTTGTCCCAGTTCATGCAAGACATCAAATAGTGATAATAACAATTACCTGCCTAACAAGAAAGTTGCAAAACACTGTTCATCAATGTTTGTAACCAGGTTTTAGAATTTCGTACAGAAGATTTTCAGACAGACCTTTTCCAGGTCAATATTTTTATAGCACTGAAATTCTTCTCCTTTGCAGAATCTGTCTCATTAGAGAAGAAGAAAATGACACACAGACGTTTGCAGTCACATTGGAGGGGTAAGAGAGGATGATCCACGAAGTAAGGTTTATGCCCTTACCCTCATTCACTGAGGGGAGAGCCTGCCTTTAGAAGCAGATAAGAAGAAGCAATCAATTGCCCCTTTGGTTCTATGTGTGGGGAACAGCTGAGTGTCCTTTCTTTATGTGGTGATAACTGTTTAACCCAAGGACTCAGGAAGAGCCCTGGAAAATTTAGGCTTACAAAGTAACAACTGCCTGTGAGAAGCACTGGCTGAACTAGATATTCCTTCATAGAAGAATGAGAGAGGCACTAGTTATTCCCAGTACAAATTTCTGTGTTGCTGCTCGAGTTCTTTTGACAACAAAGGTTTTCTGTGTTGAGAAGGTCACACGTTCTTCACGCGCTTGATCTGCAGCCAAGCCAAGTCTCTGGGTTCAGTGACTGCAGAGGACTATAACCCTTTCAGGGCCATGAGACAAGTCCAGATAAAAACAGCGGGAAGCGTAACTTGGGAGTGCCATGATTGAGTCCAAGGTCTGCACACTCGGCAGTTTGCTATCCCGCTCCCTGTTCTCCTGCAGGAAACAGGCAAGAAAACAAAGATGGATTCACAGCCCGGTAGATGAGGTCTATTTCCTGAGCCCTACCCAAAATCATCATCTGAATGCAAATACTATGATATGCCTGTTTCTGCAGTAATTTTTTTCTTGTCTTTTAACCCTGCAAGTGTAACAGGACAATTAGAAGGACAAGCCTGGAAAATGCTATTATGGGCTTGGTTTGAAATGCATTTTCTTTCTGTCTCTCTCTCTATTTTTAAAGGGGATTTGTAAGCCATAGTGTCTGCCAATGATATTGAGTCAGTGAAAAAGCCAGGAGCTGAGATTTGGGTGATCTGGGTTTCCCTCATCAGGACTGCGAGCCGTGGGATGTACTTGACTCAGCAGTGCCCTTCAGCTCCTTGTGTTTCTGCCTGATTTGGCATGGTTGTTAGAGATATTGGAAATATTAACACTCTTGAACACAAAAGGGTCTTCATCAGCATCTGCAGCAAATACTGTATTGTGAATAGTAACTCTTTTGACATGTGGTTCTGAAATACCACCTAAAGAAACAGACAGAAGGCTCTCTATCGGACATGAGGATGTGTCACTTCACTTAGGATGATCTGAGTGAATATGCTTTCCCTTTGTGGGTGTCCAGCAAGGGGGAAAAAGAGACTTATTAGATAGCTGGAGTTTGAGAATAAATTATAATCTATTTGTTCCTTACAGATGTATACTATCAAGCATAGCACCCCTGAATCCTGTCTTCCATCTTCCGCCACTCAAAGTTGTATCTGGAGCCTCACAGAGCACTGCCATCAGATGGGAAGTAAATTTGAGTTTCCCACAGCTGATCGGCTTTTATAAAAATATGAAGAGGCCAAATAAGCTCATTTATGTTCTGACTCTCTAAGCTGCATTAATTTAAAAAATCACAATGAATAAAATTGACGAGATTCTCGAAAGTGTAAAAAACAATAAACTGGCAATTTCATTGCACACAGTTCCTTTCTCATTTGTCAGTGAAAGGATGGGATTTTACTGGTGCCTATAACCAACATGACTAGTTGTGCCAGTGCAGGCTTTAGAGACTGCAAATAGAAACAAAGAACCTGCAACAGCTGAGATAAAAACGAGTCACAGGATGAATCAGATCAGTGGCTGTGGGAATGAATTTCAGGACTTTTATGAAGCTATGTGACCTGGCAGGAGCCCAGGGAAGAATAAGATAAAGAAGATTTGATTGAGGAAGTCACCAATGACACGTCTGATATTATATAAGAAAGTGGGAGAGGTTGGAAATAGATTTTTGGAGTCATCATCACAAAGGTAGCAGTTAAATCTGTGGGAATAACTCAAGTCACTTATTCATTTACCTACCCACACACGTACACACCCTTGCTGGCTTCTTAATTGACATTGTGGCCAGGGAAGGAACACTGAATTCAAATAGAGGCTATTTGTATTTTATTTCTGATCCAGCTGTACCCAAGAGGTGCCAGGAATCTTGTGAGAAAGGCTCCTTTCAGAAATAAATTGAGCTGTATTTCAGGCCGTGTGAATTACGGTCCTCTGAATCCTCCAGTCATTCGAAAAATACTTTTTTTACTCACTAAGACATCGTGGTAACTGAGCATGATAATGTGCTACACTATCAGATAGAGAATTTTTATTAATCCTGTGCTGTGCTAATTTTAAATACCAGCAAGTAATGATTCCATGAAGAGAAAATCGCCGAATCATTTTTTCCTTTTGAATTGGCATTTTCCCGGGACAGCTTGTTACAGCTCACCCTTTCCATTAAAATTTAACTTCCCCACACCTCAGAAAGCCCTCAGCTTCCACACTGTGTTTTGTCACTAGTAACTGTGGAGGGGCAGGAGGTGCCGTGTCTGGCTGTGCCCTGTCTCTGTGCTGGGCAGACAGCTGCTGTCCCCATCACCACTGGCCAAGGGACACCCTTATACTCCAGGCTTTTCCTCAACAGGGAAACCCCTCCCAGTCTTATTCCACTCTCCAAACACTGGCTTTCCTTAATTGTGTGGAAGTTTCATGTCTCTGAGATCTTTATGCCTTTTTCAAAGTGGCTTAAATGGTTTGAAAGTGTTAGAAGGCCACTGAGGAATACAGCAAAAAGAAAAACATAATAGTTGTATTGAATTTGGAAGACTTGAGCTTAAATGTTCCACCCAGGTCATGCCTTTGGCTTAAAAATTACATTAACATCTATTTTGTAAGAAAAACAAAATTCTGTTACTTCACTTTTTTTACTGAGATATAGTTCATTCTTATCAGGTATCCCAGGGAGCTACCATTAAGCACTGCCTATGCCATGCCTTCATGACACATAACTGAGCAAGAGCTGTTGTTTGATTTCAGTGTTAGCTCAGCTGATATAGTCTATTTTTTCCCCATGAGGTAGGTATGCATATTAGATTAAAAAATTTGGCCCTGCTGTAGTGGATTCAGTCACTGGTCCTTCTTGCCTAATAGTTACACTTGTCAATCTCTTGTCGGATCTGTGTGATCTGCTTTAGATGAAGCCAAGCCCTCTAGTGCCCTGCCAATGCCAGCTGTGTAGTGATGTGTGTCATTGAGGGAGTACTCCTTCCCTTCATCACTGACTACTGATTTGGGATGCAGAAGGGTCAGCACAAGCATTTCATTACCTCAAGAATTGATGCAAGAAACTGAATAAAATTCCAGTTTCATAAGCACTCTTTCTCAAGCACTCTATTTAAAATATTTCCATTCTTAGGGCTAGAGGATAATTGGGATCATCATTATTGCCACTAGTAGGGAATGTAGGGAATGGCTCTTGGGCTACAAGTAATGAAGATGGCTGCCAAGGTGCATGGGGCTGCAAATGCACCCAGTTTTCATCTCTCTTGGACATTTCTGGTAGCTTGTGCTGGCTTGCCTTGTTTGCTTCTTTCCTACTTAATAAATGTAACACTAGTCTGACACCAGTGTGTTTCACAAGAGGAGGTGTCCAGGACTATGGCAGCATCCCATGGGGGCAGCCAGGCAGGACCCACAGCCAGGATCCATCCCATTGACCCAGCCAGGAGCAAGCATCCACGGGCACCAGAGCAGCTCCAGCCACAGCCCCAGGCACTGGAACCCTCACTGAGGATGAGGATGGGCTGAGATTGGTTGGGACACCAGGTTCTGGAAGCAACTTGGTATAATTCAACTACAATATGGGTAACTTTCCCATATGAAGCCAAATGGCTTCACGTATGAACTCTTTTCCATAATACTATTCTGGATATTACACCTTAGAAATAGTGGATGAGGATGTAGAAATTAATTTCTCTGCTTTTACAAGTTCACCATATTTGTCCATTTACAAGTGCAAACTCCTGTAGCATTCACTGCATAAAACTCCAGCTTCTCAACACTTTCCTGAGAGGTTTCTCCTCAAGTTCCTTATTCTTGATTAACTGGACCCCTTATTGAAATTACAGTACCCAGTTTGTTGCCATTATTTTCTAGGGAAATAATATTATCCATATTTACTCATTTTGATGAAATTGGGGGCCTACTTAGAAACAAGCTTTCCAGATTTTTCATCTGGACATTTTGACCCATAATATTATTTACTTATTTGCATATATTTTAAGGGATCAGAATTTAGAGGGAGTTACACATAGGAAAAAAGCTTAAAATATTTCTGCCTCAATAAACCCCACTGTTGAGTATAGAAACAGAAAAAGAACATTACTTCATTAACAGGGTTAATGTAGCCTGTGTCAATATATTCTGATCCAAAGATACCATCCTTATTATTAAATGTCCTGCAGCTGCTTTCATTAAAAATCTCAATATTTATGCTCTGGGAGGTGCCAAAGTGAAGTCTTGCTTAAGAGCAGCAATGTAAACAACATTATACCTCCCTTCAGCAGGAACTACTCACACACCTGTCCTTTTTGGAAGAGTTTCAGTTTAATATTTTCATTTTCCTACGCTTCTGAATTCAGTAGGTTAAGGGCTGGGGTTTTTTTGCGTTTTGGTTCGGGGTTTTTATCATTTTTGATGCATGTGCCAGCTACACCTTCCCTCTAATCCTTACTTGATCTGAGGGTGGGTATATCTAGTCCCAGGAGTGTTCAGTGACCTCAGGGCATAGTGAATATTTTGCATGCTCTACCTCTTTCCACTGCGTTAGCTGCTGTTATCTCAGGCATAACTATTGCCTCAGACTTTCCAAGTGTTAAGTATGTGACATGGCACATATTTTCCCACAATGTCCTGCTCTTCCTCACAGAACTCAGGACTTCGCTCACCTGTGGGAAACACCTCTTTGTGCCCTGGCACATTGACAACAGGAGTGAGTATCAAAAAGCTGGCAATACCCAATGCCTGGAGTCCCTACATTTCACTATAGCACAAGAAAGTCTGACTCACTGCATTTTTTGTTGTCCCTCTAGGATTTGCAGGTGTCCATATGTGCTCCTCAGCACATCTTTGCAAATGAAGGTATAGGACAAATTGTGGAGTGAGGCTGGTGTTCCATTCCAACATCCCTCGGCTGACACGTTTCTCAGTGGTAAACCAAGGAGTCCCAAATTACAGTAGATTTTATTTTAAAAAAGGCTCCCAGCAACCAAGTTTCTCCTGAGAGCACAGTCCTTTTGTCCATCAGCACAAAGCCAGGCTCCTTCCTTCTGGGGGACAGCTTGGAGCCACTCACCAGCTGGGCGCACTCTGAGTCCTCTCAGGACTTTGGCACTTCTCACCATCACTTGACATAGTTTAAGTACAGGCAGGGACAGGGACAGTGCTAATGCAATAATAATAATACACTTAAGTATTTCATAAAGGTTGTGACATGTCTTTTGCAATATATTTTCAAGCTTCCATAAAGACAGCAAAGCATAAACATGCCTTGTCAATAATGTTGAACCCTAGAAACAAAATGCTTGTGGAACAAACAGTACTGTAGCACATGGCTAAGTCCCACGAATGTCACATCTGTTAACAGAAATAATGGAGCATATCAGCTCCCTGGAATTGGAAATATTTCCTCTGTGTTGTGAGGGATGCCTGAAGACTAGGGGACTGGGGGGAATCTGTGTGCCTTAGAGTTGGAGCTGTAGGAAGGTGATTTCATTAGAGCCTCCCAGAGACTCCCCTGCAAGTGCTTTGCTGCATTTTGGTTTGTTACCTAATCCTATGGTAAGGGATTTCTGCAGGTAATATACAGTCTTATCTTATTAACGTAAATTTAAGCATGTTACAGGATCAGCAATAAGTTTTCTATATTGCAAAGTCTGTAATATGTCCCAAATTCTTCCCTTACTATTCAGGATCTTCACATAAGTGAGTGACATAAGCGTGGCTTTGGAGATTTGCCTCACAACAAATGCATAGGCCAGGCACTAAGTGAAGATGCAAAATCTCACTCTTTTCTAACCAGGTTGGATCAATAGCTAAAATGCTCTAAATTCTGTCACTTAAAAATGTTGTAGTGCAGCATAACCAGACTTAGATCATTACAACAAGGATATACTTCCAACACACAATTCTGTTACTTAACAGGTATAGAAGAATTGTTTGCCAGTGCTGAGCTGCATGTCTACACAACATATGGTCAATGTTTTAAGTCAAGCACTAGAAACCATCTGAACTTGGTCTATGTTGCTGCTTCCAGTGCGAACAGTACTGGTATGGTGGAGGAATTTTCTTTTGGCAGGGAGAGCAGAGAGAGAAGCTATTGCTGGCATAATCCTTCTGCTAGCAGTGAATGCAATTTCCTAGAAAAATATTTCTCATAACCTTTTTGAGACAATGAACAGCAGCTCTTATATGCCAGTTCTGACATACCTTTACTGAAAGCTAGAACTAATCAGTTTTATGCAGCTTTCTCACATAAAATAAATAATTTCTAAAAATCAATTTTCTGATTAGTGTACCTTAAAAATAATAATGAAAAATTAAAATTGGTTTACCTCTGAAGTGATAAGGAAAAAAATACTTCCTTTAAATTATATTCTTGCAAAACAGATTTCACTGGATTTTTTGTTTCAGTAAGGAGAAAGGAAGTAAATAAATAAGCAAACAAACAAATAAAAACCTGAAATGTCATTGAGATGTTGTCCCAGTGGTATTTGATAGAAAGAAAGTTTGAAGTTGGCAAACAGAAAAATTTCATAAGAAACATCTGCCGAGTTTAACTGATAGGTCCATTATTGCAAAGATGATGTTTTACTTATGTTCTCTTCCAGAAATATTATTTAAAGCAATTGACAGAGAATTTTCCTGCCACAAGATGGAAAGGAAACCTTTTTAAAGCTCTGTGTCTTCCATATAAATTAATATTAAGTGATTAAGTATAGCATTTAGCTATCAACCATAACCATAAGAAATTTAATCCACTGCAGACAGCAAAGGACATTTGTAAAGATCAGGAGAATGGCATCATCCTCCAATTATCAACAGTGGTTTTAGACCATCAATAAATTCTGAAAGAAAAATTCTGTACTGTGCTGATTTGGCACTGCACATCATAGCAAAGTGAGAAATATTTTATATAGAAATAATATCTCATGTATACATATATACAGGCACAAGGACATACAAGCATGGACACAAACTGAGCAACACTCATCGCTAAAAACTACGAAGAATATTTGAGAAGAGCTTGATTTGCTTCTGCATGTCTCCCATCTTGTTCCCCATGACTCCCATGTTAGAGAGGAATTGTGCAGAAGCCTAGACATCTCTATAGTTGTCCAAAGTGCTTAAACCCCAACAGCTTTGCTACAGGTTTGGAGATAATGTTTGGACAATCAGGAAGCCTAAATTATTCAGAAATAGGGAAGAAGAAAATGGAGATCAGGACATCTAATGCAGAAATGTGTCCCTAATTTTGCCTTAGGTGTTTTTAAAATGTAGCAAGTCTATTAACTTACCTGAATCTGATCTCCATGCTGAGAAGAATTTGTGCTGTTCGCTGACCTGCTCAGGGAGCTGTCCTGACATGAAACATTGCGCATCACAAGATACTGAGGAAGGGCGTCTTCTTTCTCTGTCAAAAAGATAAACTAAATTTTGATAATTTGAACATAAAATGTTAGTTAAGGAATTAAAAACACCCCTATTCTGTTTTGCTTCTTTTTTTTTTTTCTTTTTGAGGATAGGGTCTTAGAAGAATCAATCTGTGTTGATCACCATATAAAGTAACTTTCAATTCTGTCTTTATTTCCTAGAAAAGGTGTTTCTTATAAACTATGGCATAAATAATAGTTTTATTTGTTATTCCTGTCATTATTTTCTTCTTTTTAAAAAAATCAACATGAGAATAAAATCCATACATGAAAATCATGTGCTCCAAGCCAAGCACTTTCCATGTCATAGTTCAGGTAAGAATTATTTTCTTCTCAGACAAATTACAACACTTCATAAAGGCCAGCAGATTCCTGAACAACAGCAAAAGCATTATTATTAAAAGGTAATTTCTTTAGAACTAGAAGGCAATCAGGAGCTAATATTCAGCAGTGTTCCCTTAGGGTACAAACTTTAGTTACACTTTAGTAGGAGAGCAAGCTATAAAAAATAGATTAAATCATTGCTTTCCAAAATATACAAGCTTCAGTTCCAAAAAGCTAATTACTTAAAGCCTTGTTTCAGAAACTAAAGCTGAAATTAGCCCATGGTCCTGCGACGTGCTCCATCACTCCATGACCAAACACTGCTCTGAAGTTCAAACCAGGCACAGTAAACTTGCTATAGAGCAATTGCTGCCTACAACTCAATGTATGCAACCTCTTTTACAGGCAAAAATTATTACTCCATAATGGTTTTTTTCTTCTTAAACTTACCTGTTCTTGGAGTGTTACCATGTCCCCAGTGGGTTTTAATTTCCACAGGGGCTCTAGGAGATTCCGAGCATCCCCTAATACCCCAATAAAGTATGGGTTCTCAGACTTTTAAAGGACCAGGGGTGAAAATATAACCAAAAATAAAATTATGATTCAAGCATTCCCGGTGTCACAACTCGAGGAAAGTAGTGCTGTGAATGTCATGAATACCAACCTTTATTTTAATAGTGAGCATACAGAATTATGCTCTCACATGGTTATATCAGGCACTAAAATGTCTGAGACACTCAAATAAAGGTTTTCATACACTCAGTGCCAAAACTGAATACTGAAAAAAAAAAAATGAAAAGGAAATAAATAAACTGCATTTTTTAAACTGCTGGAATATAAAAAGAATATTTGCTTTCATAGTCTGACATTATTACTTGAAAACTTTGAGTGTAAGCAATGAAAATGTGCCAAGAACAATAAAAAGAATGAAAAGGCAAATGCAAAAAAAGAAAAAAAACCCCTGTTTTGCCTTTTAATAAATGAAGTAAGGTTTTTAATATGGGTAAAGCATTCCCTCCACAAAATTATGAGCCAAATATCCAAGGAAACCATGTAAGAGAGGGAGAAAGAGAACAGTTCCTTAATGGATAAAACAGTTCTTTAATGACTTATCATTTCATTAACATGCATCAATCATTTCTAAAATATAAAAATTTTATTGGGACCTCAAATGTGGTATCACCAGTAAGTTGCTGTATGCTAATAATGTTTCTTTCTCAGTGACCTGAAAGATCTTGCTTTATTTTTTGTCTCTCTATTTCTTTCTTCATACATCTTATTTGGTTATCATACTGAATAAACAGAGAAGAAAACACAAGACTTTTATAAATTCAGAAATGTTTCTAAGGGTTGGTCTTACAGGTTTTTGGCATAAATCTTTACAAGATTAGGTATGCATTGCAAGAGGAGCATAATGAAGTTTTGAGGTTTTTTTTTTTTTTCAGCTCAGGCCTCTTTATTTTAAGCCACAGCCTCTGACCTGCTTGCTTCGCAACGCGTGGAGGTTACAATCATCAAAGCAATTTCAGCACCACCTCCATGAGTTTGCAGACCTGATTTCTTCATGTGGAGGAAATGGTATGTTTTCTTTAAGCAACTGCACTTTTTGTGCTATGATTGGTTTTATTTGTGCAGCGATTAGGAATGGCACTCCATCTTCCTCATCAAAGATGGGGTGTCAGTTTTCAGTTCCTATGCTTATTAATGATGGCCAAAATTGTGGCAGTCAATTACCCAGATTTAGGTCTTTGCCCATCACTGATATCTTAGTCTTGCTGAGTTACAAACTAACCAAAATAAAATCAATTAAACTCTTAATGGAAAGGAAGTAAGAAAGACAGTGCCTCTGAAGAAAAGAGGTCTGCTCCCGGCTTGCTCAGCGGACATCACAGTGGATTTCACAGATGGAAGGTGCTGGCTAAGCAAGGAGGAGGGATGAGCTGCCACTGACAGGGAGCACAGAGGAGCTCTGGGCAGTCAGGTGGTGTAGCAGGTAGAAGGCTTCCCTAGCAGTCTGGGGCAGAGCCAGACCTACAAGCAGGTCAAGCTGGGCTATGGCTCTTTGCTGTTAGGCCATTTCTTTGGGTACATCTTTGGCAAATAAACACTACTTTGTTTTGGAGAAGCTGTTTTCTGAGTCACTTTAATTAACTGCTGTCACAACAGAGATAAAGGGTGTGTATGTGCCAAATCCAGTTGGGCTTGTTGAGTTAACCCTGCTGCTAAGCAGGAAAGTTGGAGCCTTGAGATATAATCTGAAATTGGGAGCATGTGTGATTCCCCCGAGAAGGACAAGATAGCCAGGATCATCTGTCTCTCAAAGGTTGCCTTAATAGGAGACAAAAATAGGTCACCTTTCTGGATGACCACAACTGCTGTCAGGAAAGGAGAAGGGGCCTCTCTTTAGGCAAGAGAAGAAAAAAAGCTTCCTCTTCTTAAAAGATGCGAAGTTGAAGAGAAGACTTTGTCTTCTTTTAGGAGCTGGAAAGGAAGGCATGAAGAAGTGCTTCTATTCATCTGTCGATTGGTTATTAAAATGACAACCCATTGTGATTACACCATGAATTATTGTCCTAGAGGAGTAGCTTTTGCATGTGTCAGCAGCACAGGGCGTGTGAAAAAGAATCAGCATGGTGCAAACCAGCACACTATGCAATGGGCTGGGTCAGGTGACACAAGAAGGCAGAAAGCCTCTGTCTACTCCACTGATGACACCTCTTAGAATTTCTTGGGTTTGCCTTGAAATTAAATTTAATTAAGTTAAATAAAAAAAAAAAAGTTTTGCAAAGATGAAGTCAAGACTAACTACTTCAGAGAACTGACCATAGTTACATGTACTTCCACAGGAACAAGTAAAGTTATTTCTCTCTTTGCCTTTTCCTGGTACGTTCCTCTCTCCCATTAGTGACACATACTTGGGTTTTCCCAGGATCTGAGGACTCTGTGTGGGATGATTGGACAATCAGAGCCATTAGAAATATATGAAGATTATGTCTACCAAGCAATGGTACAAGAAGTTTCAAGACCTTTTCCATCTCCATGGAGATCAGGGACATGTAAGAATGCTTTATGCCTCACTAGGGAGGTTGATGTCCTCCCTCAATGTTTTCATTTACAGAAAGGAGGCTGATGGTTTTCAGCCAGCTCTGTGCCTTCCAAATTCTGTAAGGGCCTCTCTACTCAATCCCATAGAAAAGTTAGTCACCCCCACCTGAGAGAGCAAACTTCATGAAGCTTTTCTGTTTCGTAGGCAAGAGTGAATTTTGCAACCCTAAGTGGGAGGGACCAAAGCTACTTCTATGGAGGGAGAAGAGGTGTGGTGAAAGACACAGAAAACATGCAGAAACTAGAGGGAAATTAAGAAAGGGCAAGTAGAATAGAAGCTCAGAGAGTGAAGATTGTTGCTCCTGTAGTTACAGAAGGTGTGGAAGGTGGGGTTAACCCTTTTGACATTACTGCTACCCTAGATCCCCCAGTATTTTGCTGGGACAGCAGCAGCGTTAGTCTGGCTTGCAGAACTCTCTGCCACCCCATCAGTCTGCCATGGCAGCAGCCTGATTTGCCTTTGCCTCAAGCCAGTCTGATCTCCTTTTGCCTCAGCACCTGCCAGGATGTGCTCCTTGCAATTGACTTTTTTTCTTTTTTTTTTCCCCCTTAATAACTGGATTTCAAAATCTGGGGCTTTTACAATAAGCTGATAGTACAACATTTACAACAAAGCCTAGAGGGCTGGCAATTTCACTTAGACCATAGACTCAAACCTTTGCAGATGGTTTCTAGTGGGCCCAACAAGTGATTTTCTTTGATACAGCTTCTGGTAAGGGTTAAAACTTTGTGTTTGCAAAATGACATTAACTATAAATGATTAGAGCTGCTAATTGTCACTGAACTGCCATATGTAACTATGTCCAAACATCAGCCTCTTATTGTTCAAGCATATGCTTCTGCAAATTTGTGTTGTTTTGCTAATTGAGCTTTGTCTTTATTTGGCTGAAACTTGTTGTGACTGCAACAGTTATTCCGGGGCTGTACAGAAGCCAAAATATGGAGGCTTGATTCCAGCTGGGAGCTATAATTGATAGTATTATCTACAATGCAAATAACTATAACTCCATGTACTTCCTTTTCAGTAGGTTTTTCTTGGCAGGATGAGTTGACCCTTACTGTTGAATTATTCATTTTCTCCCCACTTAAAATATATAGCCCATTTTTTTTATTCCACTAACATGACAGTCTCTTCAAGAGCTTAGCCAAATAAGGCCCAGTTCATGCACATTTTGAACCTCATTAAAAACACCTCATTGGGACCTGGAAAATATAAAAAATTACACTGTTGATTTTGTAAACTGATAGCAAACTACATATTAAGAAATCAGTTAATTATATGAAGATCACAAATTTAGTATGATTTGCCAGTGAGCCTAGTGCAACCTGGATGCAAGCAAACTGTAGGCAAAGAACAAGTAATAAATCTACTTGTTCAGTACAAACAAACCTGAGGTGAAGAGACTACAAATTAGGCAAAAAAGAGGAACACACACTGGTTACAGGCGGGGTGGTAGCAGGAAGATGATGTGCTCGCCCACGCGCTCGCCAGAGCATTTGCCTCAGCAGCATTCCAGCTACCACTGGCAGAGTTCAGAAGCTGGCTTCCAAACTGCTCCTTCAGGGTGAGCTTCATTCCTCCAGAACAGAGAGACAGCATTGCCATTCCTGTAGGGAGATGGGCTCCCAGTCTTTGGGAAGGGAAATGTTCTTAAAAAAAAAAAAAAAGACAATTGATAGGGCTACAAAACTTTCCTCTCTGAGTGATACTGGCTTCATCAAAACTGGTTTCATCAAAATTTGCTGAAAACTAACCAGGTTTCATATTAATTGCCATTATCTCCTCAGGCAGTGTCACTGGACAATAGGTGGTCTCTCCACAGAGTAGGAGGTGACCCCAGTACAGCTTCACTTATGCCTATAAAATGGCATTTCTCCTTCCATGGGCTCAGTTTTATCTGTAGGAATCTCTCTGAATATAGAGCATTTTCCTGCAATTTTATTTCCAGTGAAACAGAGATTAATTTTAAAATTTTCTTAGATTGCTTATTGCTGGATAAAGGTGCAAAAGGAAGGCCCTGTAAAACGATGGCTCAGGCCTGTTGCTTTGGCTATGTAGAAAAGGACTTTGGGAAAGAGACTGAGCTGAATTAAGGGTAGAAAAACAAGTTATGTAACCATTGTGTGTTCAATGGTTTATGGTGGTTGGTTGAGTTATGCTTGTTATGTTTTAAAACTATGCAACTGAAAATGGGCTAACTGCTTGAAAAGGTGTCTCATAATAAAGTGTCTCTCTTTGCAAGTGCCTGGGGACTTTGCATCACTACAGACCCTCCCCATATCTGGTAGACAGTCTGGGGAAGGAGAAGAAGGATTTCTGTTCCACTGCATGAGGGATATTTTGCTGAGTCTTTTCGTTTCCAGTTGCTAAATGGTATGGTCAAACTACATTTGGATTATAGGACATACTACCTTATATTATATTCATAATTAGCAGCTGAAATTTACCTCTAACTCTTCACAGGAAAGCCAGCATTCTTCTAGCCACCATAGGATGTTACATGATTGAAAAGTAATTGGACCATCCCAATGAAAGTAGGAAACATTCAAGAGGATGTTGTCAGGCAGTAGGGTAACTGAGAGGACACATGAAGAGCACCTCAGTGGATGTCCCTCCCATCACAGCAGAGGTGGAAGGGAAATTTGGCAGAGTATCCTTGGTCCTCTCTGAATTGCAAGTCCCTAACATTCCAGAGAGGCCAGCTGCAATGTTCCCATCTCACTGATTCTCTTATAGCCTCTTATACTCCAGAGCAGCCAAAAGATCAAATGAGATTCTTTCTTCAGAATCTCCCAGTATTTCCCAAGCTGAATATCCAGCCTTGTACCCCTTTTTTCCCCAATGTTCCTCCCATATATAACCTCACCATCTCCAAAACTCTTCCTTCTCCAGCCCATCCAGGCCTAAGCTCACCCACCCTGTGTATCCCATTTCATTCTCCTTGCTGGCCTAATGCACTCCCACTCTTCAGCTCCTCAACCCCTACTTCAGTTCTGTTTTTCCTCTGACCTGCTGGCCTCAGTTCTGCCTCAAAATACTTTCAACCCCTTTTTCCCCTCACAGCTTTGGGTGTTCTTATTTCTCTCAGTTTCCAGGTGGAAACTGTCCTGTTCTGTTGGGAGGCTACCAGTTGGAGGCTCTGCATTTGCGGTATGTGGGTGAGGTGCTCATCTTCATCTTCAACTTACCCTCAGCCATTGGTGCTTCCTTCTCCCTCCTGTCTATCTGACAACAGCCTGGTATTCCCAAACTTGCTTTGTCTGGGTAACACTCTCAATAAATAATAAATAAACAGCAGGCAGGGACGAAAATATCAATTGTTAACCCCAATGGGACATAAGGGATAGAAAAGAATGATCTGTCTGAGTAAAAAATTACAATGTGTTAGCCAGAGGAATGTGTAGAGAGTGGCTCGTTTCATCACAAAGTCTGCCTGATTGAAGCAAAGTAGGGGCCCTGAGGTAGATGCTTCAGGGAAAGGAAACAGCAGAGGAAAATAGCTCCTGGTTATATACTAGTGTGTACCTGTTCCTAGTATGCTGGCAAGTCAGAAATAACATCAGATTTCTTTGGGCAGTGCCAGCTCTGAAAGGAGAAGTATGCAGGCAAGGGTTTGCTTCTGCATTTCTTCTCTTATTGTGCTGAAACATCCTTGCCCATAAAATCCTTCCCCTGTGGTGGTCAACACAAAATAAATGCAGGACAAGAAAAGGAAAGGCTCTGGGGACTTTCCTCCTCCGGCCTTTGAAGTCATAAGTCTGCCTTCCTTGAGCCCTTTTGCATTCCCAGGAGATCCCAAAGAATTAATGCTCAAATTACTCTTTTGGTGGCTTACCTTGAGGCTTCCATTTGCAGGTTTCCCTCTTTTCTTGGCCAGAACAGCTTCCCTCACTCCTTTTTCTTCACTCACTGCTCTGCCCTGCCAAGTGCTGGACATTTGTGGGCAATGAAAGTTGAGGACCCTGACAACAGCATGCCTAGAATATCTTCACAGAGCTTTGCTAAGACAAAGATGTTGCAGACGTTACTGAGCTGGTGGCAAGCATCATGCATGCATGACCTCAAATCTCTTGTCAAGTTAGAGCTTCTACACTCAAAGCCACAAAGAAAGAGAGGCAATTAGCTCTGCAGAGTGGTTTAATGCCACATGTTAAGACAAAAAATTGCACACCTGTTAGGTTTTAAGTCTTATTGGATCATTAGGCCCAGCTACTGGACCATCTAATGCTATATATCAGAATATATTTCTCCTGCAAAGACATCTCTGGATCTCTTCCTGTGTGGCAGTGTGAGTGCTGGTCAGGCCCATCCAGCAATAAGTGAGCAGTTTGCAGCAAGATCAAGATTCAGAAGTTCTCCATGGCATGCATCAAGAAAGTGAATGAATGTTCATTCTCAATTTCCATGTCTAAATTGTGCCATATGAAACTCCATTGCTCTCCCACACATCCATTGACATTCCTGTCAATCCTTAGTTAATTAATCTGTTAATCTCCTGTAATCATTTCAGTGAATTATGAGGTGACTGTACTACTGAAAAGGCACCTGGAACTGGCAGAAAGTTTTGAAACAAATTTTTAAACTTTACTGGAGTCTGTTGGACAGGAAGAAACAGTCAAAAGACAAAGCACGTTAGAGAAACCCAACGCATATATCCACTGGGAATGCTATGCTCCTGCCCACTCTCATTTCATTTTACTCCTGAATAAATGTTTTGAAAGTGGGAAAAAGGCTTTAGAAGTTTGGGATGGTTTGAGATACCACAAGGTAACAGACTCTGTGACTGTACAGCACTTTTCAGCACAAGTGCAAGCTTCCTTCATAATAGTCTCACTCAGTCTGTGTTTGAATACCATTAGACCATGAAGATTTCAAACCCTGCAACCTGCATTAACTACCTATGAGAGTATTTCATTCCAATTGTACATAGACACTAAATAAAAATGCACAGGGAAGCACTTCGAGCAAACTGAAGAACATTTTGGGGGGAGAACTGCCCAACCCCCAGGAATGACAGCCAAGAGTGAGAAACTCTTTCTCTTACAAGTTTTTTAGCTGGAAAGGCAGAAGCAGGGAGCATTCTTCCTTTAGTAATCATTTCAGCTCTAGTGTTTCAACCTTGACCTCAGAAGAAAGGGCAATGAGAGAAAAACTAGCCAATCTATTTCTCCATTGGTAAATTACTTACTCATTAGTGTTACAGGGGAATCACCTGAGATTATTTACAAGGATCCAGTACTACAGAGTTTGATTAAAAAAAAAAAAATCCCCAGATTCTGTTTTCAGAGAGGAGCACAGTTCTGTAGCTTTTGGCCAACATTTTCAAGATTATGTGCCTGGTGGTAAGAACCTTATACCGGGGCCTGGTTTTTAGAGTTGTTGACTGTTACATAAATCTCTCTGTGTCTGTAGTTTGTGTGCCTCTTGCCACTCCTGGAAATCAGACTGCTTATCTCTATACATCAACATTGAATGTGTTTCTCTGAACCAAGGTACTTGAGTCTGAAGGGGTTCCTCTCATGACTCCACACCTGAAAAATTCAAGAGTGGGACCACGTGTACCCGTTCATTCCCTGACCTTGCTAATTTGCTTCCCAAGCTTATTGAAAATGTACCTGCAGTTCAGCAATTAGTGAACTGCAAGTAGGAGCCACAAACCTACCAAGGGCTCCAGCCATCCAAAACACATGGCACATGACTCCTTGTGTGCTCAGAGCTGCTCTGCTAAAGCAAATAGCACTGCTATGTATTATGTACAATGTTTAGCAGTGGCAGATATTAGCTACCACTTTCAGATATTTATAGCTCCTGAGCTCCTGAACTCCATCAGCCATTTAAACAAGCACAGAAATGTTTCCTTTACAGCTCCTTTACATAGAACTCCAGACTTTCAATGCATGCATGCAAAAAATGTGATCTCCTATATCTGCATAGCATGTGTTTGTGCAACTGCTCACAATCTTCATTCTGTTCATCTTTTTCATATTTTCCTTTATGACTGAATCCCATTATTCTTGAGTAGTCACAGCATAAATTTGTGACAACTGTCTGCATTTTTTCAGACCCTTGACTCATCACATTTTGCTCATGATAATACAAATTATCACCATTGCTTCAGAATTCAGGTTTCCTCTTCCCTTTCATTTGCTCTTCACAGGCTAACTTCCCTCAGTAGCTCAACAGAGCCAGTGTCTCCCAGAGAGCACAGCCAGGCCATGCAGCCAAATGGGTTTAGGGGAATCATTCTGCACAAATCCTGAAATTGACTCCAGCTAGTAGTTTCATACTGAAATGATGATTAATATGTGAATTCTTGTCTCTCAAAACAAGCACAGAAATGCCTGTGGGCAGGATGATCTACTAGCACTTGCTTTTCCTTTATTCTCATACAGAAAAGTGAGGCTTGGATGCTCAGAAACATCCACTTGTGGGTGGACTTTGTGCCACAGATGTCACTAAATGAATATGAAATAAAATGGCAGAGAGTTAAAAAAAACCATAAGGTATATTTCTCAGTCAAATTAATATTTCCTTAGCTGAGCAGTTAAGAAATGCAGACATAAGAAAGCCTTCATGTGACAGCTATCCCACAAAGTCTTTCTCTCCTCCTTGGGATTCCAATCTTTTCCAACAGTGAATACCTCCATGATGATATTAAGGCTTTTAACTGGTTAGAACTTGTGCAGAGTACTCTGTCTTATTCATGTCCATGTGAGGGTTTTTTGTGGAGAAACAGATCTGGTTGAGGGAAGTTCAGTACTATTACAGTGGCATAAGAGACTAGTCCAAAATAATAAACACTTAGAAAGGATAAAATTATGCAAGTACAAAGCAGTCTGTAAACATCTTTTAATCCTCAGATGTTCCTGTGCCAGTTTCCCCTCCCCTCTTTATAAACCAGGCTGTCCAAGGCCACACAACAAGTCAAGAACTGAGCCAAAACTGCCTTCTGATGCTTGAATCCCAGTTTTGAAGCCCAAATGTACCTCTTCTCTTTTATTTCTACACTCTGACCACTACTCAAATGCTCCTTTACTAAAAAATACAGAAAGAAAGATTACTGAAGCCTTTTGACCCTTGTGCCCAGCAAATCCAGTCCCTGGGCTGCCAAGGAGCTTTGCAGAACTTGGTGTTTTACAGTTTTGTAGTTTCCATAGTTCAAAGTAACTTTAACCTCAGCAGACATCAGATATGAGCTTCTTTTTCCATATCTGAATGGCATCTGGATTCACACAAATTCTTTCCCCTTAGCAACAATTTTGTTTGGTGACTTGCAGTGAGACAAGCAACCTTAGGGAGAACAGACTCCCAAGAACACAAGTAAGCAGTAATGAACCAATAAAGCTGCCAGAAGGGCAAATACAGCATTTCCCAGGTTGGAGCCATGTCTAGGTTCACAGTCATGCTGTTATCTTCAAAGACACTTGATTGTTTCTATTCCCTCATCATAGCAACAGCTTCCTTTCCTCCCAGTTCAGCAATGACATCTTGCATCCTCCCTATCCATAAAATAGATCCCTGCCTCTAGCATTGTGCTGATGAAGAATTCTGCTTTCCTGATTGATTGTCAGCCAAGACTGCTCAGATGCAAGTGAGGGTGATTCAAGCTTTTGGATAAACAGTCTTAAGTTCCTGCATACCTGAATCTGAGCCAGATTCTTGCAGAAGCATTGCTCACTAGAGCTAGCTACCATCTCCAGATCCCAAACAGCATTTGAACTAAGCTCTCTTGAAAGGATGTCAGTGTTGAGATATATCATTAGTACATGGAAAACAATCTCCAGCTTTGAGTCTTTGGTAACATATAAGGCTGCACACTTCTTTTCTGTATTTATAATACAGACTTTTTGTTTAACATTTGTCAACTTCATGTATCAATGGCACATATTTTGATAAATGAAAAGCATTAATGTGTTGTCTTTTGATGAAGCAGCTAGTATATCTAGCTTCAGTTTAGCCTGACTCCTATCAAAGGCTCCTTTAATTCTAACCACGGATGCACAGAAATAAAGAGGACAATTTCTTTTGTTACACTTGGAGGGGATCACAAGCTCTATCAGGTCCCTAGCATATTTGTTGCATTTTCTTTCTCCACTGTTCTTTCATCTTCCTTACCAAATTTTTATCCAAAGTACACTTATTGCACACCTCAGCTAGACATGGCAAAATCTGTTTGCACTCCTTCTATGGTCCCAAACTAGAAAAAACTTTTCAACATGTGCCTATCCCACAGGCATGAGTAGGACATGTTTTCTAAAGGAAACTTTCTTGCAAAGCAGAGAATCCACTGTGCTTGGTGTGATCATTTTTGCATGAGCACCACACAAGGAAACCCTGAAGTCTTTCATTCCCTTGTACTTGGCACAGGTGAGGCAACATCTCAAAACCTGGATTCAGTTTTGGCCCCAAAAAAAGACATTGAGGCACTGGAGCATGTCCAGAGAAGAGAAAGCAAGTTGGTGAAGGGTCTGGAGCACAAGTCCTTTGAGGAGCAGCTGAGGGAGCTGGAGTTGTTTAGCCTGGAGAAAAGGAAGCTCAGGAGAGACCTTGTCACTCTCTACAATACCTGAAAGGAAGCTGTAGCCAGGTTGGAGTTGATTACTTACCCAAGTAACCAGTGACCAGACCAGAGGAAAAGGCCTCAAGCTGTCCATGGTCTTAAAGGTCTTATCCAGCTTTAACGATTCTATGATTTTATGTGTGTGGCAAATACAGGGGGCTGAAGTGGCAACTCTGTCAGAGCTGTCTGGAGCTTTCTGAAAGACAGGTGAAAGGCAATGCAAGGCAAGGCCAAGTATGCTGTGCAAGCACTATTCCTTTTTTTGTGTTTCAAAGGAGGCTGTTCAGAGCTGGGAGATTCAAATGCCACCAGAGCTCATTGTCAAAAGTCAGTAAAACGAGGACTTGGTGTTGTCACCAGAGGTTAGTATCTTCTGTTGTTCTTGTGAAGATTTTGTAACCTCACTTTAAAAATTCATTGCCTTTGTGGCACTGTACTGTGGCACTTGACTGAATGGCATTTGTGAGTCTGTTCAGGAGCCCACAGGTTGTGAGGGTTTTCAGAAATTCTCAGTGATTCTTTTTCCCCCACTTCCCTTTGCCTGGGAGTAAAGCACTTGATTATTAGTAACTGCAGAATACATGTATCTGAAGGAGGAAAGTGAGGCTTTGAACGATAGGGGTGTGATCCACCCCACATGAGAACAAACTGGACTTAGACAGCTTATCTATCTCATATGGAAAATTTATGCACATACATCACTGCTGGAGCTTTATCAGTTCGTGGAGCTAAAGCAAAAGCAAATCTTTTGGATGGCATGAGATTTACACTGTTAGGTTTTTTTTAAATGTATTTATTCTCAAATGATGTTTTTATTACGTATTGGGGATAATTTAGTACAAATTTAAAAACTGGAGAGTGGCATGAGACAGGAGTCACGTCCAGTCTTAATGCTGAAAGATCACTGGCAAGCACAAGCCCATTTAGTAAAAAATGGAAACTGCACAGAGTTCAAGATACCTTCTTATCTTTTGCTGTTGAATGGCCGACAAAAGGAAGGGAAGTGACTCACTATCACTGAAACTAAATGGAAGATTCATACTTTGTTCAGTTATGAGTTTAGCTATAAATTATTCAGGAAAAGTTGTTTCCTGACAAAGAAATTGGCCTTTTGTGTTCACAATGTCCTAGCAATCCTAACAGGTAGCACCTGTATGCTACAAAAAGAAATTGAGATCCACTGCAGAAAATGTAGTTTGTTGCTAACAGTCTGTTGAAGAAGGTTGTTGAAAATTATAGTTCTGAAAGTGAAAGAAAATTTCATAAAATCCCAACAGCTTTGGTGCTTGAGCTGTGCATAAGTACAATTTTTCAAAAAGGTCATATCTAAACTTTCCAGAACACAGAAATATATAATATTTTGTCAGACGACTTGAGGACTTAAAAAATGACACCATGGAATCTTCAGCATTTTTTGCAGCAGGTAGATCTTGGGCTGTGTCAAAATAATTCAAACTCTTCTTGAAATAATACAGGAACATAATTCAAATAAAATGTAGATGTTAACACAGCCTTTTACCTGCTTAAAAGGCCGGTTTTGCATTGAAGTCAGCAGAAATGCAAGATGTCATGAGCATTTTCAGCAGTAGAGCACAAGCACTTGAGCTGTTTGAAAGGCACTGGTATCCAAAAGAGGCATAAGAGACACAGTTCGCAGAGGACCCCAAGTACTCAGGTGTTCGGGGGCCCCTCCTGCCCTAGAGAAACCGTGCCCCTGCTCTGCCAGCCCAGCTGAAGGCCATGCTGGGCCCGTGCATTAAAGAGCTTCCATCGCTTGCTGTGGAAGCAGGATTCAGCCCAATTCACCACGGAATTTTAAAGGGGTAGAAAGTGATTAATGTTCGAAAGTGATTAATCTTAGCCTAAGCTCCTGACGTACTCAGACACCAGCTGGATGCAGCCATCTGCATGGAGGCTGGCAACAGCTGCTCCCACAGCCTGGCAGAGGAGCTGGGAAAGCACAGGGAGGAGCTTGTGCTCATCTGGAGTGTGTGCTGGAGGGCTTTTTTCCCCTGCTTTTTCTCCATGGGGAGAAAGAAATTTAATGGGCTTTGGAAGGGAAGGAGGTATGTTCAGCCTCTATGAGATGTTAAAAGAAAAAACAAACTCATATGAAAAAAAAACCAAAAAAACAAAACAGGAGTACTTTACAAAACAGTTTGAGCTGTAAGAGAGAAAGGAATGAATTTGAGATCCCATAACTCCCGTAAAGATTTCGCACATCCATTGTCCAAACAACTCAGAGTAGTGACCATGAGAGCTGGAGGACTTTTTAGTTGTTCTTCTTCTGTCAAATTTATTCTTGCAGTAACCTTCCTGAAAATTACATATATCAGCATGCAATAAGAACTCTGTATACCTAATTATTATGCCCTCTCTTTCTGAGGAAATTACAATATCTGATTTTACTTTTGGTTTCTAAGTGGATTAATTGAAATGAATCATTGAACAAAGAGTCCTGTAGCCCTACCATTATACCCACTCAAGTACCTCAACAAGTTCTGTGGACTTTAGGTTAAGTGGTATATTTATTTAATATGGGTGAGAGTGAGTTTTATTCCTTGTCTTAGCAGTGTGTGAAAAACCTCACACTCTTGTCATGTTCTTTGCCCTCACACATTTGACCAACACAATGAATTACCATGTACATAAGTTACATTTTCAAGTACATGTTATAAATATTCCATGAGAACAGGCTAATAAGTTTTCCGAATGAACTTCACCCTTATTTTTCAGGCTACAAAAGCTTCTTGTGTTTTAGGGATTAAAAACAAACAAAAAGGTCATCTTCTCCATCATCTTCCTCTCTGCAGATAAAGGTGACTGGTACATACTTGTATTGAGAGCACGTTTGCTCTGTGTGTTGTGGAAATTCCTTACTTTCCTCTCAAGGAAAGTGATGGAGGCCTGGCACAAGTACCCAGAGCACCTGGGCAATGTCCAGAAGGTGCCAAAGTCTTGTCCAGAACTACTCTTGGCTGATGGGTAAAGGCATGGCCCACTTTCTGGATGAGAGTTTGAACTAGAGAATGTCAGAGATCCCTTCAGACTCTCTAAGATTTGGTGGTTTTTGCAGTGCTAATTTCAGCTTTCTCCTAGGCATGTCCTTTATAGCTCTGGCCAGTGCCCATCACAATGACAGCCTCATGCAACAATAATGTTTAGAGATGGGGAAAAACTCATTCTTGCAGTCTAGAGAAAGGTAAGACATTAAGTAAACTCTTCTCTTCTTTCTAACTTCTGCTTTTAAAATGGATTTGTTTCCCCAAAGGAGAAGAAAAATCTGGAAGTGAGATATAGCCAAATTCTTGCTAGCCTCTTTCTGCCCTAACTCCCCAAGTAACTTTCTGAGAAGAAAAATGGTGAAATGCTTTCTTACTTGGCAACTTCTTATCATTTTCTCTAAACAGTACATGTACCCACAGTGCCTCTTTCTCCTTTCAACTGGAGATCTCAAATATTCTACATTATTATGTGACAAAAACTAAGGCAGCAAATCATGATTCTAAAAAATGACCTGGAGTACTCATCTTCAAATGTTTCTCTGTCCTTCCTCAGAGGAGATGTAGCTGAGCAGGCCCCACATGGCAAATACCTCCAAGCACTGCAAGGAGACTCTGCTTTGAAAGAAGAGGAATAATCTGTTTTGAACAGCACTTATATTTTTTCATTCTCCCTAGCAGTATTTTTTTTAATCAAGCTCTTTTCAAAAATGCTTCTTTTAATTTCTTTGTCTGTCAATAAAATCCTTCACATGAGCAAGCTCTCTTGTAAAGACAATGTTTTTCAACTGCATTAACCCAAATTAAGCATTTAATTCACAGTGAAATATTGAAGAAAATGGCCCTGTTTTCTGAAGAACTCTCAGCAACTTGACCCATACAGGATAAAATAAATTAATTAACTAGGGCTTTTTGTTTAAGTGCTTCAGTTTGAAAATTTGAGCACTTAAATTTAGGCTTGTATTTTTCCTTAAATTAAAAGAAATCTGAAGTATGAAGAGATATGACACCCTGGCTAATGCAAAGCTGTCCAGACCAATTTGTACTGCTGTACCAAAATACAACACGTTTTAGCAATCTCGTGATTTCTCTTTGTTAAAAGCTGTAGTTAGATCTAAAACACCAATATTAATCCACAAAGCTCTTTGCTTAAAAAAAATACCACAAATCATTATCCTGTGTTAGTACAAGCCAAATTTTGCTGCCCCTAGTAGAAGTGCTGTGTTCTGAACAAAGCTGCTGTCCCCATGAACACTCTGTGTTCTGCTGACCTGGTGGGGAGCTGCAGTGGTTGGGAGCAGAGAGCCCTGTGAGTGCTCTGGCCACTGCATGGTCTCACCACTGGACAGTCAGGTAACTTATACCCCCTGGTTTGGACCTTATTTTTACACAGGAACCCTGACTTTAGATTCATCTGTTGGAGAGAAGCTTCACTGGCTGCAATGCAAGCAGGAATTTCACTCACTTCCAACAACTAGACTGAGCTCTCTGCTATGATCAAAGGTGTCTGGTTGATGAAAAGCTGTTTCCTTGAGGAGTACAATTCATTTTGGCCAAATAGCATTCAGGGGGGTTAGAAGTACCTGAAGGGACAGTGGCCTAGCTCAGTAAAACACCTGAGCACAGCCCTGCAAGCTGCAGTAGGTTTGGGAAGTCCAAGCCACAATGCACACTCCACCACCTGACTGGTGGCAGAGCAGGCAGGGGAGATTTACAGAGCCACACAGCTGCTCCCATTTACATCCCAAGAAGTGAGCTCAGAGCCTTACTCAGAAATGATTTCAGGTTCAGCTCCAGCCCCCTCCAACCCAGTCATCAGCAGGTGACCTTTTTGATGAACCTCAGTGGGAGGCAGCCCTCAGCCAAGGGGAGAGCAGACAGCAAGAGGCAGCAGGTGTCTGAGAAAGCTCCTCTTACCAGAGTCCATCAGCAATGGCGTTATTGGTGACACTACTGGAACAGGTCTTGTGCCAAACATAAGGCTCCTAACTGCTGATCTGCATCAAAACAGGGGTCCTAAGGAACTAGGTGATAAAAATCAACATAAGCAACAAATTTACTTTTTTTTTGGAGATTACCAGAAAATATTGTGGGTTATGAATTTTAGAGATGGATCTCAATTCAAACCTCATGTTGAAGGAGCAGATCTCAATGAGAATACAGTGTCTTGCCACACATTACTGCATATAATAAACTCATATGCACAACCATCTCTGGATGTTAGGCTGTTCAGGCTGGGATCTGCCTTTGCAGTAAAGATAGTACTACTAACTCTTTTCCCTCTGGAAATTACTTCATATTAAAAATAATTGAACACTTAAAATGTAATAAGCAGAGAAATTTTTAAAAAAGCATAAGAGAGAAGAATAAATAAAATTTACTTTTCTCACTGAAGAAAGGGTAGGGAGATTAGTGGTAGAGAAGGCTGCTGATAGCAATTTAATACAGACCAACGTCACAGTATGTTGCTGTCCTCCTCATCCTCCTCCCTCTAGCCTGACTCAACAAGGGCAGCTGCTAATCCTTCCATTTTTAGCACAATGCAAACCTTTCTCTGTTCACTAATCCATCACCACATCAGCAGCATCAGCTGATGTGCAGCCCCTTTTGCCTACAAAAGGGGCTGCAGTAGTCTCTGCCAGCATGCCTGATCCTGTGTACATCTCCTGCCCAAAATTCAGTGCCTTGAAAGGTTTGTGTGGAGAGCAAAACACCGCCCCTTGAATGGTGCCTCAGGAGAACTTCGGCAGCCTGAGTTTTAGTTTGTTTTCTTTAAAAAGCAGCTCAGTCGAATAGAGCTCAGATTTACAGGACAAAGGGGGAGAAAAAACCCTGCTAAACTGTCATTAATCTCACTGCAGTGGTGGAAAGAAATTCCATTTGTGTTCCTAGGGAGGGTCTTTGCTTTATGATCCAGCAAATGCTGGATGCTACAAGGCCGTTTGAACTTGTGCCAAATTCAATAGAGACCCACAGCAGTGGAAAACAAAGTCATTTCATTCTACAGCTAACTAAACTTCTACTATGAAGTGTAGGGATATACTGTACAATTAAATCCACAGCTTTGGCACTTAGACTAGTTTGAATTTGAATCCACCATAATTTTTTATAAATAAATCCCAATATTTTTTAGTCAGTGACATGCAGAGAAGGAAGATCTGTAGAGTCCAGCAAAAATACTTTTTCTTTGGTCTTCATGCATCTTTTGCACCATTTTGGTAATATAGAGGGCTGAGTACTGACACAGATCATGCAAGAAAGGATACCTTCATGAAACTGAAGAAGGTACACTTCAGCTGCCTGCAACTGTATCATATAATAAGGGCATACCACCATTAATTTAAAAAAAAATGAACAAGACAAAGAGCAAATGAACAAAAACCTCAAAAATCCAAACAACTCTACAATACTCTGCACATGGCAAAGGGACATTGATATACAAGGCCTCACATCCATTTGTTTGGTCCTGAGAAATTGTGGGATACCTTGAATTAGCTGCTATATAATGCATGGCATAAAACACAGCACATCATTCACTCATACACTTTAAAAGCATTTGAATTTTGAAATCCTCTGTGATACCAATAACATAAGAGGCATTTAACCTTTACGAAGAATGAAAAATGTTCATCTAAAATTAAGTTTATTTTTATTCAGATGCAATAACCTCTGTACCACATCCAGAATATGGATTGTTCCTCCTTCACCCACTATGTTTTTTCCCAAGGAGAACTGTCCAGGCAGAAAATATCTCCTCCTGTGCTTGCAAACAGCTCTCCCAGAAGCAGCAGGACTAAGGCAAGGACATGGGCTGCAGACACATCCCTGCACATAACATGAGGTAGTTCAGAGCACTTGGAAGCTGCTTCTTCATCTTTGGCAACTCCCAAGAGAAAATGGTCTCAAAAGTGGGACATGGCCTTGGCACTGATGGGGAGGGTTACTCAGCTCCAAGGACAGCATACTGCATATTCCTGCAAGTTGCTTTGCTCCATGGTGAGTACCAAAGAGCTTTTATTAAAAAAAAAAAAAAAAAAAAAAAAAATCCAAAAACAACCCAACCAGGAAAGTGTGTGAAAGTGTCTGAGAGTTGAATTATATCAGCTCTGAGGTGGCACACAGTAGCAGTAGTTAGGAACAAAACAATCATAGGAGGCAACTTAATAATGTAATTGGCTTCTGCATTAGGTCAGAGCTGCTATAAACCTCACCCATCTGTGAAGCAGTCAGATTTTCTGCTTGAGTTCAGCTTTATTCAGTAAGCCAAGGGAAAGAGGAGTACAGAGGATGTAGACATAAAAAATTCTGGCTCTTGGCTTTGGAAGAAACAGGAAACAAAATTACATTGTCTGAAGAACTTCCTACAGCACAATTTTGCAAGGCAGTCAGATTCAGCTACCAGCAATACAAAGCACTACCAGATTACCTTAGAACAAAATACTCCCTGTACAATTACACCTTCACAGTTCAGCTTGCTGTGTTAGAAAGTGAAAAATAAAGAATAACTACTTGAGAAAGTGCCAGAAAGGGTCATAGCAATAATGTAGTGAGATGTAAAAAGTGATGTAATAGAGCAGATGTTTGGAAATGTGGCATTTTATTTACAAGCATGGTACTATCTACTGAAGATTTCATGCAGTAAAAGTTGCCCCGATATGCTTGGGTGTGCAGAACTTGTGCACTCCAGGACTTTATCTGCTTCTCTCATTAGACTGTGTGTTTGACAGAAAATACCATGCCAGAAAATACCATGCTGCCCCCCAGCCTGAAGCATGAGGGAATTTCCCCATGCAGGAGGAGGAGGAGGAGGAGGGGGATGAGACAAGACTCACCAGGTCCTGTCCCATGACTGCAGGGAGGGTGTCCAGCACATGCACTCAGACTCAAGCTCAGGAGCAGGCACAAGGCTCACAGGCTGAGAACCAGATTAAAACCTGTTTGCTAAAGGCCTCTTCAGATAACCTTGCACAGAGCCTGGCACCCATGGGCAGCAGGGAGGACAGCCATCCCTGGCACAGGAAAGTGATCTCCATACTATATTTGCTATGCAGGGAAGGTGAAGGCAGCCCTGGACATACACACTAAATACAACATGGCTTTCTCAACCATTCCTTTAAAAAAAAGTTTCATTGTTCTTCTATAAAGAGAGAGAGAAAAAAGCTTAAAAAGCTTTGCCTGCTTCTGTCCATCACTCTGCATCTGAAAAGTCTCCTTCACTACTGGCAAATGCATAATTTGCCTCCACATATGGAGGCATTTCCCCAAAAATCAAAGGCAAGCAAAGTCTGCCTCTTCTAGCCAACAAGGAGAGTAAGCATCCGTGGGTTGATCAGCATTTTTAAAAGGAACGAGAAGCTCTTAACATGAGCTTCATTTGAATAAGAAACAAAAGCAAGATTTAAACTGAAATTAAATTCAGTGACACAAAAGACTCTACTGTGATACAAAAATATAAACAATGTGGTTCTTAACAAGATAATGATTCGTGCTTCCTTTCTGGAAAAAAAAATATATGTTTTAAAATCAGTACTGGTAGGAACATATAGTCCAGTAAATAACATTTGTTACTTTTCTCTTTCCCCCACTCCCTTCCCATTCAGTTATATGCTTATAAAGAGAGAGTGATTACAGCAATTTCAATGTCCAGACACTTGAGAAGATGTTGCAGTGAACACAGACCACCCACTAACTTCATCTGCCTTGTTTTTGCAGTCCTGAATTTTTTCAGATTTTCCACTGCCCTTGATAATGAAAAACACAAGCTTTTTCTTTTCTTTATTAGTTTTTATATACAAAGGGCAAAATGCAAGGGCAGGTCAAGGAGAATTTGTTAAATGCCAAAAAATCCAAGACATCCCTCCACACATGTTGGCTTTCCTCTTAATTTGTGTGCCATCAGGCACAGCACAGCTTTCTTTTCCACCCTCATTGTAGCTACAAGATCCAAACTGGTTTCTCACCAAGTTTACTCTCACAAACCTGGTAGACAATGACCACTGTAGCTTTCCTTTCTCACAGGAAGCTTACCTCTTTTAAAGGAAATTACACAGGTAAAACAGAAGAAAAATTAGCCCAGAAACACAGAAAATTTAGTGTGATTCCATAGATCAAAGCTGTTATCGAGCTTTCTTCCCAGAGTCCACAAATTCTCTAATAATAAATGATAGAAATAATAAATATTTGCTTGCATAACATAGTTTGCGTGATATCACTCGAGCTATGTTCTTGGAGGGGTCTGCAAATGGGAGCTTACTGCTGACAGGGACAACAGAAAAAGAGACAGTTTAAACTATATTTCACTGTTGAAAAACAAATAAATCTAGATAGGCTGCTTGCTAGTTAACATATTGGCTTTGCTGTTCACTTCCAAAGGTCACCTTCTTCCTGCTGTGGAGCCTTCTGCCACATATCTGCCCAGTTCAACAATTTCTGCCAGATAGTTTTTGTCAGATTAGGTTAATTATTAACACAAATCACAAAAACAACCCCATCATGAATCCTTTTCTTTTGCTGGCAAACTGGGTACATTACAAAAGCTGAACAAGCTTAATCTGCCATAAACAGTGGTCATGTGTTACATTTACATAGCTTTTGTCAGCAGTGCTTCAGAAAAACACAGGCAAATAGGGATCACTTCATCCTTCACTAGACTTAATCAATTTGGAATTTTTGACTGGTACACAGTGATGGTTTGTAGAGCAAAGCAAACAGCCCAACTTCAGTGAAATATGGAAACCAGAGGGAAATATTTTAAGCAGATCAGGCATCAACACAAACTGAAATATGTCCTGAATCACAGAGTAAGACCCTTATAAACAGGGCAGTGTAAGTTTTACTGACTGCAAATGGTCAACGGCTTTGATTTTCTGCTTCACTGCGAAGGTTCAAACCCACACATCTCATTTTATCAGTAGATAAGCATCTATCTCAGGGTAAAGCACAGTCCCACAGCTGAAACCTGACACCCTGAATGCTAGATATCCAGACTTACTGAACTGTGTGGATATCTTTACATGATAATCCATCTGTAAAAGATAGTATGCATTTCCAGTTGCCTAATTTTCTTCCCTTGACTTACTACTGAATTGCCTACTGCAATTCTGAAGCTTTTCTGCAGAAAAGGGTTGATTTCTCATGGGGAAAGGCAAGAAAAAAAATACCCTGCCACCAAAACTCCACCAGCATAGATACTATCTCCTCAGGGAAAATTTCAAAAGCAGGTATTCAGAATATTGCCCAATTGAGACCACTTGTAACAGCAATTATGTTTAAGAACCAGTGCCAGAGGAGCAATTTTTATTTCTGTACTAACACTGGGTTTGGGGGGCATTTTTTGAAGTTTGGATGGTTTGGGAGTTTTGTTTGATTGACTTTTTTTCCAATAAAACATTTTCTATTATTTTTCTTGATGTATTCCCCAAAAGTTTGATGAAGACAGCATTTAGCTTAGCTATTGTTGACAGGTCAGACAAAGATAACTCTGTTGGCAGGTTTCAGGGAAGCACCCCAGTCAGAACATGCTCTCAGGACACACTTGCAAACACTAAAGCTCACTCTGGCCACACAGGGTCTGCTCTTGAGGCAACAGGGGCTGCCTCAATTGTCTGATATGGTAAACACTAGGAAAACAGCTAGAAGACCCTCGAGCATAGACACCAAACTGTAGTTCAACAAGACTAGAGAACATTCTGGACTTCTGGCAAGAAGATACTTTCTCATTGCAGGTACCAGCTGACTTGCCACCACTAACTCCAAGGCCCTGCTCAGCTACAAAACACAGCTAATCACAGTTTGAATTAGCTTTCCTATGTCTCCTGGGTAAACTCTGCCTGCACCCCTGCCAAAACACACTTCTCTCCTCCCCTGCGTTTCCAAACAATCCCTCACCATAGGTATTTCCCCTGCAGCTTCTCACAGTGCTGTGCACGTAGCTGCAAATTGCACAGCCACACCAAACGATCGGAGGCAGAAGTGGATGCATAGAAGTGTTGGCTGTGTATCCTGGGAACAGGAGAAAGCTCTTAGCCCTGCCTCAGCACTTCTGCTCCTAGCTCTTCTCCCCCTTCATCCAAAAGCTAGACCTAAAAGGAAGAAATATTTCCAGGCTCCAGCTTCAGCTTCTGCCACCGAGGTCTGACGGGTCTGAGCCCAGCCAGCCCTCATCGCAGTCGTTCTTCACGTTCATTTCAGGGACAGGCTGCAATGCCTGCAGCGCTGTCCTCCCACAGGGAAGGCAATCCAAAGCTGCTGTGGGAATTCAGCAGCTGCCAGGACAACAGATAACAACAGGATGTCATTTATCCTCAGCAGCAGGGTTGGAGGTCTTGCCGAAGCAGTTAGAGGTCAAAATTAGTTACCAGGCAATGGCTGCTTAGTGATTCATGCGAAATTGGTGGTGACCTCAGCCAAAGGGACTGCGGAGAAGTGTTCACGTGGCACTAAGGCACTAATTAGCACTGCCACTGGATGGCTCCATGCGGGTCACAGCCGGGTCCGGATCACACGGTGAATTAACCCCATCCCACTAATGACGCCAGTGTTAATGAAGGGAAAGTTTGCTCCCATGGAATACTTAAGTCAGAGATTACCGCCTTATCTGATGGAAATACAAGAGGGAATGAAGGCTCTGCTCCCTCCGCGAGCGTCAGCCAGTGCCTGATCAGAGAGGGAAAGCAGGAACCCATCCCAGAAGCTGGACCCTTTACTCCCAATCACTCTTTCAATTAGTCCTTCCTCTTATGTGCTTGAATCCCCAAAAGGCACAGTTTTTGCCCTGAAGTATGGGAACAAGCAGATAACAAGCAATGTGTGGGATTAGTAGTGAGTGCATAGCAAAGGTGCAAGATTTGGTGCCACTGTCAAAACACATCCAGGCTGAGCTTCTCCACTTGCTGACCACAGCGTGGCTGAGTGCAGATGAGAGCAAGAGCTGGGTCTGTTTTTCACCACATTAGAAGGACTTTCAAGAAAATTTGTATTTTGACAACGCAATTCCCTTGGAAAAAAAAAAAGTTCTTGTGTTAGATGTACGCAAACACGTTATAAGTAAAAACACACCACTGCTTCCGTTCTGCATTAAACTTCATCACAAGCTCGTTTTTAGATCTTAAAAAATTCAGATTTAGAGAAATCAAATTCTCCACCCAGTCCCAATCATTTCAAAACATTAAAGACCAGGAGTACTCAAGGAGACACAGGGTAGCAGCTTGGATTTTCTTATTCCATGGTGTGGGAAGAAGACAAAAACTCTTGAGAGCACCCCAGCACTGGAGAAAGGGCAGACCTAGAGCAGCCAAGCAAGAACCAGGAGCACCTGAAGTCCAAATGTAGATCAGGGACCAGGAGTGATGGCTGTGGTGGTACCATGGGATGCAGCACAGCTCCTGATGTGGGTAGATCTAGAGCAGCCAGGCAAGAATCAGGAGCACCTGAAGTCCAAATGTAGATCAGGAACCAGGAGTGATGGCTGTGGTGGTACCATGGGATGCAGCACAGCTCCTGATGTGGGCAGGTAGTGTGCTGACAAATCCTGGCCAGAAGACCAGGCCTGCTCTGGAGGCCCACATCCATCTCATTTCAGTAGAAGCCTTTTCTTGAGACTTTATTTATTTATTTATTTATTTATTTATTTATTTATTTATTTATTTATTAAACTTCCTAAAATTTCACTTGGCAGAGAGAAAAAGGGACTTGGCAGAGGGAAAAGCAACATTTCCCAGTAGGGTAACATTAGGCTAGCCAGGGAAACTTGATATGAGTTCTTAATCTTCAAGACTTGTGTTGACATCACAAGCTGTGAAAGTGGAGCCAATGATCAGGGGAGCTGAAGTTTGGGTTACATGAAGTGCTCTCTTTCTGTTTTTCTTTCTAAGCTATTATTGCTTTTAGTGCAAAACTAAAGAATTGAAAGAATTTTAAGGGCATGGAGAGTCACATATTTAAATAACAACAGCAGTATGGGATGGCCTTGGATTTCAAGTCAGTCCAAAAGCAAAGGCAGAATTAAGAAGGAAGCCGGAGGTACAGAGCTGGACTGAAGAGACTGCAAGGCTTATGTGCAAGAAGTATCTGGCCAAATACAGGGGATGACATCCTGAAATGTTTAACACAGCCTGAGCAAAGACATTCTTTCTCCATGACTCCAGAGGAGCAAGGAATACACAGGATGGGGCAGAATGGCACTGCTTGCTAGCAAAAGTGCTCATACCATACAATCCTACTGCCCATTGTGTCACCAGCTCCAGTAATGCAGCAGCCTGCATGATGACAACCTTCACCCTCCTGTAGGTTTTGGAGAGCCCAAGGGTCCCCAGTTCCATGCAAAGAAAAAAGGGTCTGGAAGTGCTGCTGCCCCAGGGAGGAATGCAGTTTTGTGGCCATTGCCCTGGACTGCAGCTCTAGGGTTAAGCCACTGCCTAAATTATGGCTCTGGGATTCCAGGTGCCTGGCTGAGGCAAGAAGTCCCCAAACCTGCTGGCTTTTCAGATTTGTTCTAGTAAGATCAACCTTTTGAAAAGCTGAGGAGCTGACTGTGCACTGCAAGCAAGATGCAGAGCACTGGGAGTCCAATCCTGCTCTTGCTAACGTAAAATAAAAGTTTTACTGTTGGCTGCAATGGGGTCAGGATGGCATCCTCAGAGCCATGCAGAGGAAACAAGATTAAAAAGGCAAACTTTTCAAATCTAAATAAAATAGAAGATTTCAGATCACACATTTCCAAACAAAAGTTACTGAAAACAAAGGTTTAAAGAGCTAGTTGCCAATTTTGAATGCAGCTCTTTCTGACAGCCCACTTGGACACATCATCTTACAAATCCTTTTACATAGGCGGGGCAAGTTAGCACCTTAACATTACCTGCTCTTTAAGAGGGTAGGGAAGATACTTTAAACAAGAGAGGAGAGGAAGGGGTGTAACTTAACAGCAGGAGTAACTTTACATATTTTTCACACTGTTTGCCACCAACCTTAAACACACAGAAGTTATGCCCTGAAAGTTCTTACAGCAAAAATATGATACATAGTATGAAACACACCTTCTGCTCATTTGCAGAAACATATGTCCTCGCTGCCTTGCCAGGCTTGACAGAGATACATCGAGCCTGGAAATCAGTAAATGTTACGAGAAAACTAAGCTCAGTTTTATAGGCCTGACTTCAGTTTGTTGACATGTAACTTAATGCCTTTCTTGAAAGAGCTCATCAAATATTTCAAAGAGAGCACAGATTTCTTTAATTACTTTTACAGAATAAACCCCATAGAATAAAAAACCTATCAGAGTGGGAAAGGGCAAGCCTGTGCCATTAAAAGTTTAGACTCTGCTAAATGCTCCATTCTTCCTATGTTTGCCACTTATGCAGTCAAATGAATGACCCCAGACAGCATAGCATGCAAACTTTAACCAAGGGTAAAGCAACTGTACCTAACCACAGGTAACAGAAGACTGTTTTCTGTCCACTCAAGTAAAACTCTAGGCAAAAGCCTATTATGGTTGTCCTCAATGCAGGCAGGACAGAAAAACAAAAAAAGCAAATAGAACTCTCAAAAGCCAGTAACATCAACAGAGAAAATGTTTTTTCTACCACAGAAGTGCTCAAACTCACTTTTTTTCTCAATGCTAAGGCTTAAGACAGCTATTCATTCACCATTTTATGCAATCATATGGAGTCAAATGAGGGTAGCAAAGGCTGAAAAGCCAGAGCTAATGTTAGCACTGTATATTTTTATGACCTTTGGTGTGTTTACAGAATACAGAAGCTATTGTCTGGAATACTTTCCATGCTGAGGAGGACAGAGCTAGGGAAGAGGATTGTGAACAGTTCTTTGTTTGTACATAAATATATCTCCACAATTCTGGATTGCTTACCTCTAAACCAACTTGGGAGCAGACAAGAATTGTTAAATACACACCAACACGTGATGATGAATGGGAAAGCAACATTATATTTACCAAAAAAAAAAAAAAAAAGGGCAACAACAAAAAAAAAAAGGCAACAAAATAATTCTTAGCCTTCTACTTGAATTTTAGAGCTCAAACAATTCTATCTATTTAGACCATCATTTTAGAGCTCAAACAATTCTATCTTCTCATATTCTGGACAACTCATGGTAAATACAACATAAAACAACAGAAATAATAGTTCTTGTGCTGCTGCAACTCAGTTTTATAGTTTTTCTTTCTTCCTCATACAGTAAAAGATCCTGTAGAAGAGCCATTCCTATTCCTTGGCCACTGAGGTTCCTTATCACCTTCATCAGCCATATCCAATGCTAACTGAATGAGGGAATGCTGCTTTTACAAGCTCTTTGGACACAGGTGCTGTAATTGAATGCTCACCCTAGCGCAGTGTGTTTTGATGGAAAAGTATTCTTAGGTCATAGAAAGGCCCCATAAACATGAAAAGGATAGATTTATACATGTTTATAGGTTCTGTATTTTTCTAGCCATTTAAGAGATAGATTGGTATATAGCTTAAGCAAACTTCTACATACAGCACTTCCAAGGCACTTCAATGACTGCCTTCCTTTCTGTCTTAGTTATTTGAACTGGAAACTTCTGAAAGCAGGGAAGGTCTTTCCTGGGGGGGTTGAGGATTTTTTTGGCAGGATGTTTGCACAGCAGATTTCCCACCTGGACTCCCACTAAACATGATACTTCCAGACAGCAACACTACATTATCACTATTGCTGCTACAAAAAAAAAAAAAAAAAAAAAAAAAAAAAAAAAAAAAATCCTTTTTCTTCCCCCCATGCTGCAGTACTCTAGTCAAAACCATGAAACAGAACATTTTCAGAACCCAGAAAACCTCCTGACCATCAACTCAAACCCATCTTTCCATTTCCTGCCTTTTCAGCTTTTGTACAGCAGGCAGACAACACTGGCTTAAGGGCCTTAAAGATAGAAATAAACTAATAGAATAGAGCAACATATCAACATTTGTTGTATTGATGAGTAGAACAATCAAAACTTCAAGAGAAAAAGGACAAGAGTCTAATCCCATGTTGACTTATCTAGCAATAAACTTCACTGGTCAGACAGATGGTCCCCCCAACTTTAGGATGGATACTGCCTGCTGGCACTGTGCATCCACAGCCTCTGGGGCAGGAGATCCTGGGCACAGACCCCCGTGGGACTGCCCAGGACTCCACAGCAGAGGCAGCCAGTGTGCCCAGCCTCACACAGAGCAACGAGAGGCTGTTGTGCATCACCTTTCCTCTGGCACTCTCAGCTTACTAAAAACCCTGAAAACCCCAGCTTTCCTGAAAATCCTTCCAATACAAACCCTCTTCTATCCCTAGTTCTTCTCCAAATACCCTCTCCAGTTCTATACAAATTATATAACCTTTAGAAGTTTATTTTCCTCTCAATAGATAAGCATGTTTGTACTTTGTCAAAGAAATTGTTTCAGCCTTTGGTTCCTCTACCAAGACATTAGTTCACATGTTCTAAAAAAAAAAAAAAAATTAAAGCCTCACATCAATAAGGCTGTAATTAATTCTGTGAATATCAAACTACTCTTAAAATGTTGGTATTCAAATAAGCAGCTTTTCTTTGTATTGCTTCAGACCATATGAGTACCTGGAAGACATAACAAAACAAAAGCAAAAACCAACTTTCCAAAAATCCCCAAACACACTGGGGAGGAAAAGAACAGATAAACAGATATTAGGTTTGGAAAATTCTGGTTGAGAAGGAGAATTTAAAGATATTTCCACAAACTTGAATGCTCCCAAGAGTCAGTTTTGTTACGTGATCCCAGTGCTCTGAACAAGCTGCAAGTTAGCAAGCTGGTTGGAGAGGAAAGAGGATGTAAACACCCTACAAATGCTCAGACACTCTCACAGGACATTCCCAGAGGGCTCGGGAAGCAGCTGTCACCCCAGCTCACATTGCTCATACTATGAACTTTCTCCACCTCTTCTTCCAGGCAACCGGTCACTGCCCTCGCACACCATCCCATGCACACATTCCACGTGTCTCAGCAGCTCCATGGGAAGACTGAGACCTGTAACAGGTCTCCAGAGATGCCCTAGAGTTGACCTGTGGCTCGGCCATTAATAGGCAGGAGAAGTTTGAGCACCACCAAATATTCTTTAACTGGTTGACCAGAGCTAGTACTTGAGTAACAAGAAAGTTGCTTTTTCTCTCCTCCAAATGAGCTGTGCTTCTGGGTGTTGTTTAGAAGGAGCCTTCCTTGAGCTGGGAGTGGAGTTATTACTCTGGCTGCTCTCTGGCCAAGCCAGCCTAGGGGGCCAGAACATATTTAGGCTGTGCTTCTAGCTCACTAAAGGCAACAACTGCTCTGGGGAAGATTCTAGATGCAAAGGTTTGAGCACGTAAAGCATCGACCAGAGTGATATCAATGCAAGGATACCACAAATCTCCACTGCTGGATCTTTAGCACAGACCAGGAGCCAGCAGTTTTGGCATTCTGAGATCTAATTCCTGCATGCACTGATTTTAGCAACATCCTGGCTTGCCAGACCTGTGGTCGCATCACTTTTGGAAAAGGCCCTTCATTATATATATATATAATAAAATAGTAGAAGCAGACAAAGAGGTCTGAGTCCTAAAGAAAAGCCAGATTGGCAAAGTCAGTTCACATTTCATTGTTGTTTGAATTCTAGAAAATACAGCCCTAAGAACAAGGGAAATCTGGATGAAATCCAGTAGATTCTTTGGCCTGAATCAGTGCTGTACTAGAAATTGAGGCAGGGAGAGAAGGCTTTAAACAATGCTTGCACCCTGTCCATCCACAGACTAACCCAGCACAGCCACAGGGCCTGGACATGGTTAACCAGCTCAAAAATCTGGTTTGAAAGAGGCATGAGAGCACTCTTATGACGCTGCACAATCTGTTCATACACATCCTCCTGACTGCATGAGGACCTCCAGCAGTTCTGTGCCACCTAAGCTCAGTATGTTAGTGCCCCTACACACAAAATAAGCCTCTAAGCACCTTGTCCCTCTGAGTGACAATGTCAAAGTCTTCCTTACTCTCCTGCCAGGCACAACTTCCCTCCTCTCATCCTCTGCTCCCACCCCCTTCTTTGCAGCGTTTTCTCTCACCTCTAGCCCTCAGTTTCTCTTCCTTCATCAAACCTGATTTAAAACCTTCCTTCAAAAGTCAAAAACTCTGTTTGCAATATTTTGATTTAAATAGTTAAGACTAGGGTTTTAAACATTCTGTATGTACACTGCCTAACTAAAACAAGAATGCTTACATTTGCACTAGTTTGTGCCTTCAAAAATTCACATTCAAGCTGCTATTAGACAGGTCATCTGTCAAACCTTCACAAACCTCCCTTAACTGTGTCTTTAAGAACTTGAGATTTTTTTCCCTATGCAGCAGCGGTTGTTCAAAGATATTTATAAATTATAGGATTTTATTAGAGCTAAATAATGCTTGAAACATTGAAAAACCGAAGGGACTAATATTATTTTCCAACTACATTTTTACAGTCAAAATAAAGGCTTATAGGAAACAAAACACTGAAATTGCAATGAACAAATTATTCCTAAAATGACCAGAACAGCCATCTTTTTACATTCTTAAATAATAATGTATTGCAAAGAAACCAGCAAACTCATGTGATCACCAGAAATAACTACGACAGATCTCTAGCTCAATTTTTCTGGAAAAGCAGCACATTCCTTTCCAATTAGAAATTCACAAACATTATCATGTATTTCTAGCATGTAAGACCACAGGGCAGCCCTTCTCTCCCATTCCCTGCCACTTAAAGCACACCAGTATTAACCAGCAGACTTCCTGGTTGCCTGAGCACAGCCAATCAGCTGTGTCCCCAACCTGAGCCCATTTGAAAAAAATTTGTCTTTTGTCATGCCAGTGTTGCACATGGGCCCTAACAGCATAGACAAGACCTGTTGCAAAATGAAATAGTTTTGGAAATGGCTTCTTCTTGCCTTCAGCGTCTCATGCACATCATTGGGTATCATCTTGTAACATCCTGGAATACTGGAGACTTTCCACTTACCAAAGTCTCCTTTATGACATGAATCATCACAGGAAAGGAATGGAGGCCTCTGATATAACAAATGATACCCCCCAATTTCAATCACAGCAAAGAAAGGAAAGCAAAATTTCAGTTTCTCTTTTACATACTCCCTCAGTGAATAGGCATTGTGTGCTATTCAAGGTTTTAATTTTTAACCATTTGACTGTTAAATCCCACCAGGACTGGCATATTTTTTCACTTTCTGAAGGATCATGAGATGGAAGTACTAATATTTTTTAGAAGTCCCAGAGTAATCTTGAAGTTTTGTTGCCTTCAAGCAAGTACTTCTTTGGAGATGCATTGATTATTTTCTCAAAAGAATTAATGTCAAACCATAACATGAATCTCTTTGCAAACTCTTATTATTTTCGTCAGAGTGCCCATACCAAAAATATCAACCCATAGACAGGCAGAAATTCCATCTGAGGAAAGCTGGCTGTCTACTCCTGCAACAGCATGGGGATTACAGGATGCTCAGAACAAGCACCTCATGATGGACAAGAAGGCAGATTAGCCTGGCCTAAGATAGCATGAACATGAAGTGTCATAGGGCATACTGTCACCCCTGAAAAATTATTGCAGAGCTACAAAAAAGGGTAGAATAGAGGTAGATTAGAATTAGAATAGAGGTAGAATAAAGGGTAGCTGGAATACTGGAGAATGCTATGCTGAATCACAAGGGGAGGAGGACAAGAAAAGTGGGATGCATCAGCACCTCAATGACAATCACCCTTGTTGTGACCTACTGGCACAAGATCAGAGGATGGTGATGGAAGAAGAGAGATTTTTATTTCCAGTCTGACAGAGCAAGTCTGTTTTCTGATGCCCAAAGTGGAGGTTTGATGTTTTGTAAGAAGCAGTTTCAGCATCACAAGGCCCTTTTCTGCGCTTGTAGGTTCAAAGGGAAAATGTGACTGGCCAGGATCAAAAGCGTAGCTCAGCCATGGCTGACAAGCATGTGCCTTATGGCACCTGTCCTGGAAATTGGGTCTGTCACCTTTCAGAACACACTGTGGCTGAGGGACCACCTACAGCAGGGAGACATGGGACAGGCCATCTTTCTGTTTACTATGGAAGAAAAGAACAATGAAAATATGGAACTGAAGGTACCTATAAAATGTATTTTAGTCTGAACTTTGTGTTCTTTAAGTAGGCCAAGAAAGCCTTGATGGGTTAGCTCTGTTAAACCTACAAAACCTAAGAACAGGTTAGTTATAGCAATACAGTAACAGCAGTTTCACTTTTTTACTGATATTCCTCCCTTCCTTTGCTTTAAAATCTCATCTTCAATTCCTTCTTTTCCCCCATGACATAGAATTATCTTTGGCAAAATGTCTAAGTTAATTACTTTTCAAAAAGTGCAGATTGTTGCACTCTTTTTTCAGCTAGTTGAAGATACATTACATTTTAAATGCCTCTCACACAGTGCTTGACCTCCTCATTCCCAAGAAAATCCTTCCAGTTTTAGTGAAGGAGAGCCATTGTGCACAAAGCAGATGACTAGTACCGAGAATACTTGATTGTTTTCCAGCTTCTGCCATGTGCTTCTTGGGTGTTTTCCAGGAATTCATTTTACTTTGCTGTGCTCAGATCCCCACGTATGAAACGAAAATAATATTATCCAACAGCATGATATCATTATTGCTAAACCAAAGGAAACACTAACCACTTGGTTTTGTGGTTTTAATGCCCTAAAAATAAACAAGGATTATGTACCTCTTCCATCAGAAAATAAAACAAGTAAATGCACTTCCTTCACAGCATCATTTTCCCACTTGGGGATAAGAACTACATTTAAAAACTCAGAGGAGTGAAAGATGTTATTTATCATGTAAGATTTCTTACATTCAGTGTTAGAAACCCTCACAGAAATGGCTTGATCACAGCAATCTTAGCACTGTGAGCAATCTTTACACTGACAAATAAGTCCATAAGCAATCATCATGATTTGTTAGGGAATAGAGGCTCAGGGAATCTGATTCCAAGAGGCATTCTAGAGAAAGAAAGCATCAAGACAGCAGATAAGAAAAAATTATAACTTCCCAGTGACCCAAACAAAAGTCATCAATGAAGACAATCATTGAGAGAGACAATTTTAAAATATATATGGTGTTTCCTGAAGAATTGGAGCCTCCTCAGTGACAGAAAAAAAATCTGGATGCCATACACAGTTTTATAGAAGACATATACTACTGCCTGCTGTCTTGTCCCAGAACAGCTCAAAAGTTCATGTCAGGAGCAGCATTCACTAAATATTTAGCTTTTTTTAGAATGGACTTTCATTTCACTGGTGATCAAGAATTTCCTTTATATGGGATACATCTTCTGTCACTTTGGCTAATACTTCACATAGTCAGAGAAGAGCTGTAAGTTCCACTTGGAATTAATGGAAAAAAAATAGCAGTATGAGGGGAAAAAATGTTTCCATGAGAGCATAATGTGCAGCTTCCTGTAATAGACTGCTCTTTCAAATCCAGCAGAAGGTAGTGGATCTCTTCAGCATTCACTGGGCTGCTAGACATGTAAAGACGAAGCATGCAGACACACAAAACTAATCACTGTATTCCTACAGACATACAGGAATGACACATTTCCTATAAACAACTGGACATGGACAATGATTTTACTGTCTGGGACAGCCAGATTTATCCCCCTGACTTTTCCTTTTCCGTGTGTGCAATCCGCACACTCCAGACCTTCTAGGGACTGGCCTGCTGTGATTCCACGGGTCCCAGCGTCTCCTGGCAGAGACATATCTGCCAAAATGGGCTGTGAAGACGCCTTGGCTCAGAGCAGCTCATAGCCCGGTCCAGAGCTTACAAGTTCCCCCCGCTCTGCTAACAGGTTAGAGCGCATGAGGGACGCACACGGCAAACAGGATTACGCATTTAAAACAAAAAAGAGAGTGAAGCCTGCAGGGCATCCGTCCAGGGCTGTGTTTGCCTGCCCTGCAGATTCAGGGAGCCCCTGGGCGGCTGTTCGCGCTCCGAATCCCGGAGTTGTTCCAGCGCGGCAGGTCCCAGCGGGGCAGCCGCGGGCCAGCGCTGCCCCCCAGCGCCGGGAGCCGCCGGCGCTCAGCCCTGGCCGCAGCCGGCTCCCGGACCGCACACACCTTTCCTGGGAACAGAACTGCAGTAAGGATATGGAGAGAGCTTCATGCCCACAGATCTGGATATATTCTATTAATATATCGATAGAGCTATGTCCATATCACAGAACTATATGCATTCTATGAATATATCTACCGCAATATATATTTTTACTACATATATTTTTATTATATATACACTCCCCTTCCCAAGTAAATATTTACACTTTTTCCACACAAAAGCACCTTTACACACACACTGCATTTGTACTTTTTTTGGTTGTAGATATCAGCACATGGGACAAACAGTAGAGCAATTAATGAGTGAGGGTAGTGCTAGGTGTGATGAAGAAACACTGATAATTCAAAGAATTCTCATATCTAGAACAAATTAAGGCTCTTATGTGATAAAGATGGAGCTTTAGATCCCCATTTCATTTTCACAGCTGAATTCCATATCAATAAGGAACATCTTGCTCTGTAAATACATGCTCTCTCCCTCTTCCCTCCCTTCTCCTAAGATTTTGTGATTATTTTTATTCCAAGCTTTCCATAAGATACAGACCGGCCTTTTATACACAGCAAAAAAGTCATAATTGAAGCCTGACACTCCCTTTAGCGAGGGGTTTGTGTTCCTGAGTCACATTTTCCTCTGTACAACCCTTGTGAGAATTTTAAAGCACGCCTAAAACACTTCCCAAAAACAATTGTAAGAGTTCTGCTAGGAACAGTGAAAGCACACTGGAAATGCCTCCTGCCTTTGGGACCCATAGGCACTCTCCAGAAAAATCCCATTATGGATCATAACTGGATGTGACACTGCTGCCTTGGAGTGAGTATACTGGCACTGGTGTCACTGGTAGATTAACACCAGCTTAACATTGTATTTCATATTGACCTTGACAACATTTACAGAGATTGCCATCTTGCTCAGGCCATGAAGGAAAATGTTTTGCCATCTGCCCTTCCCCAGGTCACCTCCATCCTACTGTGCAGAATCCTACAGTGGTGAGTAACTACAACTATTTTCCAAAGATATGACCTAAAGTTAGGACTCACTTTCATTGTTTTGAATATAATCATTTTATGTTCTCCCCAGAAAGGATTAACCAGAACTTTGCCATGTGTTGGCTGGACTCCAGTGCCTCTGACACAAAACTGCATCCCCACCAGCTCTGCAAAAGGACATAGTCTGCCAGGATTTTCCCTGAGCTTTCAGAAAGATCTCACACCAGATCTTAAGGATGACTCAGCAAACAATCCTTACCTCTCCTACATCCCCTCATAGATGGGAAACTAATCCAGAGGCCTAAATTACAAAGACAAAAACCTCAGAAACCATGCAGTCATATAGCATCATGGAAAATCCAGACACTTGGAAAACAAGGAAGGAGCTGGAAGAGAAGGAGCAGTGCAAGGAGTTAGCCAAGTCACAGTGTGGAAAAGATAAGCTGCTTCAGGAAGAGAGTGTTCTCCATGAGCAGGCAGAGCAAATTGTACTTTCCCTCTGATTTAGTTAAAGCAAAGAACAACTTCAGGGAGCCCTCAGACTTGTTTCTTAAATTAGGAGATTAAATGACAAAGTATATGGACAACTGCTTTGCTATCCTATAGCAATCTGGAGGTTCCTACATCACAAATTGCATTAATAGAAGGACATGTAACACCATGTGTGACATATTTTGAAATAAACATATTGGAGTTAGACCACTGTTACTATGTATGCACTTCCTAATGCACTTATTATTTTGACTGTATTCTAATATCCAGATCAGAACATCTGATGTTTTAAGTTTATCCAAATAAGTAAAAAAATGTCCTGGTTTATGTATTGCCCAGTGAAAAAATTTTCCAAGTCAAGCTAAATATGCTGGTATACACTGTACCCTCACAAGGAACACGAGTCAACAGAAAAACTAGCTTTATTGCTTTTTTTTATTGTTTTATTATTTAAGTAAAATAATCTCCTAGATTTTCTTAGCTGTTTAGGCACACTGGGTTCTGTAATACAAAGCAAAAGCATTTTAAACTTTGAATGCTGCCTCTGTTACAGTAACAAACCAAAACCAACTTATCTAAAGGATTTGGGATTTTGCTAATAAAGGGCTGGAGTCTAGTCACACTAGAAACATAATGGTCTGCCACAGTTCAGTAAGACAATACCCTTATCCCTTGGACTTTCTTCAGTTAATTTTGGAAATCACTCTGCCATTCATAATGCAGCACTTTGCCTTCACCTATCCATTTTCTGCTACAGCCAGCAGTATTTAATACTTTTTGACACTCCATCCAGCTGTTTTATTTTGGTTTTGATACTGCCTGTGGAAAATTCGACATTTTAAAGTAAAAAGAAAGAAAGAAGAAAAAAGAGAGGAAACTAGGTCTGAACAATGAGAGACTTGGCACTCATGTGAAGGCAGCTCCACCAGCATGGAAATAGATGGGCCAGCAGATGTGAAATCAAGGGAGGCTTTCCGGTGTTTGCTGAATCATTTCTTCCTTTGTTATCGCTACAGGGCTTCCCGTCAGCAAGTCAACAGTGCATTCAGAACAGAGCTAAAAGGCCTGATCCTATTCACCAAGGAGCCCCAATTAGCCCTGTGATGTCAAGGGTCCTTTTAGCATCTAACACAGTAACATTGTATCAAAATAATGGTTATCTGCTTCCAAAGTTGGAGGAGGGAAAGCAAACTGGAGCACACCCGTGCACCGCTGTTGGGGCCTTTAACAGATCTTTACAGCGTGCATGTCAAGATTTGTTCTGTTCTCTCATTTTTCTCGATCAGATAAGCATTATTCAGCAGGATTCTCTTGGTTTAATTTTAAAGGAACAGAACACAAGTTACATGCAAGCCCTTTAAGAGAATAAATATACAATTTTACTGAGAGTAAGATGGGCTGAATTTACAAGTGTAACAGCCACACTCTCTTTGGCATCATCGGATGAGGAGCTCCATTTAACCAAGACTGAAAACCTATTCTGACCTGTTCTGTGTAAACTGCCTTAACTGACCCTCAGTAGCATAAGCAGAAAAAGAGATGGGGAGGTGCTCTGGCTTAAGGGTTATAGAAAAAATTAGGCAGGCATTACACAGAATTTTCACAGGCAGGTGGACTTTGGCAAAAACACTCAACTATTGAGGGCTAACTAACTCAAGCAGCCACCTCTGCTCCTTACCCGAGTTCTGATCCCTACCTCAGGGCAGCCTGAAGCTTATGACACCAGAAGTCTGCACCCAACACTGTCCAGGGAGCAGCCTGATCCCCATAAGAGACAGCTGTACACCAAAGAAAAAGTGGAGATTTGTAACCAAGTGTTCAATTCCTACTACTCTTAGAATGACTTTGGGTGACAGCTTACTCTCCATGAGAAAAAGAAACCAGCTCTCGAGACAACAAACCTGTCTATAAAAAATCTGCAGTGAAAAGGGAGTTATACTGGTTTTGCAAATTTCTATATACAAAGCTCAAACTCTACAAGGAATGCATCCATGTGATTCATCATACAGCTGCAGCTCTGTTCTAAAGGGAAGTATCTCAAACAAGGACTGTATAGCTTCTTTTTTTGTTATTAAAATTATATTTGATAACTGAACTATAACTGTATTTTAACAGATATCAAGTTTTGCTTGAATTAAGCTAGTTTCCCTAAACTTCTCCTGTGCTGTAATGAACTAGATAGCTCTATAGAAATATTAATAGCTTTCTACATCACACTCTCGCTATTTTCATGGAGATTTCAAATAAAAAGGACAAAACAACTCAAGACTCCAGGAAGTATTACCTCACAGGTAATAGAATTCAATAATACTCAGGTTAAAAACAAGGCCACCTTTGAAAAAAGGTCAATAATTTCATGTGAGATAATATATTTTACATCAGGAAGAAATAGTTTTTCTCAGGTAATTTTTACTCCTCTTAACTTATAGGTTACTATAGACATCAGGGCTCAAAGTTTCATTATGTACAACTCCAGATAGTCCCATCTTGGCTTTTAGAGATGACATAACATGACAAGTAAACAAAGCACATAGACAGCTTGAGCAATGCAAGCTACCAAAAAACCCTGAACTCTACATAAAAGCCTACTCTACTATATCAAGTCCCTATAGAAATCTAAATTAAAAGTACTAATTAAAATTTTTTTTACTTGTCACACAAACCACGTACTGATTAAACTACACAAGAGATAGCTCACTAAATAGTGCAAGGGTTTTTTCTGTTTCTACCTTGAGTACAAATTCTTTCCCTAGACAACCTTAGCACTTCCCTTTCCTTATTCATTTTTCTAACACGCTCAATTTTTGTAAGCCGCTTCATTCATTTGTGTGAGGCTTTGAGAGAAAGCATCCACCTTGATCAGTGATGAGCAAGCCCATGCAGCAGCACAACATGGAAGACTACCAATAATACAGTAGCTCTAAGCATTACTGTCTTTTCTTTCTGCAAAAGACTTACAGACTAACATACTTTGCAATACAGCCACAGCTTTCCTCTGTCCCATAACTAATTACACCTTTCAAGTAAAAGTAGAAAGCTATATCTTTTATTAACAGGAACATGCACATCAAAAACTCTTAGCTGCAAAACACCAGAATCAAGATTTTAATTTTTAGGGAAAGAGAAAAGATACAAACAAAGAAACAAATCTGCCCACCCCCACACTACAACAAACAAATCCCTCTAATATCCTTACACGAGGTAATAAAAACCTCTTCTGATAGCTTACCCTTTCAAATAAGTACACCACCCCATCTCAATAAACTACCTTAAGCAGGTTTCTGTCACCTGTATCTTATTCTAATCAAGAGTAAGTTAGCTATTTAAGCTGGGTTTTTTCACACTACCACCTAGAAGACAAGCCAAGCCAAAAAACAAGGTGGTTTATGTACTTAATCTACAGTTTTGTTCCCTCTATAATGAATGCAACTAAGCTTTAAAATGTTCAGTATATGTTTTCATTGCAATGAAAAAAAGAGCTGTTATTTTAATTATTGTAACATTCTAATCTAAATATACTAATAGTTTAAAGTGTTTCAATTTTAAAGAAATTTTACAGCATTGATACCTCTATTATGAGCTCTTTTTGCTGTTACAAAACTTGTAATTAGCTTAACTAGTTTACCGTCCAATATAAATGCATAAACTCAAGAAAACAAGGGTATCTAAAATGGAAAAGCAACTTAATTTTGCTCTTTTCTGTCTTCCAGTGGTTGCAACTCCTGGCAGGAAAAGCTGAACCTTGTGTCAAGGCAGAGTCAAAGAGTTGTGGCTTAGAGTCTGCCCCACTAAGGTTAAAGAGCATTTAATATGCAAAGTTATAAACTAGTCCACCAAAGGCTGCTTACTTGGGCTTGGTAGTACTTTCCAAGGCTGGGATAAATAATCAGGATGGAATTATTTTTCCTGATTTGTCTACCCATGCTTATCAGTCAAGCAGGTGTCTGACTGACATCACTGAAGTAATTCAAGTACCTCAGGTGTTTTCAGAGAAGCAGCTGTTAGCAGCTCATGTGTCTAAGGCAAGAAAAGTGATGCATCTGCTCTGGGTGTCAAGGTAGTGAGTTAAGTGGATTTTTTCCCTTGGTTCTCTTCTAAGAAGTAGCAGTAAGCATTTGTCTTCCATAGACACTGTTGTGCACATTATTTATGTAGGATGAAAAAAAAGATGTTTTTTTTCTTTTTTTTTCATGGGCACTTAGGCAAAGTGTGAGCTCCTCTCTTGTTTCTTGTGCTTAAAGAAGCTCTGACTCACTTTCACTTATTCTACCTTCTACTGAGGAAGCCTTTGTACTATTGTGATAGACTGGGTGAAGAAAGATGTAGCTGAAGACGTACTCAAAAAGACAGAGAAAAAAGGCTGCCTTTTTAAAGCTTTCAAATACAGGCATTAAAGATTTCAAATACAAAAGTAGTTCTGGAAAAGCTTTTCTAAGTATTTTTTTTGGTTGGTTTTTTGTTGTTGTTGGGTTTTTTTTGTTTTTTTTTGTTTGTTTGTTTGTTTTTTGTTGTGTGTGTAAACTTTATTTATGTTTATGGGGCTGTGTCGCAAATTTTCTGGTGTCTGTCTCTCTAGAGCCAGGGTACTACAGCTCCTCTGTATCAACCAGATCACCATCTCCAATTTCCCATACTTCATCATAAATACCACTGTGCTCTAGGCTAAATCCCACTCCTTGTACAGTGGTCTAAATTTGCTAGTATTGGGCATTAATTTTCTTACCTATTCTTGGAGATGCTTTTCAGGTAAGTGCCCAGGCTTTACAGGTAAATATTTTTAGGGAACTGCCCAATAAGAGAATAGGAAAAAGGATAGACACCTAGCAGAAACAGAGTGATCATCCTGTAGTGTGCTCTTTACATCTTAGGTGTAGCTTTTGTTAAAACAACAACACTTTTATTCTTAAAGCAGTATTTGCTCCATACCTTAATTTTGTCAGGCATTTTGCTCAGAAGGAAGAACTCTTCATTATGTTCCATAGATATGAACAGATTAAATCCATCTCTTTTTTTTTTTCCCCATGTAATCATCTTATATGCCTCCTTGGAAAAACTGATATAGTAGTTCTCTTTTCCACAAAACCAAGATTAACAGTATAGTTTAAAGTGAAGTAAGGACTTTTAACCTGGAAATGTAAGATGTTACTTTATGGTTTTGAGAGTCATGTTTTTGGAGAGGAAGTGCATTACTAGTAATGATGCCTAAAAAAACTTGCACCACTCTTTGAAGATAATATAACTTAGCCATGTTAATCATAACTGCAAAATGCATGGAAGCTATTTCTTTTTTCTTTACTTGGTGGAGTAAAACTTACCTAGAAGTGGTCTCTGGACAGAAATGATGCAGAATCAGTGATCTAAATATCATGATTTTTTTAATGGGTTTGGTTTTTTTGTATTTAACTACAGACTAATTAGGGTTAACCTGCTTTCTGAAGCTGTTTTTCTTCTGTAGCATTTTCTTCTTTCCACTTTTCTCCAGGTCTTCCTCAAATCTCAAAGCTCATATGTTGTGTAGGTATTAGAAAAAGAACAATATGTAATAAGTCACAGCAGATGAAAACTCAATACTAATTTCTTGGTAGGTAACTCTGTGTGAAGGATGGCACTGGAAACTTACCAAAATTTTAAGGACTACATCAAACTTGTGATAAAGAAACTGTGCACAATAGCATTTGTTGTACCTTCCTTATTAGAGGAACAGTTGTTGCTTGTTTTACTCACACTAGCAACAGAAGCATGAAATTTAGCTTTTCTCATGACTGAATCCTTGTGTTCCAAGTCTAGCAAATCTTTTTTCAGATAGATTTGAAGAGAAATCCCAGGGAATTGTCAACATCAGTTACAGTCTTGCAGTCTGATCCTATAATTGGATGCCACTTTGTTCCTTTCTGAAAAACTTCAGGGGATTGCTCAGATCACCAACTCAGGCAGACAGTTTGATGTTAGATTTGAGAATAATTACTGTAGTGACTTATTAGGACCAAATTTTTGTAACAAATGCTTTTTTAATTTGTTGTGGTTTTTTTTTTTTTTTTCCCAGACAGAATGCTAGTATAAGAATAGCATGTTGCATTAGGGATGCATCATACTTCTTTTTCTCTTTCAAAAGTTGATTCCACCATGAATGTAGGAATCAGGCTTATAGAAATTATCACTTACAGTTACTCAGCATGCTTAGAAGATCCAAATGCCATATATTACCTTTTTCCTAGTTCATGAACATGTAACTGTTAACTTAATTATTTTGGGAGTATTTTTGGATACAAGCATAGGCTTGTATCCTTTTTATTGTTGCCTGCCATAGCATTTGTTACTAAAGAGTCTTCTTATATTTTGATTATTGTTGTCAGTTTTCTACCATCAACTTGGTTGATAAACAACTTGTTGGGTACTGAACACAGAGAGAACTGGAGTTTTGCTCTTTTTGTCATACTTAGATCATCATTTGCCACACTTTGAAGAGAACCTAACAGGCAGAAATGACTAGTGCCAGGGTTCCCTTTATTAGAATTTGTGTTTTAATTACAGGATTGTCAGATCTATTAAGCAAATACAGGTGCTATAGCTGACAGACTTTATGCCTATGGTTATAATGCACTTTATTCATGTATAGCTTCAGCCTAATGACATTGTATTACCAATATGCCCTACCTGATGCTAAATCAGGGTGTAAATCAGGGTGTACAGAAGTGTATAAAGAAGTCTGATGATTCACTAGTGCTTGAAACTTTGGTCTTTTGAGAGACCAAAATTAAAACTGGAGTCCCACCTCTGTGTGTTTTGTAAGAGGCAGTAATTTTCCTAGGCTTTAGGTAGCTTGTGACTGAACCATATTTACTCAGAATGTAACAAAAACATACAAAGAGAAAACTGAGTCATTAAATTGAGAGAAACAATGAGTCTATAATGGCACTAATAATCTGCTAGGTTCCCATTTCATATCTACTTACAGTTTGCATAATTTCTCCATAAATGATCAGGAGGAGATAGTGCAGGATATCTCTAGGAAAGCTGATTCACCACTTGCATTTATTTCAGCAGAGCTCTGTATCAATGTGGTGATTGATGGGCAAAAGCTGAGTTCACAAGTTATGGTCTTCAGTATGCAAAGCACACTGGGGGCAAGTACCTAAACTGAATAAAAATCAGCAAAAACTATAGCTGAAGTGCAAATCATATGCTAATAACCTGGCTTTGGTTTTGATGTGGCATATATAATTAGCACAGCATAGCAGCATGCAAGTAAAGGGAATCTTTTAATAATATAGATTGTTAGCAGAATAGAGGGGGTTTTTTTGTTTATTTTTTTAAAATCACTTCCACCAGTGGGAAATGGTAGAGAGAGATAAAAAGATTGGCTAATGAACCGGCCCTTCTTTTCAGGTGGGTTGTTAAGGCTATACTGTTGGGGAGGATGCACTGATTTTCAGGAGAGCCGGGAGGGGAGGCCGGTCAGCAGCTGCGGGCAGGGACTCGCTCGCCTCCAGATTTGTGTTGCAAAGGGCTTGGAGCAAGCGCGGCGGGGAGCTGCTGGCTCCTGGCTGCGCCCGAACTGCCCTCCGTGGTACGCGTGAACGGAGTTATGTGAGCAGGGAAACAAGGAATGCCGAACGCAGGGAAGGGAAATTTCGCTAAAAAAAAATTTATTTCGGTAAAAAATTGAGGGGAAAAAAAAAAAGAGAGAGAGAGGCGTGGAGACGACCCAGGCTGCCCAAGGGAGGCGCTTTGCTCTCCCGCCCCGCCAGGTGGCACCGCTGCGGCGCGGGAGCGGCGGGGCCGGCCGGGCCCTGAGGGGCTGCGGGGCCGGGGTGCTCTCCTGCCGGGGAAGGCACGGGGAATGCCGGGGTGCTCTCCTGCCGGGGAAGGCACGGGGAATGCCGGGGTGCTCTCCTGCCGGGGAAGGCACGGGGAATGCCGGGGCTCTGTCAGCCAGCTGGAAGCACCGGCCTGAACGATGCGTTATGGTACCGCCCGAGGCGTGCCGCTGCTGGGAGCGCAAAGAGCCGAGCTCGCTGTCGGGGGCTGCAGGTCTGCTTCCACGGGGAGTCGGGACTGCACTGTAGGCTTTTGGGGCAGCAAGGACAGGAAAAAACCTTCAGGAGTGTATGCGTAGCGCGAAAACACAAAAACATCTTTCTCCACCATCTTTTTCCCCCTTCAGTGCTGCCCTCAGCGTTACTCAGCTGTCCGTCTGCGGCTGGATGAGCCAGGCCAGGGTTCGAGTTGAGGTATCTGGTCCTGATGGCTCATGACATTATGATCAAGCTCCAGAGAATTGTTTCTCCTCCATGTGGTTTTTGAACAAAAGTTTGTGTCATACTTTCCCAACCAAAGTTGCAAAGCGACTACAGGTCATGTCCCCAAAAAGTCAGGAGCCAGGAGCAAGGGCATTTTCAGACCTTTAACCTGTGAAGCGTGACTGCTGGTGTAAATTTCCCTTTGGGGATGTGGTTGCAAAGATTTTGGTGAACACTGCCAGCATGCCAGGAAAACTGTGGCTCAGGGAAAGTTCTCATCAGAGGCCACTTTCTCAGTATCGTTTATTTGAAGATTTATTCTTATGTGGACTTTAACACAGTTAAACCAAGACAAGATTGCATTTGAAAACTTTTTAAACTTGGGGAAAAGCTAATACATGAATCCTTTTTAATTTTTTTATGCTGTTTGTCTACTACATGCATTTGACTTATCTCTGTACCATCCTTACAGTGGTTTTATACTGGACATTCAAGAGACTGATGTTTTTGCAGATTGCAGGTTAGTTTCTTCTCTATCTAATTATACCTGAATAGATACATATGAAGCTCAATACTCAGTTTGGTCAAGGTTTTCTGGCCAGCTGGCCAGCACATACCATGTTTCGGGTTGTGTAAGAGGTTTTGAATTATATAATCTTGTTCTGTTACTTTTGCAAGGTAAGCAGAAGACTGAGAAGTCTCACCCGGTTTATAACAGCAGCTGAGCCCTAGTCTGGAAAGATAAGATTTACTATTTGCATTTTGTTCTGGGAGGATTTTGGGGAGGTGTGCTTTTAAAGCACTGTCATTAATATCACATTGCTGTTGAACTGGAAAGCTCCATGGACACATCCAAAGCTTGTCTCTCTGCTGTGCCCTACTGTGCTTCTGAATGTCTCATTTAGCATCTTTTGAGTTATTTGGAATTAATGGGAGTAATATTTCGACTAATGCATTCACATCAAGAGCAGATTTGATGATAACCAAATGTTCTTGGATGTTCATGTTCTTGTAGTGGCAAAACAGTCTTTCAATTGAGACACAGTATAGCAGTGCTAATTTCTTAAGGCTTGCCCTTAAAGGCAGTGACCACTGTAAAACACATCAGACTGGACAGGATGATTTCTGCCAGACAAGATGATTTCCTCTAAGAATCAACAATTCAGATCTTACAGCCACAATGCCTTAAGAAAGTCAGTAAAGAGCTTTTGAATACCTCATCCCATAACTTCTGACCAATGTAAGATCTACCTGTTATTGCTTGGTGAATAAAAAATTAATATTTTATTACACTGAGAGTCTTATAATAAGTGCATATAAAGTTTCTTAGTGTTTCCATCCTTGTAGCATTAATTTTTCACCTGTATATCATAGTTCTATATGGAATTTAAAGACTATATAGGCCACATACCTTTCATTATCTTACATTTTGGCTATAAATGCCCTTAGGAAGGCTACATTAGAAGCCTGAAAGTTGAAGGTGGGGTATCATAGGTACATAGGGATATCAAGCATGGCAATGCAATACCTTGTTTGTAAAGGTATTTACTTAAAAAGGCCAGGTGGATTACAGGTTGTCCTGTAGCAAAGCTAAAGCAAACAGAGGCATTTGGACTGTACTGAGAAGTCCATAGCAGTCCATATCTTCCTACAGAGGCAATAATGAACGTTTTGCTCTCTATCCCCAGCAATTCCATTAGTTCAGGCACCAGCAATCACTGTGACAGTGTGCTGTTCCAAATATTATCTAATGCATCCTTGGCTTTAATGCTCACAAGCAGGTGGTTATCAAGGTTAACCTGGTGGGTGACTTCTGTACAGTTTCTGACCAGGCAAGCACAATCTTTAGGAAACTGTAGCTTCAAAGGTATTAAAATTAAGTATACTCAGGTGCTGAGCTGGATGGAGTTTAAGAATAATTTTGTTAGCGACTTGTGCTAGTCTTGTGCTAGTTATAGGGCAAGAAATAACAGAGTGTATGTCTGTGGACTCCTGAATCTTTTTGGATAGGTGAAGGATTAAGATGTATTATTAAACACTAGGCTTTAGTGGACAAAGGATTTTGCCCACACAGGGGGTGTATTTCTTCCTGCCAAGCTCCATGTGTGCCATGCTGTCCTCTGCAACACTGCAGATTCAGCTTACTCTCTTCTGCCTATGCTTTCAACATGGTTGACCTTCATACCCTGTGATTTTATTGTTTTTTAATATCTTCTGTGCAGTTTTATTTTTAAATGTTTATATTTTCTTTGTGAGCCTACACAGATAAGTCTCATTCTTGGAGGAGATAGAAATGGATTTGACATCATTCCTTTTACTCAGCTCTGGTCAATAATTCTTTCAGATGGTCTAACTAATGGTTTACCTAAAGTAGTCAACATGTGTTCATGCCTAGCTTGAAGCATGCAGACAGTGTTGCCTAATAACATTCAAGAAGGAAAATGTTTCCTCTTGTAGAATTTGAGCATTGCACTCAAAGATCACTTTTTAAAACTTGTTTTATCCTAACCATAACTATCCTAACCTATAACTGAATAGAGTAATTTTTTTATAGGGCATCTGGAGAGAACTCTAATGGTTCATAGAAAAAGCAAACTGCCCGGTCAGGAACATGTACTAATACAAAATAGAATTAATAGTGTAAATAGCAAATATTGTCATTATAGTATCTATTTTCAGTAAACTCATTGAAATGGGAACACACAAGTATACAGAAAGCATAGGTATGTAAGTTTCTCCTGCAACAGTTTTAAGTAGCTAATGATTTTTTTTTTTCTGCCAGGGTTTTCCTTATCACCCCAGTTAAGGTGGTGGCTATTTAAAATTCCTTGGACTTTTGTGCTGGCCCACCCCTTGTGTGTGTATGTGCAATTATTTCTGTTCTGCTTGTTCCCATTTACCATTTCCAGTGCAAAGCTTTCATTGACTGAGCTGTTCTTTTCTAAGTCATGAGCGTGTTTTTAGAAAGAAAACAGACTTTCTGCATAGTTTGTGCCACCATGGACTTCTGGCATCTCTCCTATTGCAGTGTAAATTGTTAATGGGCTGAGCCTCACTGTCCAAGATCTATCAGAAGAAAGTGTAAGGAAATTATTTACTTTTCTAACTGGAGTTACTCTTTATTGAAATGCAAAGGATAACATAAGAATTCCATTTCTTTAGACCAAAAAAAAAGTGTCAACAATATGACTGCAATCAGGTCATAACTTGACAGAAAAGAAGATCTGAAACTGGGAAAGTCAGGCTTAGCAGCTGAATGTGATGAAAGAACTGTCAGTGTGATAGGGAGGCATATTTCAACTCTGTGGAATATCTTCCTTGAAAGCCTTTTTTTATTAGTAGTCGATTAGACATTGAAAAAGTTTAGGTTTTACCAGTATGAAATAAACCCTGGCTATTCCTCCATTTCTGGGCTTCTGAGGACTGAGGCTTTAGTAGCTATCACAGTACAGGTGCATGTGGTGAGTCTGGACCAACCACTGCAGAAAAATGTGTCCAGTTCCATATTTACCTGGGACAAAGGCCTGTGCCTAGGAGATCTGCCTATGATTGTATTGTTTTTGTTGTGGTATTTTTGGAAAAAAAAGTGATCTTTAGCATTGGCTAAAATTTTGATTTCAAGTCTTTGCAGATTTTTAATATAATGAATGTTCTAAATCTGAATTGTTGAGCTCAAAGCAAGGTAAAAAAGCTTGAACCAAAATTGCTCGTTTTCATATGTTATTTGCTAGAGACAGTAAAGAGACATGGAAATCACTCTTAGTGTATTGTGCTCAATTTTGTTATGCTGATTTAGCAGAAAGGGAGAAATAACTTTGCTTTTGCAGCCTTATTGTTGCAAGTTGGAAATTTGAGCTGTATGGCAGGAGAGAAGAAGTAACAGTATGCAAAGGAATGACCCAAATTGCTGGTTATGGTCTGCCCTCATTGCTGTTAGCCTGCATGTAAAAAGCCAGCTGGTAAACACTTTCTTTAAGTAAAATTATTCTCAGTTGATCGTCTCTAATGTTCTTACTTCAGGTTTTTGACCCTACTTTTGCTTGTTCCTCTACAAGCAGTACTCCAAATAAAGAGTCTTCTGCTGTTTATAATGTCTGAAATTTATTAATGAATCATCCTTCAGTTTTCCTTGAAATAGCTAAGTATATTTTAGAAAGTTTTAGTTTTTACTGAATTCATTAAGAATTGTTTAGATTGAATTATTTAAGGCAATTTCAGTATAAAAACATAATGTTTTTATAAACATATCTACTGAAAAGAAATATTATTTTTTCCTAATTTCAGCTTCCCTTAAACAATAAGTGGGTATGTTTGTAGTTGGAATTTACTATAAAACACTTCTTACGTCTTATGTGATATTTGCAAGCTAAAATCTAGTGGGTTTTCTATCCTTGTACTTCTGCTGTTACATTAAAATTATGCAAGCATGCTATAATTGCTACTGTAAAACCATTGCCTGGCCTTTATTTTAAAAGAATTGTCTTGTTAGGAGCAGAACAAAATGTAACTATGCAGCTGTAGGAAACAATGGTTGTTCTACCTTGTAATTGTACACCACAATCAATAAACAGGATGCCACAGAGTTCAGCTTCAGGATTAGAACCCCACACAGAATAAGAAAACATTAGTAAATGCTTTCTGGCTAAGCTTATTAGAAATGCCACGGTTGGTGTGACTTGTACTGCCAGCATGCTTTAGCATCAGGTTATCCAAACCTCCTATGGGCAAGTCTGAGAAATGTTACTTGAAGGCAATTTCCAAGACTTTGTTCTCCTTTCCTGATTAGAGCAGTTTGCTTTGAAATCAACAGAGATTTATAGAGCGTGCCTCCAAGAGAAGTAGCTGACCTGTAAATTAAAGCTCCAAATGCTTTTTTCAATAAAGTTGTTTTGAGGTTGTTTCTGTGCTGTTGTGCTGAGAGTCTGACACTATCATGCTTGCATAAGTGCAAGGGTCAGTCAAGCTTGACCAGAAGGAACTGCATAGTAAACTAACTGGAGCTCCAAACTGTCAGGCTATCATGGGTAACATGTGGTTACAAATGATTCAAAAGCTCTCTTTCAACCTCTGAAATTTTTAAAATTCACAAAGGAGCTCCTTATATGAACATATGTCTGTAACAAACTTAGGAAAAGTTCAACTTAAGATTTATTTCCATATTTTTTTTTTGTTACAGGTTAAACTTTTAAAATGGTTATAGATGTTAAGAGGACTGAAATGCAAATGAAAGAGAAAAATGAGGTAGAGTTAGCAAAGACGGACAGCAGGGAGAAATGAGTTCAATTTCAGTAAAAAATGTAAGATAATCCTTCAAAATGCACTGTAAAAGTGAGTAGACACGGACAGAGGAAAAATAAGTAGAAATGGTGCATGGAGGATGACTTGTAGCTGTGCATTCAAAAAAAATAATTGTGGCATTATCTCTTACCTGAAGCTAAGTTACTAATAACAGATCTATTTTCCTCTGTTCTCTGTCAACTGGAACACCAGTTCTCCCTCCAGACACTTCCATGTGGTTTCCTCTTCTGAGAGGAAACAGGGAACTGCTTACTTGGATGACAGCTTTCTTAAGGGCATTTGCCAGCATGACACTTGTTTGATATATTGAGTTTCTATTTGGACTTGTCTGAAATAGGAAAAAAACAAGCATATGTATTTTACCTTCTCTTGGGGGGGGGGGGGGGGAGAACAGAAGACTAAAGATGTATTCAGTCCTGCTTTTCTTTCAGAATTACAAACCTAGGTGTTTGTACCCACACAGGAAGTGTGCCCCATCATTGCAAATCCCACATATAATTCATTGACAGATTGGGAACAAGTGGGATTTCACTTGCAGAACTTAGATATCTGGTATGAGTTTGATCAGTTGTGCAGGGCACTGGAACTGCAGAAAGCTTGTGCTGTGCAGGAAGCTGGCTCTTACTCTGCTGTGCAGCACAATGAGAGCTCTCCTGGCTTTGGTGTGTCAGGAGTGATACCGAGTCACTGAACTAGAGAGCCCTGTGGGACAAGGCCACCTTACCCCAAAATAAGCTAGTGTTTCTGCACTAACACTGTTTCAATGTTGAGTGATTTGTATGTTTTCTTAATTAGACCATGTAAATATAATATGAGATGTTTTACAGTGTTCATTCTGTAGCCTATTTCTCATTCTTGGATGACAGCTGGCTCCTTTTGAGATCAGGGATGTAATGTGCTGCTCTTCTCCTTTCTACTGCTGGAATTAAAAGGGCTGTTAAAAGGCTTTGCTACCTCAACATTTTAAATGGTAAAAATACTTGTTCAAATGTTTATCACAGACCTACAGAAAGCAAGCTTAAAATGGGTGTGGGGTGGGGTAGAACCATTTAGTTTCAAATTCAGGCTCTGCTTTTGAGGTCAAGGCTTTGTGCATGTATCTCTAAGTGTAAATCCTACCCCCTTCTCCTTCTTTTTTTCTCCTTTATTGGAACAACTTCTATGCTTCTGGAAAAAAATATTCCTGAAAAGCAACTGAGTGGGAGTGTGTGATCACTTTAAAGCTAATTTCAAAACTTTTAAAACAAAGTTTCTGCAGTGTGGAATTCCATCCATTTTGCTAGGGAAAACTAGGCTTGCCTCAATTTCACCTAAAAGGGAAGTTAGCAGATCCTGGAGGACTGTTTGTAACTGCAGTACTTCAGTAAGCTTTCCAGAGGGGTACAAGATAAATAGTTACAGCAGTTACTCTTGTAGAACAATGAGTACCTTGTAAAGCCTTCACAATAATTTGAACAGAGTTGTCTCCATATTTTATTTACTCTTAATTCCCACAGGAAAAAAAAAATTAAATCAAACAGAAAAACAACCAAATGCCCCAAAAAATAAAAAAGCCCCAAACAAAACAAAACCTGTAAGAGAAACAGAGGCCTTGTCCCTCCTGGTAAACCTAGTGTACTTCTCCTGAATCACCTGTGAAGAGGGACTGCCAGAAGGTTGCACTGAGCTGTGCAGTTCGTAGAGTATCAGTGCCATTCAGATTAGAAGGGACCTGGACAGCTTGTCTAGTCCAGTCTCCAGCACAAAGCAGGGTCAGGCTGTGACCTCTGAGTAGCTTATCAAGGCCCTTATCCCAAGGAACTTCATAAAGGGCTAGAGACTGCACAGTCTGTCTGGAACACCTACCCCACTGCTTGGCTATCTTCACAACCAAAAAGTTTTTTCTTGGGTTGTGTCAGGACCTCCCCTGCTTTAAGTGAAGACTACTACCTCTTGACCTTCTGCTGTGTAGGAGGTCTGCAAAGAACTTTATTCAGTTGTTTAAAAACAATCAAATGCCATTGAGCCTTATTCAGTCATTTTACTTAGGAGGCATTTGGCGTCCTTCCTACTCCATGGCCGTCCGGGATTTTTTTCAGTCTGAACAGACACAGTCCTCTCATCCTAGCAGGGTATTTGCTCTTGTTTCCTGACCCTCATGGTGGCCTGACACTGCAACAAGGGTGGTTGCTAGAGATGGACATTTTCCTTAAGTAAGACCGTTGAGGGGGGTAAGATGGGAGGAACTTCCAATTCCTTTTATAAAAAGACTTAGCAATTTCTCTTGTTTCTGTAAGAATGGAGCTGTAGGATTCCAGGTCTCCCTCCAGTACTGGTTTTATCTTATATTACCTTGTTTGTTGAATCAAGCCCACTTCAGTTTGAAGTCCCTGACTCAGGCCTGAAGAGGGATTTTCACTGTCCATGAAGAGCCTTCATGGCTTGGATCTGAGGGGCACTTTTGAGACCATCAAGGCACAGTCTATCTAGAGCCTGACCTAGAGCTGTGACTGGAAATAATGGAATGCAATTCACATGGGAACTGTCATATCTCTAATGTGTCAGTAGAGTTGAAAGGACATAACTGAGCAGGGAAAAGCAGCAACTAAAGACAAACCTAAGTTTTCATCTTCAGCACTTCTGAGATCCTTGAGGCTCTTACTGGCAAAGGTGAGTCATGTGGTGTTTTTGTGTTTGAGGGAACAAAAATCTATGCCCTGGAAGTAAGTTCTCCTGTTTGACAGAGCTGATCCTGCTGGGATTTCTCAGCTAAGGCAAGTGTTTTTGCTTCAGGGAGAGGCAGGTGTTCTGCCGGTCTGGCATGGTGCTGGGGGCATGGGGAACTGCGCCCTATCCAAAACATAACCTGACAAGATGCCCTGGGTAATCAAATAGAAATGCCTTTACGCCTGGTGGTGGGTTTGGAGACTTTTCGGTGTGGAATTGCTGAGTTGTAATATTCATGCAGTAAGTGCACTGAGGCTTGTGACAGATTTGATTACGATTGCCTGGGTTTTTGCCTTTCCTCTGGATAAATAGTACTGATTGCCTGTGGGCTTTTGGGAATTATGATTTTTTTGCCCTCCTACGCCTCCCTGATTCTTTTTCCCGCTGCCTTTTTTCAAGCCTGCATGCCGTTCCCAGTTTCGCCGGCGGGCCTTTCTGCGGAGAGAGGGAGGCTCAGCGGCCCGGGCGTCAGGAGGCGAACGGTTCGGGGATCCGGAAACGGTGAAAAGGGTGTCTCCAGCACTCCTGGATTTGCCCCCCGGTGACGAAACGCAGCGGCATTTAACCCCTCTTTCCCGTAACCCTTTCCTTGCCAGTCGCTCCGGGAGGCGGAGGAGAGGGAGGAGAGCGGGCGGGGCGGACGCGGCGCCATCCCAGCAGCGCCCGTGCGGTGCGGCGCGGCGCGGGCGGTGCTGCGGGCGCTGCCCAGCAGGGGGCGCTGTAGCCGCCTGCGCCGCTCCAGCGCTGCACTGCGAGGAACCCCCGCGTGTCCGCCATATTGGCGCCCGCGCCGCAGCCGCCGCGCGTTGTTCCTCCATCTCCTGCCGGCGCGGCCGCCCGAAGCCGAGCGCGGGAGGGAGGGAAGGAGAGAGGGAAGGGAACGCCGGCGCCGCCGGGCGGGAAGCGGGGCGAGGAGGAGACGGAAACGAGTGGGGCCCGCGTCCCCCCGCGCCCGCCCCCTGCGCCACCCGCCATGGAGAGGAGGCCGGGCGGCCCCTGAGCGAGGAGCGCACGCACGCACGGACCGAGACTTGCCCCGGCCCGGCCCGGCCGCCATCAGCGGAGAGAAGCCGCCCGGCTCCCGCCTCCGCCGCGACATGGAGGCTGTGAAAGCCTTTAACAGCGAGGTGTGTAACCCCCTGCCGGCGGCCTCCCCTCCTCGGGCCGGGGAGCGGGCGGGGCTCCGGGGCCCGGCGCCTTCCCTGCCCCCTCCTCGCAGTGGGGAAGCTGCGGGAACTGGGGAAGCTCCGGAGGGCCCAGGGGTGCGGGAGCGCTCCCGCAGGCCGGTCCGGGGCTCCCCCCCGCGTCGGGCGGGAAAGGGCCGTTGTCGCCGTCCCTGGGAAGCGGGAGGGTGGAGAGGGTAATGGAGACATCCCCCTCCCCCCAGCTTCTTCCGCCGTGAAGCTGGGGGCGGCTGAAGGGGAAGAATAGATCTGGCGGCGGGCTGGAGGAAGAGGAGGAGAAAGAGGTCTCTTCCCTGCGCCTGGCCTGCGGTGGGGCGGGTGATGCCCGGCCAACTTCACGCAGCGGCCGAGGAGGCTGCGCTGGGCGGCAGGGGGGGTCCAGGCTCGCCGGACAGGGGGACTGTGCCCTTCCACGCCTTGCCTAGTCTCTCCTGCCACCCTCTTCCTCCTCGCATGTGTGTCCGAGCCTCGCCAGCGCGCACTTTTAGCACCTCGTTCAGCTAAGCTTTAAATCTGAGGAAAGGAATACAAAGGCATTGGAGGTTCGTCTCCGCGTTGTAGAGTCTTGTATTCGCAGTGGTCAGGATGGAAGCAGACATTCCCTACATGCTGCACAGAATTCAGATCCTGCACCGAAGCACTGTGCAGAGAGCAGGCTACGGAACCCAAGAACACATACATGCATACATACATACATATAGGCTGAGGTGTTCATATTGCACCTGGTTTCTCTTTTGTGCTGAGAGCCAATGTTTATTTTATTGCAAGATGGTTCTTGTGGCAACTCTGCTTTGTTTCTGTCATTGTGAAAGTATCATTTGTATTTTGAAGTTAATATACAAGCAAGAAAAACAAATACATATTTTTCTTACCAAGTCGTACATTTTACAAAGTAGTTTTTAGCTTATGTTGACCTTAGATAGTATCAGCACTTGTTACAATGTATACTTCTAGAGACTGCTCACATACTGAAGCTCTCAGTTGCCCTCTCACTAGTCCCAGCAGGGATGTAGTACGGTTTTAATAGTTTTAAGTTTCATTTGACCTGTGGTGGAACCGTGTGGCAACCATGTTGTTGTTTCTGCAAGCACAGTAAGATAGATTTCTAAAATGAGCAGGTATTCTCCAGTAACACTTGTACAGCTCTAACCTAGACGTGCAGTTCTAGGTGTTGCACATTATGCAGTTTGAGTGTTTAAGTAGAAATAAGCACATTGTGGCCACTAGAAGAAAATAAACATGATAAAATTTTATTCCTGTGTTATTACTTGATTGGCACGTGCTATTTTGTCATGCAGGGAAAAGGAAGAATCTGGTCACAAAAACAGAAGAACATAAGTTGTTCAGAATGTTTTCCTTCCATATACCTATCAGTAGGAGCAGAAGTCTTCCTCTTCATGTTGAAAAACATCTTCTGACTGACCTGCTGAGCACTTGGGTATAAGTACTGTAAAAATAAGTCTGAGACTTAAGGTGGCAGCTGGGCTGAAGAGGAGAGCTTCAGATTATGCCTTAGATTCTCTGAATGATTAAAAATGGTAGACAGTAGGTTGTTGGAGAAGAAAATGAAGAAGATCTGACTGTGTCATTTTAACCAACTTATCTGCTATGGTATAAATAGACAGTATGTCTGATTTAACCTCTTTGAATGCTGGGCTACAATGATGGGAAGGTTTTAAAGATGCCATGACTAAACAAACCCTGAACCGGGAAGTAAATGATACCAGACTTGCTACAGTTAAAGAATCCCAAGTGTCATTGCTACCCACTCTTAACACCTATGTATCCAGTGCAGAACTGAACTTTAATTTAACTTTCTATCATTTTCTCTGGTTGAATTTTTCCTATACACTCTTTGCAATTCAGAACTGTGAAATGATCACTAAGTATTTGCATTAACTAAAGTATATGAGTCTATTTATTGCTGTTCTTAAATGGTTTTGATTCATTTACAAAATATTGGTTGTAAATATTATTACTTGTAAAATCCTGTTCTTTGTTTATATTATGTTTTAAGGTCATGTTAAACTCCAGAACTGACGTCTGAGACTTGTTTTAGAGTTTTTTGGCTTAAAATAGATGTAAATTAAATTTAGCAGCAGATGGGACAGAATAAATTGCATAAAAACTTTTACTATACTTTTTCTTATGCAGTTTGCATTCGGCTAATAATTTTACAACAGTTTATGTAACTTACTGGTGAAAACCAGATGACGCTTTAGAAGGAGCATTTCAATACATTTAAACACTGAAGTTTGCAGGTTGGTTCTTTTTGTTTGGTTTTTTTAAAGGAAGGAATTGTGTTTGGATTCTGCAGTGAAGCTAAAATAAAGGCAGCTGTCCATCTAGGGAGCATAGCTAACTCCAGAATTGTATGTGAGCTGAGCAATATCTTGTATTGTGACTATCCTATATGGCAGTTAAGATTGAAGTGCTTTAATAGGCTTGTCATTAATTTTAGATTAGAAAGAAGAATTTCGAGTTTATTTGAACAGTAACTACTGGAAATAATGGCGGCTATTGCAGAAAGCTGTTCAATGTCTGCTAGTGCTGTCTCTGCTGTACCTAGCTGTACATATAAAATTAGCCCTAACATTTCAAGTCTTGGGAAAGGTAAATTTAAAGCTGAGAAATAGTCAAGCTCCTAAATAAAACATGCCCAGTATTGTTTTCATGTAATGCTTGACATTTTACTATTTGATTAAAACTGCTTGGCAACTGAAAGTTGGAATAATACATGACTCTCTTAGTATAGTGTTGAGGTAATTGGCAATGTTTTGTACCACAGGGTTTGTCATTTGCTACAGTTGGCACCATGAAGGCTTACCACTGCAGAGCCATTTTCCTCCAGGCCTCAGTTTAGGCCCTGAGATTTTTCAGAAAATCACAAAATCATATTCAAGAACAGATCCTGACAGAAGAAAATGAGTCAAGTATTTCAAATTCTCTATATGTTCTATAAAATGTATTTTGTTAAAGAGGAGTTGAAATGGACTAGAGGCAAGAGTGTGTATCCTCACAGTTCAAGTGCTTAGATGACAATGATTTAATTGCAGATGTATATAATTAAAATTCAGTATTTGTTACATAGTCGGCTCAGTGTTAAAGTCCTGCTGTCATCATCAACTCTAGCTGGCCATTGTCACATTGCTTTCAGGTACTGGTCTTGAAGGTGATTTTGAGTGCTGTACTCTACAGAGTTTTCATGCAATTCTTGTCCTTTTTGTAGTGGCAAGCCAAATTATTTTTCACTTTGTAATGTGAAGACTGTGGAAAAAGAAGAGCAATGGATGTTTTAGCTTTAAAACACATTTAATTGTTTTAAAATTTATTTCTATGTTAACATGTAGAATAAATATAAATAGTTTTGCAGTTACATATATAGTCACAGGATTGTAGTTTATTTTAGGGGGAATGGAGATCCCAAATTAATTTTTAAGTATAACACCAACTGAATATTTGAAGTTATGCTTGTTTAGCCACACTAACTGCATCTGTAAGAATTAAATAATAGGAATCTTGAAAAGAGAGCAAATTCAACTTAGGTATTTATTTCTTTAAAAATTGCAATAGTAATTCACTGATCTGGTTCTATTAAACGTAGCATTTCTAATTTGAAGTTTGTCAAAATCTTTACTCTCATACAGGCACACATCTCATCATGTATGAGCTTCATCAAGTCTTGCTGTTCATGATGTTTACTGATTATTTTGGTTTTGCATTCTCTTAAAAAAAAAACCAAAACAAAAATAGCTCCTGAATGCATGCTTTGGTCAAATAATTGAATATTGTTTTTATTTTGAGTAGCTGAGACTGGTACTTGCATCTTTGATTTACAGCCATTTAGAAGGTTAGTAGTGGTAAAACCTACTCAGGAGAGTTAGATAGCATATCTAGATTTGGAATTTACATTGTTGAATCCAATGCACAATATTTGTTATCATCCAGTGCCACAAATTTCAGCTGTGTTTGCATTTGTCAGGCAATGCAGTATATTATGGCGTTGGAGAGGCAATTGAGAAAAGGACAATTATATACTTTTTAAAAGAGTAAAATAGAAGTTGGTCCCTTGAAACTCAGGAACAAGAAAGTTGTGTGTCTTCTGATTTTTTTCACAAGCACCTTGTTCACTTGTATGAAAAGCTCAGTTTCTCTTGTCTGTACAGTTGGGTGCTGATACTTTCATGTACAAGGGAATTGAATAGAAAACTTAAGTGTCATCACGGAGACCTGGAATATCTGCCATCTTAAAGTGCTGTAAGGTTAAGGTAGTGATTACTGTTTGTTTAAAGAGTGGTGTGGGTAGCTGTTCCTTTTCTAGGGTGTGAGAGTCATAATTAAAGCTTCTGCAGCATTGCTAGGTTGGTGTTGAGCCGTTATTGACAATGAAAATGGTTCTCTTTCCATAGTTCATCATAAAATATACTGAGCTTTTGGTGTGCATAATGCTTTTGAGAGTCAAGTTAGATGATGCATAAAGTGGCTATTACTGCTTTTGGGTTCACTTGTCATTCTGAAATTGATCAGAGGTAGAGATGGTAGACACTGATCATTTACTGGCAATGCTGTTGTCTCTGTACTTCATTTGCACTTCATTTTAGGTTGTTCACCTTTATGACAAGTCTTTGGAAGGTGTATTTTGAGGGTCAGTCAGGAAGAGTTCAGTGGTCTACAATTTCAGAAATGTGACCCTTGGAAATGACCCACATTTTAAATACTGAGTATTGGAGTATGGGTGCATAAAAGTACAGAAGGCTAAAATAAATATTCTGTTTCAGACTACTTTGTTTAAATGGCGTACTCCAAGCCAACGAGGCGGGTTTTTCGTGCAGGAATGCCAGTTGATGCTGAAAAATGCTAAATGGTATGCCTCATGAAGATGCTAAATAGAGATTGATGCTGAATAGCTGGGAAAAGTGGGGGGAAAAGGGATTCTCTATAAAATGAGCAGCCAGGGCTTTGATTAGTAAAAGTAGATACTAGCAGTTATGTTGAGAAACAGTGAGAAGACACATGAGCTACTACCTGCCATGATATTTTTCTTGGATTCTGCTGCATGTTTCATGTTGGCTGAAGCACCTGAAACATCTACAGGGTTTTTTCCCTAGCTGCTGTGACAATGGCAAAACCTATATCTGTTTACTCTGTCACTATATTTTACTAGCCATAAAAAGGAGTATTACCTTCTTTCATATCCTCTGCTGTTTGAAGAACTCTGCAGCTGTGATAAGTTTAAAACTTTCTTCTTTTTTGTTTATCTGCTGCCTCATTTATGGTCAGATACTTGTAAATTTTATTGTAGCAAATTGGGATGTGAACATCTGGTTTACTTTTGTCTTTTGTCAGAAAAACAAGTGATATGTGCATCTGCATGCAGACATTCATACATCTGAAAAGTTGTTTCTGTGTTTCATTCATAACCTCTGGGGTGAATGTGAAAAATGTCTTCCATTTTAGTTAGCTATATAATCCTGTAGTGTTTCTCAAAAAAAAAGAGCATGGATATTTACATGAATTCCCTTAAGATGCAACAAAATATGTTGCAAACTAACAAGAATTTGTTAGTTTCCTGTTCACTGGCAGGAGCATTAGGGGCAGTATCAGTGAAATAAAAGTATTTTACTCTATTGTTTCCCAGCAAGAATTGAACTTTGCTGTCTCTCAACAATTTTTTTAAAGAGTGTAGAAAGAAAGTCCTTTTCTCTTCAAGATATAGTAAATATTAAATTGATGTTCACCTGGTTAAATGTCTCCCTGTGTGCTGAATAAATATTTGCAGTTTTAATATCACATTTTCAGAGACTGATCTGACCTTTGATTTTCATCCACCACAGAACCTTGACTTCTGGCTTTGTAAAGAAATGCTCATGCAAGTGTGTGTTAAAGGCCCAGAGTGTTAGGGTTTGGTTTCATTTTGGTGCATGTCTTGCTCAAGAACCTAATTTCTTTCGTGAAATAGTATAGGACAGGCATCGATAGTTTTCAGTCTTAGAGACATAGACTTAAAATTTGTTCTTAAACTGTGATCTAGATAGATCCTTGTGACCCTGAAGCAGTTGTGTAAATCTCCATATTCTGCAAACTCTCTGGAGTTGTATCTGGATAGTTACAAGTACTGATCCTACTTGCTACTCATTTAGAGAGCAGTGAGCTATTTTGCAGTTTAAAACAAATGCCTTTCTGAACTGTTAAAACTTCAGATCCTTTGATTGTCATCTGCTTACCAAGATTATACCTGTGGCTACAGTCTTTGACAGACTACTTAAAATTACCTTAACAAGTCTTGTTTGAGTTTGACACTATTTGAGGTGTGCCCCATCCTTGGAAGTGGTACAGGCTAAGTTGGATGGGACTTAAAGCAACTTGGGCTAGAGTAAAGTGTCCCTGCCCAAAGCAGGAAGGTTGGAACTAGATGACCTTTAAATTCTCTTCCAACCCAAACCATTCTATGACCAACAATCTGTTTTCCTATGGCAGTTGTAGAAGTGGAGTCTGGTAATACAGATGGTTTTTTACAGGAAAAAAGCCATTTAGAACAAAACTTTTTGGTAAGGCAGGTTTAAAAATAATTTAAGGTGCTTAAATTACTCCCATAAGAATGTTTTTTCACTTAGGAAGATGTCTTCTATTTTCTTGTCTGTAAAATTGATTCATCATTTTACTCTGGACAGCCACCAAAAAAATTCATCCTTAGTGGCTCCTTCAGCCTTGCTTAGAGCCCACATTCATGGCCTCAGCAGCCACAGGTGTAACTCCATTGTGAGGCATAATTGATTGGTTGTTCATATGTGTAGCCAGAGTTCAGTGAGCTTGGCTTTGAAAATTCAAAAAAAACCCCAACTTTTGAAAAACAATTCCAAACAATATTAGTCTTTGTTCCTGTTTGGAACTTTTCATAAGTTGCATGTGTATTTCTATTCTTCCATTTTTTCACTTCTTTGGAGCTACTTTCTGCAGAATTTCCCAGGGAGCACTGACAACAGCAGTAGTTGGGTAGGTAGTTTTATTAGCGTTATTCAGGAGCTGCCTCTTCACTTTAGGGTACATGTTCTTTAAGGCAAAAACACAGTGTCCAGTTACTGCTGTGCTAGTACTTATTTTACCTGTTCTTGCCACACATATTGATCAAAAGGAGACATTTTTATAAGTAGAATTTAAAATGTTAACATTTGGAAGAAGTAAGAAGAAATGAGTGCATTGTCACCGTGACCCTCTCTCTATCAGATTTACCCCTACTAGAAATGCATATTTCTTGTAATAGCCTGCTGTTTCTGCTGTTAGGCTTTTGGGAAGTAAGCTGGCATTTGTACAAAGGTGATTACTGTGGATGTACAACAACTTATTTTGCTTCCGCTTCTTTTTGCCAGAGTTTGCCTACATAACTTAGCTGGTTTTACTGGGTACAGTCTTTGATTGCATGAGGTTCTTTTCTCCTGTCCTTGGTTATATGAGTGGGTGGCTGATGCTTTGACATTCAGAAATATAATGCATGTGTTTAATTTACTAAACCACATGTGTGGAAGATGAGGCTTGGCACCTTTGTTAATGTGTCTGCTGTTGATAGTTTTGAGCGTTGGCAGAGTGTGTTCTGGTTCCCATTTAAAATGAAGGCATGAAAGAAGATGTGCCCCAAAGAAGGGTGGCAGAGCTAAGATCCAGGAGCAAGGAATGGTGGTTTGGGTGGATGGTGGCTGAATAGTAAAAGTGGAGAGTAGCAACACCTGAGAGGTTGAAGCCACCTATTTTTATAGCCTTGAGCTTCTTTATTATAAGATACTGTTAGTTTTGAAAGATTGAGGGAAATAGTGCTTTATAAAAAATTATTACAGCTGAACAAGGTGCCCTGCCTTTATGCAGGGAAGTGAGTAGCTGTCCTACGTATTTGAATTGAAATTTATGATTGAAATAGCATGCATTTTTTGGAAAAGTAATTTAGAAGATCCATCATCTTGAGTGGTTCAGTCTGGAGCTCAATCTTTCCAAATAATTAGTTTAGAGTTGAGTGGTAAAGGTTTCCATACTTTTTTTTTGTTCTCCATCTTCAGTATTTATAAGTTACTTTCAAAAACCTAAGTAGAATTAATTATGTGCATTCTTTGCTTTCCACCCCTATTATTCTATAGTTTGTTTTTTCTGTAAAGTGCAAAATATTGTAAATTGCTCTCACTATAAAACTCGTGGTTTAAGAATGTTGGCCTTGTAGCAGGACTTTATGGAGCTCTCAGTGCATAATTTAGAAATCAGTATGATAGATAAAAATACAATTCTAATATTTTGCTAGTGATGTGATTGCAGTTTTAAAAAGAGAAACAATCATACTTATAAATGTTTTTGGCTTTTTCAGAGGGTAAGAGCTTAGAATATATTAACCAGATTGTTGGAAACCAGTGGAAAGACCTGATCAAATAAAATCAAAGTCTTTAAGAATGCCAAATCTCCCATATGTATTAAAAACAAAGCTGGTTCACATGAAAATGAGTAGCTTCAGATAACATATTGATCTTCATAACTTGTTACCAGATGTGTAGTAGTAACCACTTGCTTCTTAATTTTCACAAGAGTGAAGTGGAGCACTTAAACGCTTAACAGGAAATGAAGACCATTTATATGACAAGTATATTGGTTGGAGAAATCCAATCTGGTACAAACTGTAATTACCCATTCAAAAAAAAAAAAATTGAATCATTAAGTTTCATTGTGAATGCAGGGGTTTTAAACTATATCCAAGGAGATATTTTGAAATCAACACAACAAGACAGTTTTTGTCATGAGTTCTAAAAACAGTTGGCAGAGAAAATGGGTGAGTCTGATTTTCAAAATGTTTAAGATCTGTTTCTATATTTCATATCTCAGAATTGTAGAGGTATGATTGTAGTTAGGTTTCTCTAAGGCTTTTAACTCTGTGTTATGCCATAATTTACCAAATTAGTGCATTGGAACGAGGATAGAGGGTACTTCTCCAGTGTGGGCAGCCCCCAAGCTCACATCTGGAAATCTGGGAAGACTGACATTGTGACAGAAGCTGATCCATTTTCCTCTTGATCTAGAATTAGCTATAAAATAACGATAAAATGTTAATGATGGAAATTAGCCATATGGCAGGAAAGATGAGAAAATTGCTTGAAGTGAAATGCTTCTGTTATTTTCCTTGTTTTCTTGTGTGATACTCTTACCTGGATTTTTTGTCAATCCTTCCTTTCTGTTATTGGGAGTTCAGGCATTGGCGAAGTGCTCACTCTGACCTACCTATTTCATTTGGTCTATTTAGGTCTTTCTAAGCTTTTTGTTCCCATGCAGCAAACACCCCAAGTTACTCTGAAGAGAAAAAGGGGAATCATATTTGATGACTTAAAAATGGCTAAGAGCAAGTGGAGCATGTTCTAGAGACTATCTGAAGTAAGCATCTGTTTTGCAGTTGTGTGGAGTTCAGGAAAGTGGAGCCAAATCCAGGTGGTTTCTTTAAATTCCAGTTTTATGCTCATATTTGTACAAAGCAGACTGTACCAAGAGTACTTAGAAGCTCTCTTTGAAAGGAGTAATGGTGAGGGTTTAAAGAAAATTGTAAATGGGCTGGTGGCTCAGATATGTAAAAACTAAAATGGAATTTTGTCATTTCATCTCAAATTGTTTGGGTTCAGTAAACTTGATACTCATAATTGTTTTTCCTTAAGACAAAAGAAGTAGGAGAAGCACTACACAAGTGTGCAGCAGTGGTAGTGCCTGACTTCATGTGCTGGTATCTGATGGGCTGGAGGGACTGCTGTATTACCTTTGCATTTTACTTCACTTAGTTGCCTGTGTAGTAGTTGTCATGAATATTTAAATGTCCTCTTTAAATACAAACAGTGGTGTATAATGCAGCTGATGTGTAGGAAGAGGCTGAGTTTTTGATGTGAGTCTTGTTGGTTGCTTTCAAATTTTTTTAAGGAACACACACTTAGCTATCAAGAAAATGCACTACTATTTTTATGTTTCCTAATTAGAACTATGTGTCATGCACTTTATTTATGAAAACAGTTGTATTAAGGTAGCTGCTGTTGTCTCGGAACCCACTTGTTCTGTACTTTTTTAATGTTGAATTTTGGCAACTCATCTTGGTTGTTAACTGAAAGAACAGAATTATTTTTTTTCCCTCCAAATTAAATCCCATATGCTAAAAGGAGCATCTGCCATCCTGGTCATCCTGCATGCACACCTATGGTATATATTTTAACATTTATATTCAGCACTGAGGGTAAAAAAGTGCTCACAGGTTTTAAATAACGATTCCCCCAGGTAGGTCTTACTCAGCATCAAGTTAAAATCCTACTCACTGAGAGATCAGGGCATGCACTTTCAGTAACTTTTCCAAGAAATTTAATTTCAGGGAAGTGTAAAAAATGTAACCTAATAGAAATTTGTTGATAAGTGTATTTTTTTTAAAGCAATAAATGACAACACTCTTTTCTTGTTCTCTACGGTGTGTTGATATTAATATTTAGTAAGCAATTCAGTGACTATTTCTGTATTTCCAGTTGGATTTGATTTATTTTAATGCTATTGAAATATGAAAGAAATTAACCTGATTTATTAAGATAGTTTGTATTTGACTTCTAAGTATTTATTTTGGGTTTTCTGCATTGAAATTGCTGATACTTGTTAGTATATATGATGTCTGGTTAGTGTCATGTCATTACTTGATGTCTTTTTAATGTTGTGTCCTGGTAGCAGGCAGAGAAAACTTTAAAAATATTTCTGTAGAGAGATTTGTAACTGATATCCCTCACACTGGTCATTATCTCATAGTTAAGACGTGGGCTGAGTCCTGGTGTATCAGCATCAAAATGTTTATTCCCTTAGCTGCTGTATCAGTGTTACAAAGACTGGTCTCTGTGAATATCTGTTCCTTTGTGTCTCATGAGACTAGAGTTGTTCACAGCTTTCAAGCCTTTTAAAATTATATGCCAAAATTATATGAAGAATTATTTCCTAGCTGCTCTTCTTGTCTTTATAGGATGTGGAAGAGTTATAAAAAAAGGGATCTATTATTTATGAAGCTTTTTAAATTTTAATAATTTAGTACTGCTTTTTCTTTTTTATTCAAAATTTTGGTACAGGAACAGCTGTCTGCCTCTTTTCCCTATTGAATAAGAGCACTGAAAGATGTTGGAATTAAGTGCTGGGCTTTGTAGAAGTGCAGTGTGCCATTCCTATCACACATATGTGTAGTAACTTGCTGTGTAAGCCACTGCCCATCCTCGAGGGATATTTCATGTGCATGATGTCTGGTCTTCACTTGAGAAGCTTTAAGCTGTAGCTTAGCAGCCTGTAGTACTGCCTTGTAAACTACAGCTGTGTGCAGTAGAGTTTGCTTTTTGTGGGTATTTACAGTAGATTTCACTTTAAGTACTTCTTAAATTATGATTGTAATGATAAAAATATTGTTTGCAATAGTGAATTATGAAAATTTGAAATATGCTGATAAATTCCCTTACTTTCAGTAGGGCTTCTCTTGAAGACTACTTTTCTTAACAGAATTAAAGAGAAAAATATAGAGCAGAAATTCACTGCTTTATTTATAGCATCAACCTGATCTTTTGCCTTTCCCCCCAGTCCCAAAATGTAATTCATACAGCTCATTAAATCTTTCAGCAAGCCTGCATTTTTTTCCCCAAAATTTGGAAAGAGGACTTGGTTTATTTAAAATTATATTGGGGAAAATGAGTATTAACAATGCTGTTAACCTTTATGTACATTGGAATATTGCATTGTATGTAGTGTCTTAGCTCTCCCCATCATTACTTTTTTGCTGTACAATACTGTTTTATCAGATAGAGAAAAATACAGAATTGTGAATATAATTAACTGTCTTTAATTGCTGGCCTGGTCCTGATACATAGATGTGCATTTCTGTACGAAAGGGGTAGTCTTAGAAACCACTTTTAATACTATTACTTTGATCATATTAAGACTTCTAATGCTATCTGTGTAATAAGCTGTTCTGTGCTTTACACGGACATTTGGCTGTCATCTGATTCTTACTTTGCAAGAACATGACCCTAGGAATTACTTTCATTGACACAGATTAGGATTTGTAGCAAGTATGTCTTTGTCGGCTCACTTTATCCCTGAGGTGCCATTCAGATTGAGGTCTTCCCTGTAAGGTTTTCCTGTGATTTATATTCAGCATTTAATTAAACATGCAATTTCTATCAAAGGTTTATTGATTGTCCCCCACCTAATTATGAAAATGCCAGCGTATGTAGGACATGGTTGGGTGGAATCATCATATAGGAAAACAGTGAACCCCACAAATTCACTGTAAATTTTATCTGGTGTTTTCTTTAGTTTAAATGGATTGAGAAGTTTAATGTTCATTTCTGTTTTGTAGTTTCCTGTATTGTTGTCAGTGTGTTTAGAGCTGAGTGTGTTCAGTCATCTAGAATGCTTGAGGCAGGCCGAATAGTCTTGTCCACAGGTTCCTAGAATAAAGTGATCATTAAATGTTCATTGACATTGAAATAAAATGTATGCTACTGTTAAGTGTGCTGTCTTGAAAAAACACTGGCATTTTTTGCAGCAACTTGAAAGTATTCTCTTAACTTTGGCTATGCTTTTTCTCCCACAGGAAAATAAAATTAATCCCAAAAGATCGTATGGGAATCATTCATTAATGCTCTTTCTAACTTAATTATTTAACACTTGTTTTTTTCAAAACCTGAGCTAACAGTTTGAAAATGGTTTACCTTACCAGTCAGACTCCTTGTTACTTGTTACTGATTGCGTAACTCTTTCCTCATCCTGTCTGTTCCCCCCCTCCCCATTCTTTAGCATTTTAGTCTTTGTTTCTTCGTTGTCCTTCTGTGATAATGCCATTTGCATTTAGACAGGAAATGTTTCATCTTTAATTTTCTGAGTAATGTGCCATAGTTCAAGAACAGACAGTTCAAAACAAAGCTTTGTATATAAATTTTAATGTATATTTGCAGTTTTGTTGTGTTTTTTTTTTTTTTTTAATCAGGGTTTAACCTTTCAGTTTATTTTAAGTCACTCCACCATAACTGAAGCAGCATTCTCCCAGATGTTGTGTTTGTGTTGTGGTGACTGCTTAGGAGAGTCTTTGTGTCAGAGTGACTCTTGGGTGAATACTTAGGTCACTGGAGCAGTGCTCTTTTCTGGGCAAATATCTGGAGACTGTTTCTTCTCTCTTGATGGTAGGGTAGATGGGAGATAAATTTTGGGTTGATTGAGATCAGCATAATCTCTTTTCTGCTGCAAAATCAGTTACTAAATGAACAGGAAAAAATAAATTGATCCATCAACTTGTAAGGTGGTTTTTAAATTAGGTTTTGTTATGTATGTACAACAGGTACACTCATCAACAGGTGATAAGTGTTCAGTGTTTGGAGAGAAATTCTCAATGTATTTTTTAAGAAGCGGCTCCACACACTGTGGTTGCTTTCCACAGCAATGCCTCAGATTTCAATAGCAAATGTCTGTACTTACTGGGTTTTCATATAAGAAATAAGTGCAAATACTTTCACTCTGCAAATCTACAACATGAAACTTAGGAAGATAACTAGAAAAAACAGTTTAAGTTGGTATTCAAATATCTTTTAGTAGTAATCAGACATTTAAAGATACTGATCAGTTTTTGCCTTTAAGCAAATGTTTCATATGGGTTGATGTATATCCAGAAAAATAGTAAGTGGCTAGTAAATGGAAGATTTTTTCTCATAATGATATGGTAGTTCAGCTCTAAAGTATTTTTTTAAGTTTACTTATGGGTTTCTGTCTGCTCCTTTCTTTGTTCTTCCAGCTTGTAAATGTGAACTAGTCTGTTTCAAAACTTCTGAAACTTATGGTTTTACCTGGCACTTGAAGATTACAGTGTTTCACTTTCAACCGTCTGATATGAATTGTATTTCTACTGTGAAAAAAGTACAGCTGCTTGATGTGATAAGGCTGGAACTTCATTTGAATGAGACCTTTTAAATAGAGAGCTACATTTTATACTATCATACAGATAGCTGACTGTAATTTTATACAGTTATTTAAAATAGTGGGTGGGTTTCATTATGGTATCAGGGCACAGACTTAGCAAGTTCATGATGACAGTTTAGGTTCTGAGTCAATTCCCTCTGAGGCATGCCAGGGAACTACATCCACCAGCCAGACTCTTGCTTACTCCCTGCTCATCTCATGTGGTGTGCTCCTTGGGTGAGGAAGATCCTTTCCAGTTGATCTTCAGTAGTGAGGTTGTATTGACATATGCCTCTCCTTAGTAATCCTGTTCACCAGCTGAAGAAACTTTGTTATTCACTTGGAAGCTTCTCCACAGTTTTATTTATCCCTGATGATTTCATGCCAGCCTTGGAGATTGTACAGTTGAGACTGCCCTGTAGGTTAGTACTGTTGCCTAAATAATGTAGGTCTAAATGTCTGTTTACTGCATTAACTACTGAGATTTTTCTGGTTTACTCTTGAGTTGATATCTTCAATGCAATCTCTCATGGATCAGCAGATCTTTTTGCTGAATGGCAATAGCTAGCTTCAAAGCCAGTGTCCACTACTTCCTGTGTGTTTACTACTTGGTAGTGTCAACAGTGTTTCTCTCCAACTTTTGACAGTCTTTGTCCTAACCAGAATATAGGTGACAGCAGGCACAAGTGAGTTCTTTTGAGACTTCCCTTTACCGTGCACCAATTGACTGTTCATTCAGATTGTTTGCTGGCTGTATTTAAGGAGTCATTGTTTGGGTTGTTTGTCATGCAGTGGCCTGTTTAGAATAGCTTAGTTTCTTGGGAGGCTTTTCTGAGAGATCTTTGGTAAATGTGCTTTGGTGGTCCAGTTGGTTTTATATCAGTGATTTCTCACTGTGCTTCTGGAGTCTTTTAGAGAAGAAAAATATACTGAGATGTTGCCTTTCCTTACAAGAACTACATGGAATTATCTGTGTCCCCACTACTACATTTATTTGAAGTAATTTATGCAATTTTTTGGTACAAACATTTAACCTAACTGATCCATTGTTTCCTAATTCTCCCTTTGAACCACCGTCAGAAATTCGTGTTGCTTTTCTTGTCTTTCAGAGCTGTAAGTTTGAGGTTTTTTTAAAGGAGAATTCATGAATCATAGCTACCAAGTTTTGCATTCTGGAGTTAGGTTCTAATACTTTTTTATTTTTCACATTGTGAGCTTGTTATTTACTTTATTGTAAACACACTTCGGGAGGATTCTGGGGTGGGATCAGTTTTTCCTTAGTGTGTAGATCCAAAAAAAACCCAAAAACGGGTGTGGGTGTGGGGGTGTGTGTGTGTGTGGGTGTGGGGGTGTGTCTTTTTCTGTAGGGCTTTATCTCCTGTGAGTCCTCCTCTAAGTGCTGATTGTCCGGGACAAGCACTTTAGTAGATTTGCAATTCCTTCCCTCTTCTGAAAAGCCCTGATTTTCATGCTTTCTCCTGTTTGTCTCTCAAACTTGATTGCACTATCTTTTGCACATACATTGCCAGCCAGAGTTTATGGTCACTCCCAGTCCTCCCCATCCCTTTGAATATTACTACTGATTTTCTCAAATGTATTATTTTATTTCAGAGAATTTCCTTGACTCTACTATTTAACCATGTTGCTTTTTTTTTTTCTTATGGTTTATTTAAAGACTTCTTTTATGTGAGGGCAAGCAATTACCTTCTGCAAATGAGCATGAGTGTCTTAGAAAATTAAGACACTGGTCTTAGAGAGCAAACTGGATTAGCTAAACATCTGTAGGAAAGGGCACACAGGAAAAAATCAAGCTAGGATATAAGCAGAGATTTTTAAAATAATGCATGTGTCTTTAACTCCTTATTCTTCAAATTCTTTTAAAAGAATGTCCTAATGTCTTAAAAGAATCATCTATGCTGGATTAAAAACCAAAGCAGCAACCAAGTCTTGCTTCTCTAGTCAGCCTAGAAGTAAGATAAAATGGGTTTGGTGGATAGACTGTTTGATGGATCAGGAGCTGGCTATATGTCAGCATCCAGAGAGTTGTAGTTAATGGCTACAGTGTCCAAATGGAGACCACTATGAAGTGATGTCCTGCAGGTGTCTGCACTGGGATTGATATTGTTTCGTATCTTTTTTGATTACCTAGACAGTGGGATTGAATGCAACCTCAGCAGTGAGGTGCAATTGATACATTTTTCAGAATGCAGTGTTTTATAGTAAAAGCTTGAAGACAATTAAAGAAAAGTAGTTTTTGAAGAAATTTTATTTCTTTTCTTGGTTTTTTTCTGCATATACTAAATTTGGGATCTGTGTGTTTTTTAAATGGCTGTTAAAATCTGTAACAGATGTAACCACTGTCCAAAAAGTCTCTCTCTACAGAAGTACTGTTTTACTCTTTTTATTGATTCCTTTCCACCACCACCTTTCCCCCTTGAATTATCAGTCCTTAATGCTAAATTTGCCTGTTTGCTACCTGGAATAAAGTATTGGGATGTTGGCAACAACCCAAGTTGTCCTGTTGGCTTTTGGCATATTCCTGGTAAGTGGTGCTAAGATACCTGACTGCACACAGCTGATGTCTCAGTCATTTGCGTGCAACTCTTGCTTGTTTCCCAGCCCTGTGTGGTGGCTTCCTTGATACTTTGAAATGCCCCATTAGGGCCAAGATTATTTTGAGGCTGATGGCCTGGTCAGGTGTGTGAGGTCCCTGTGAGTATCTGTGAGTATCTGTGTGTCAGTTATTCGCCTTCCTTACAGCTGTGTGTGTTGTAAGTAAAGGAACTCCTGTGCCAATCTCATCTGGGACTTGTTTTTAGATTGACAAGATTGGCTTCTTGAATCTAGGCTGATTTCACATTTGCTCATGTACTTGCAAATTGCTTTTACTGATTAGTATTTCAGGCTTGAGAATGCTGACCAGGAACTCCCAAAATGACTCTGTTAAGAAACACTATACAAACAAAAAGTTTCTGGTGCTGTAGTGTTCCCAGAAGTAGTTTAGTTGTAGTTGCACAACATCCAGCCAAACAGTAGCCAGGGTGAGTGATTACATTTTGGTAACTACCAGTGAGCAACTGGAAGCTGAACAGTGAGCTGCAAAACTCACTGTCTCCCACAGCACACTCCTGGAAAAGCTGGCAGCCCACAGCTTGGACAGGAGCACTCTTTGCTGGGTTAGGAAATGGCTGGATGGCTGACCCCAGAGAGTGGTGGTGAGTGGTACTGCATCCAGCTGGTGGCCAGTCACCAATGGTATCCTTCAGGGGTCTGTGCTGGGGCCAGTTCTGTTCAGGATTTTTATTGATGACATGGATGACAAATTTCATCAGTAAATTTGCAGGTGGCACTAAGCTGGGAGTGTGTGTTGATCTCCAGAGAGACTTGGAATGGTTGGATGGACGGGCACAGTCTAACAGGGTGAAGTTTAATAAGTCCAAGTGCCAAGTCCTGCATTTTGGCCACAATAATCCCCTGCAATGTTATAGGCTTAGGATGGTGTGGCTGGACAGTGCACAGGCAGAAAGGGACCTGGGGGTACTGGTCGACAGCCAGCTGGACATGAGCCAGCAGTGTGCTTTGGTGGCCAAGAAGGCCAACAGCATCCTGGCCTGTATCAGGAATGTACATGGCAAGCAGTACCAGGGAAGTCATCCCTGTTCTTGGCACTGGTGAGGCCACACCTTGAGTGTCGTGTCTGGTTCTGGGCCCCTCAGTTTAGGAAGGACATTGAGACACTTGAACACGTCCAGAGGAGGGCAGTGAGGCTGGTGAGGGGCTTGGAACACAAGCCCTGTGAGGCACAGCTGAGGAACCTGGGGTTGTTTATCCTGGAGAAAAGGAGACTCAGAGGTGACCTTATCACTCTCTACAACTTCCTAAAAGGTGGTTTGTAGTCAGGTGGGGGTTGGTCTCTTTCATCAGTCAGCAACTGACAGAACAGAGGACTCTCTCTTAAGCAGTGCCAAGGGTTGGATATTAGGAAAAAGTTTTTTACAGAAAGAGTGATAAAGTACTGGAATTATCTGCCCAGGGAGGTGGTGGCTTCACCGACACTGGATGTGTTTGAAAAAAGACTGGATGTGGTAGTTGGTGCCATGGTTTAGTTGAGGTGTTAGGGCATGAGTTGGACTCGATGAAGCTCTTCCAACCTTGTGATTCTGTGAAAACAGAGAAGAAGCAGATTAGCGACTTGGGTTCTTGCCTCTTTTCCCTGTGGTGGTGAAGAGCATTCATATACCTACATTTTAGAAATGTATTGCTTTTTGTTGTGTGAGCAGCAGTAAATAATTCAGAATATTTTGCAACTGCAATTAGCATTAGCGTTAGTGAGAAGTAGTTACAGTTGTTTTAAAAGTGGATGTCTAGCTGTGAAGTGGTTATAATTTCACAGTTTTAATGGAGATCCTTTCAAGCTGAGAAGACAGACACTTATGCTTGGACAAGCCTTTTTTTTTTGCTTTGTGTTTTGACAGCTATAGGAGGTTTTGGTTAAAACTGGTTTTGACAGGAAAGGATAGAAAAAAAGCATCTCATGTTTACAAGGAGAACAAATCCTTGTCTCCTGGAAACTCAAGTATGATGAAAGAATATCTACCTATTACCTTCAGCAATAAATTATTATAAGCAACTTGGGGAGCGTGACCTAAATTTAAGATTGTCTAATCCTTTCTACTGTGTGATCCTGTTCAGTCTTACAGTTTGCTTTATTAAATATAAACAATTCTGAAGTATGTTTTCTGAGCTAGCAGTTTGCCACAAATCGAGAAAATATTAGGAAGTTAAAGATATTGTAAATATCTGTATGGATATTAATCTGTTTCATTATATTGCATTTCTCAGGCTGTATAGGAAGGGGGAAGGTTTTTTGACTTTGTTTCTGTTTCAATTACTGTTTTATGGAAGAACTGTAATTCTTCCTGTTTTCTAGGAAGGAAATAAAAATTTGGTTATGGATGATCATTTCCATATCAGAACTCCATTTTTGAACTAATATGCTTCTAAACATGTGTTACAAACAAAAATAAAATATAAGTTAATAATGTCCTTAAATCTGGTTTGGCACTTTGTGTCTGATCTTTTTATGTCTGGAAGTAGCAAATATCAGCCAGTCTCTTCTCTTATAACACTTAGACCTGAAGGAGAAAATAACAGCATTTTGTTCAAAATCATATATTGTGGATAATCAGAGATTTTCATAACAAGTAAATAGCTTTGGTGAGGAGTTACTTCTAATTACAACCCATCAGTCATAGCTGTGAATTTAGTTAGTGTAAAGTTTCACTGTGCAGCAAATTTCTGATGAATACCTGTCATGCTGGAATGTTTCTGCTGGGAGATGTCTGTACCAGTCAAACGAATAGAGTTAATACTGCATCCAGGGAGAACATTGTTGCAAAACTATACTACCTGTGTGCTCTATTTTCTTTGCTGGTTAGATATTAGTGAAGTTAAGATGCTCTGCTTGAAATTAAGAACACAGCTGGATTTTTGCTTAAACATTTGTAATACTTTCCATATATTATTTTTCTGAGTTAATGCAGTGAATGAATGAAATCTGTTCTTTTTACAGTCTGTTTCAAGTGTCAAATTGCTACATGCTCATGCTCACTGGGCTTGATTTTGTTGTTGTTTGTTTGTTTAATGGAAAATGAAAAGGCCAGATTCAGCAGGCATATGATGATGAATATACTAAGTTAAGGTTTTGTTATGCTTCCATAAAGGTATTCAAATATATCAGTGTCCTTGCCCTGGAAAACTTAATAAGAGCTACTGTATTTGAATGTTTTAAGTATTTATTTTGTAACTTCACTTGAAATGCCTCCAGTATTTAGTGCTGGTAAAGCTAGGTGTATATGTAGGGACCAGTGCAAAGAAGAACCTGCTCTCCTTTAAGCATTTTGAATCTTACATTATATGTTATATGTATTCTGCTTACAACTGCAGATTACATTTCTGATTGTGGGGTTTTTCTTCTTGCAGTTGTACTCGCTAAATGATTATAAGCCACCCATTTCTAAAGCTAAAATGACGCAGATCACCAAGGCAGCAATCAAGGCTATAAAGGTATGAAACCAGTTAACTTCTTTTGACCTCTTTTACATTTCTCATGTATGTCAAAGTAATTTTGTGAAATAGTCCAAAAGAATTTGCTTCAGAACTTTCCACCTCCCTTGTGCTTACAATTTCCAAGTTATGATCATATGTGATATCTGGGAATGCCGCAGAAGGCTAAAAGTGCTGTATGACTCTCATTTGCTGGTTGTCATATGTGAGAAAGAATTAAACTGATTTGTCTCCATCTGAATTCCATCAGAGCTGAAAGACAGGGTTTTTTCCTCAGTTTACAAATTAAACACTGACATGCCTGTTAACAGATGAATAAATAGAAAATTACAATTCACCCTTCCTTTTCCCCTCTCTCCCTTCCTCCCTCCCCAAAATTTATGCATGCCTTTGGATCAATACAACTGTTCATTTTTCTGAATTCCTAGCATACCTTTTCGTGGATATTGTTCATGGATTTCGGTTTTCTTGTTGCTTGGATACAAATTGTTTTTAATTTCAAGTCTTAGTGCACTCATTAAAGATTATTCCTGCCACAAAGTAAAACTAATTGCTAAACAACAGCACAGCAGAAAAAGTCACTGAAAAATGGTGAAGGAAAGAAGTATGCCACTAGTGTTAAGCATTAAAACAAATGGAAACTTGGTGAGAGCTGGAGAGGTAGAAAAGGGTACAGACCAAACTTATGCTTTTCCTATCTGCATTCCTTTGCTGACAATGCAGATATGTTCTCAGGTAATGAAATCCATAGTGGTGTTTTGTGTAATTGGGAAATTGATGACTGAAGAGTGAAATTCAGTAGCTTCTTAAGTATGTCTCTGTAAGTTAAAGTCTGTGTGTTGCTATATAATGGAAATACTCAAAACTTTGTTGAAATTAAGTAGTAAATAATAATAGATGGTTTTATTAATTAAACAATTAAATTATATCCAAATGTTTTATTATGTACTTAACTTGGAAATCCTACTTCCACTCTTACCATTTCAATGACAACATGTAATTGTGCAGGTGTTTATTTCAATTATTGGCATGATTTAGAGCCATTGTGATTATATGTGAGATTTTAAAAAAACTCCATGAAAGACAGGCCAACTTTAAAGAAAATGTATGCAGTCGATGCTATAAATTAATGAAGTGCAGAGAAGTTGCATCTTTAGTAACATTAGGTGAACATCTTCAGTCATGTACATTAAAAAAAACGTGTTTTGGTGGAACAATTATATTATTCTCCTAGTTCTCAATAAATAAGCATGCTATTAAAAAAATACAGTGTAAAAAACCTTCAGGAAAAAGAAGAAACACTCTTTTATAGGTTTTTAAGTGTTTTGAGGAAAATTGCATGTTCTGCTGTAGATATTGGATTGCTATTTAATAATCCAAAGTTTCTGCATCTGGTTTTGCTATCAATATAGCAACACAATGGAAAAGTATATTGCATTTTCATATTTTCTCAATTGAAGTACTATTGTATTTTTCAGTTCTACAAGCACGTTGTACAGAGTGTTGAGAAGTTCATTCAAAAGGTAAGTCAGTCAAGTGGGGGTTTAGGTTCACATATGGATTAATATTTTTACACATATTAGTTGATCTCCATTTTTAGTCGCATTCAGTTTCTGCTAATAATCGGCAGCAGATCATAACCCACAATGCAGAACTACAAATACTTGGTTCTCATTTTATTCTTTGATCTGAATCACTGTGGACACCGTTTTAGGACTGCTTCTGTGTGTATTTATTTAATGTTAAGAGAGACCATCACTGAATAGCTAACAGCAAAACAATTAACAGCTGTTTGGCTAGTGTCAGTTGCTTTTGCTTTTCTGCCAGGTTTTCCCATTGATTTTGAAACTGAAGGCTGAAGGGAAGTTGATATTCAGCCTCATCGTTTTTGTAGCAGGAGATGTAGCATTTCAGTTGGTGGTTCTTGCAAGTAAATAAAAACAAAATAAAATTTATATGGCTAGACTAGAATTACTTTTTGGGAAGATGGTAGTATTAATTTAAAGATTCTTTCTAGCAAAGAAATTTATAGCACTTTCTTTTCTTGCAACAGTTAATTATTCTTGGGTAAAACTGCATTTTGCTTCCAGTTGGAAATGCATGGATTCAAATTTGTGAGTCTTCCCTGCTTCTCTGAGTTGTACCTAATTGTTCAGTTGGTCATTTTGGTACTGAATTTCTTCTCTCTGTGTAAATAGCAGTAAATTATGTTCAAATTGAAATGTAGTTTTAACAAACAAGCTAGAGAAGTTAAGCTGTTAATGTTGCAATGTTGGATGCAATTTTCCTTCTGTTACTCTTTTTACAAAGCAGTCTGTATTGTTCTGTATTAATAACCTGTCATGCTCATTAACTTTCATTCCTTGTTGCCCACCATTCTGTGGTGCCTTTTGACAGTGGCTGGACAGTGTAAACAGATTTCACCTTTAGCCTGGTGTTTTAATTTGTTTCAGAACTATTTATCAATGAAATATTTAGGTACTAGTACATCAGTCTATGTGGAAAAAGTGTCATATATGTGTTTCAAAGCAGTAGTAAAGACCCGTACTACACTTTATCAACACCGCTAGTTTTTTGTCAAGTAGTTGTCTTTTGGGTCCTTGACTCTGACTTCTTCCATCTCTGAGACAGGGATCACTGTCCTCTGATCCCTGTTCAGTGATGCAGGTGAACACAGGAGTAGGAGAGCAGGAATACATCTTGTCCATCTCTAACCAGTAACACTTTGCAGTTCTACGTCCTGAAATTAGCTCAGAATTGTCTGAGTTCCAAACGGTGCTTTTTAGTTACAGTGGATGTGATTGGCAGTTCAGTATTCATAGGCACAAGGGAAGCTATTCCCTCTGCATGAATGAATGGCAGTTTGTCAGGATTGGGACTGGTTGTTTATGACCCTTCCACAAGCTACTTTGAGTTATCTTCACATGCCTTCGGTGTGCAGTACTGCTCAATGAGGAAGTTCTGCATTGTTCATTGCTGGTTAGAGAAGGCAGATGTATGTTTTTATTGATAACCTTGTTAATGATCGCCCTGGATTAGATGATTCCCCTTGGTGGTCTTGCTGAGGGGTTCTTAATTATTTCATGAACAATTTACTGAAATGTGCAGCTTAATAATAACTTTTTGCTTTACTAGAATGAGAGATAAGCAGATGAAAGCTAGGTATTTGATGTCAAAGGGCTTAAATTGTATGTTTGGAGACTAATTGGATGTTTTCTGCAAGCAGTCACTTTAAGTTAAAGCTTTAAGGTGACTGAAGCTTCCATTAAAATCTGCTGTAGACTTGACGAGAATGATGGCAGTGCCATCTCAGATAGTTTGCTCTTCACCCTTCACAGCTTCAGTATTTTCTTTTGTAATTTCATTATGTTACTGAAACTTCAGATAAAATAATTGCCTGTGACATTCTTAATTTTACGCCACTTAACTCACTGGTCTATTGTTATTTTGGTCGACTGCTTTATTCTTTGGCAAAAGATCACTTCAGGGGTCAAATGATCACATTTCATATATGTAAGGTTATTCCATTGGAGAGCCAGATTTAATTTCTTTGAGTAATCAAATTACATTATTGATTACTCACCTAGAAAATAAGTAAGAATTTGTGTGTAAAGGCTGTTCCATCTGAGATTAGGGATTTGCAGGTTAACTGCCCCAGTTTTAATTTTTATTTAATTTTTTACTTGTATTTTGTTGGCTTTTCCATATAATGTATGTTATTACATTATTATCATTATACATTACATTATACTTTGCTTTCTTTATGTGCCATGTTTTAAAATACTTCAGCTAATACATGTCCTGAGTTTTCTTTTTAAATTTCTGTGAGCTTTATTAATTTGAATATTGTGAAAAATTATATACCTGTCTGTTCTGTATGCAGAATACTCTTGTTTAATAATTTAAATAAAATTTCAGAGGCTACAATACATTGAAGTGATTTTCTGAAGACAGTGTATTATATCCAATTTAAGCTTAATGATGCACATATATTCCTAAAAGGATGTCACTCACATTATAAAGAGTGCCATACTTAAATACATTGAACCATGTTTAGAACCTAAAGAAAGGTGGCTTTCTAAAGGTTGCAAGTGTTAGCAAATCATCACTTTTCAAAACAGAACATTTGTATCTAGGGCATAGTAAAATTAATATTCTGAAGTGTTTGTTTGGCACTTTATTCAAGATTTTTAACTTAGTGTGTTGCATATGTCTACAGGACCAGAGAAGAAAAGGGTGTCCTTTCCCATATTTTCCATAATACCTTGTGAGATATACACCCAATATTTATTAAATGAATCCATAACATAATATATTCTGATGATGACTTCATTATACTTTTGGACCATGTTTTGTTCTCGCTTAAAACTGGTTGCAGTAATGTGGTGTAATTACTTTGCAGTTAAAAGACAAAAATTTTACCATTAGTTGTTAAGAAAGTAAAATTACATAATTAATTAGTATTTTAGTTAGCAGACATGCCTTATAAATATATCATGCTATTTGTAAATTATGCAAGTTTTTCAGAGCTGTAAAATAAATGTTGTTATATTCTCAACCAAACAGATGTCCCCATAAATATGTTTTTCTGCTGCAGGGGAGGATATACCAGACCCTAATTACAACAGTGTAAAATAAAGTAAAAAAAATTTACCTTTAATGTTTACTTTGATCATAAAGATCATAATTTGGTCATGCTTTATGCAGTACTTTTAAAATAGAGTGTACATTTTAAAAGGGTATGTGGTTTGTGAGCTATTTTTTTTAAGAGATAAATTTTTAAATGTTAATTCTTTAGCAGTAAGAAATTGATTTTATACCATTTACATATCTTTAGAATGCATATAGATGTGCTAATGTAAACATTGGAGATTAGATGTTTCTTGAGAAAGCTTCATTTTCCAGGACAATTTATAAAATAAAGAACATTTCAGTATACTTGGACCCACTTAAAAGATAGACAGGATTGTTTATATTTTCTCTGCCATTAATGGTTTTGGTTATTTTTCACATATGCTCTTTTAAAATTACTGTTCTTCATAGTGCAAACCAGAGTACAAGGTGCCTGGTCTGTATGTCATTGACTCCATTGTGAGACAGTCCCGGCATCAGTTTGGACAAGAAAAAGATGTATTTGCGCCAAGATTCAGCAATAACATCATCAGCACTTTCCAGAACTTGTACCGTTGCCCTGGTGATGACAAGGTAAACCACTTACAGGTCTTCCTAGTTAAAACAATATTTAGCATATCATCTATAAAGATTTTCATCTCACTTTCAACTTGCTGGAGGGGATCTACTTGTAAACTTGCCCTGTATATGTATTTCTTAATGTTCTTGTCTTATTGTAGGGATTGGAAAAAATGCATCCAATGAGATTAATTAGAGTTTTGAAAAGGTTGTCTTTCCCTTGTTTCTGTGATTATCCAGCAGCTAAATAAGGTTTAACTTGTATAGCTTGACTCACTAGTTCAGCTGTTCCCTCGGACCACAATAGTTGAGATAGCCACCAAATTCTGTTTCTAAAAGATTGGCTGGAAATAGCAGAGTGCAGGCAGTTTAACTTCCTTCATATTTGTCCCTTAGTTGTAAAATAGATAATGTTTCTTCTTATTGAATAACTGCAAAAAGGTGGAGGATTCTAAGGGTTTTGTCTTCAAAGAAATTTGTGTAATAGAGTCATTAGATAAAGTAGTAAGTGAGGCTGGATGCTACAGCAAGAGTTGTATTTAGAATAGTTACATGCATTCCTAGAGCTATATTTTTCAACCAGAGGTATGAAAACCCAAGGCATCTATGGAAGGTGATTAAGGCACATTTAGCCATTTTACTATCTTAGGATTCCTGCCTTTCTAGAGTAAGTAAGACCGCTGCAGGAAAATGTGTCAGGACCTGGAAATTTTGCTTGGTTGGATAAAGTTGGCTAAGGATGTCTGTCTTCGCTTCTGCAACTGAGTTCTGAGGTGTTGCTGAACAGGTTATTTAAGTTTAATGACATTTTTCCAATCTGGCTTTAGGTTATCTGTGTGATTAACTTGTGCTGCTTCAATTCCATAGTGTTTTACTGTGGTATTTTTTTATAAATAGGCACAATTTTTATCTTTTATGTTTTAGTTTGTTTTGTAAACTCATTTAGCTTGCTACTTTGTGAAATATACTAATACAGAAAGACCCTGATGTATTGAGGAAGGAGAGGTTGGAACAAGGATGGATGCAAGTACTCAGTTTGTGTCTAGTGTAAAAAATACATAATAAATTTATTGGCTAAGAAATTTCACTATTTGCCTGTGATATTTCAATGCATGGCAATTAATATATTGCATTAGAGGTGTTTGATGTGAAGATAGTAAAACCTAGTCTATTTAGGATCCACAAAAGCCCTGTCAGGTTCATTTCTAGGATATTTTTCACCTTAGCAGTGTACTTTTCAATCCTAAGTCCTGCTGCTATGCTGCATATGGATTCAATATTATAGGAGGGTCTTTGTGCTGTGAAAGTAGTTATCCTAGACATTGCCTAGCAAAAAACTGAACTGTCTGAGACCAAGATACGTAGCAATGTTTGTAACATTTTGACATTAAATCTGATTGAAAGGCATAATGGAGAAACACAGCAGTTATCTTTATATGAGCCAATGTAGAATTTGTTTTTAAATCAAACAGAAATGCAGTAACATTTCATTTAAAGTAAAAACAAAAACACCTCACTGATTCCTTTGTCTGGCCCAGAGAAAGTCCAAGGTCTGGATAGATATGGAGCCACAGAAACAGTTTTATATTCCTGTTCTAGAGAGGTGAGGGAAGTTAGAGCCTCTGATGGACTTGACAAGGACTGCTTATAATACAGACTTTAAAGAAGAAGGGCTCAAATACTGAAATGCTGTGTGGAAGCCGTAAGAGATTTTTTTAAGGGAACTCTAAATTGCACTTCCTTGAAGTGAAAATTCAGCACTTCTTTATTATAGTTAAGGATCCTCTTGTAGTTCTGGACAAACAGACTTCTTTTTCTTTGTTTTGAACTCTGTGGCTAAGTGCTCAATGCTCTTGTTTTGTAGAACTCAAGTAATTAAACCACCTTTGTGACAACAAACACCAGATCCTATGAAGAATTTCCTGCTCTTTGTAATGCAACTGATTTTTTTTCCCAAAATAAAGCAAAATCTTTCCTTTTGGTGAAAGTTAAGCTTACTGAAAAAAAGACTGGAAGCAGATCAAAATTTTGATTTGTTTGTGATGTAATAGAATGCGTCTGTTGTAATAGAAAAAAAATGTAATAGAAACGTAAGCTGAACAATGAGTTACAGCTAATGGAATTGTATGAAGTCTTAATTTTGGGGTTTTTTTCTTTTCCCATGATCCACCTTTTTTAATATTGCTATGTATTTTCAATAGGCAGGTAATTGTGTTCCAGTTTAAACTTTTAAATTTCTCACTTTGTCAAGAGAGCTTGCCAAATATGAAGCTGCTTTTCTAATAAAAATATTTATCAGTCTTAATAGGATATGCCCATTTTTCAGTGCACCTAAATGATGTTGGTTCACAGGCAGAACAGAATTGCATTTATAAATATTAACTGTAAAAAAATAGCGGACTAATAATTAATTATTTTAATTATTAATAATGCTTTAAGATGCTTCCTTGAAATAATTTTCCTTCCATGTCATCTTCCAAAACTAAAGGCACATTTTTGGTTGAGAGAACATTGTCACTTGTGTGTAGTAGCTCTTTGCTGTTGCCTAGGATCAGTTTCAGGTTTGTAGTTAAGACATCTTTGATGTGAACCGCTGTAACTGTCCTTACTGTTTGCAAACCTAAAGGTTCTTTAGTCTAGACGGATTAAAGTTGCTAGCTAAGAATTCCATAATCAATAACAAGAAAAATAAGCATGACTCAGATCTTTTGCTGTCTTTTCTTCATTTTAGAGTAAAATTGTTAGAGTGCTAAATTTATGGCAGAAGAATAATGTGTTCAAGAGTGAAATTATTCAGCCTCTCTTGGATATGGCAGCAGGAATTCCTCCTCCTGTTGTGACCCCTGTCTTGCCCAGTACTACAGCTGCTATGAGCAACAATACGCCAGGTAAACAAAACCAGATGGAAGTCATACTTTGAATCAAAACACTTCTGTCAGCTTTGGTATGTTGCCTGTTAACATGCTGAAATATCTTGCTCAGGTGAATGCTAGAAAGAAGTATATTGCAAACACCATCAAGATCAGGGAAACAGGAAGACATTATTATAAAAGTGGGCTTGATCGTTTTGTGCTCTGAGCATCTGCCTTGCTTATATAGGTACATGGCAGGAAAATGGATTTTTAACTTTCACTGCATCAAAATTTTTTCTTTTGAGGTTGAGATATATGGTAAATTGGCCAGATAGGAATCCTGCTTTTGTAACCCACCTTTTGCTGATCTCATGCTGAAAAGGAATGAGACAAATTCACCTTAGCTTTCATTGGCCATGCAAATATGTGAGATTTTCCGATCTTGGATTGCCTTTTCTGCATCTTCCAGCTCAGTATTTTTTATTTTTATATAGTATGACTACATGAAATCATAACTTTTAAATTCTGATGCAATTTGACTTTTAAAACAGTAATCTAGTCATATTTAGCGTTCATTGGTATACTCTGCTTCTGAGCTATAAATACAAAAGTATTTGTGGCTATGGAGGATTCTTCTGGATTATGGCATGAAAATAATTATTAGAGTGCTGATTTAGCCTCAGGGTTTCTCTTGAGAAAAAGCAATAAAACAAGCAATCCTCATGAATCCAGCTGATGCAGTTTGAAATTTTTAGTTGAATCTTTAAGACTCTTCCTGGGGATAAAGTGCATGTCCAGTGAGATTTGGGCTAGCTGACAAGTAGATTGCTAACAATTATCTTTTGGTATATATAGTTTCCACTGAATATTTTGGAATATTGTGTGAAACCTATTTATTTGCCTTCATCGGTGTTTTTGTTAGTAGTCCCACTAGTCCCAACTATCGCTAAGTAATTCTGCTACTTGAGGAATGTTGATGTCAGTCTGTATTATTTCTGTGTGCTCCCATGTATGTCAGAAAAATAGTTTCAATTTATCTTTTTTCTCAGTGTTTAATAACAGCAGTCTTTTTTCTCCTCTAACACTACTTTTATTTTCTGTGTAAAATATTTTTGCATATTGATTTTTCTCTTTTTTAGGTACACCTGTGACTCCAGTTACTCCAGCCAATGTGGCCCAGAGTTTGCCTGATCCTTGGGTATCTCAGATTGCTAACACAGACACCCTTGCTGCTGTTGCACAGATTTTACAGAGTCCTCAAGGCCAACAGGTAATTTTGTGGACAGTTTCACTGTAGACTGTCTGATACTTTGTGACTTTAAGGTACAGGTAAGGAATGCTTTCATGTGTATGTCTTATATGTGTTTATATCTGGTGTCCACGTTAACTTTCCCATGAAGTTGGTCATCACAAGTAAGTTCCAGGTCAATTAAAACTCTGTGTTACGTTTTGTAGCCAGCCCTGTTTAAAGCCAGGACCTTTAAAGACGTAAAGTGTCTCAGAAGGTGATTTCAGATAAGATGGTCTGTAATACATGCTTGTCTATACAGGTGACAAATACAGATCTATTGCAGATGACTAAATCAAGAGCAACAATAAGATTTCATGGATATAGACATGAAACAGAATGCCAGTTAAAGCATAGGTCTCTGTTGGATGCCTGAAGAAGAGCTAAACATTGTACAGAATTACAGAATGGGAGCAAACTTCTTCAGGAAGTGTACTGTGTATTGATTCAATTTTTTATCTTTCCATCAGCTAAATATAGATTTTATTTTGCAGCATTCAAAAATAAGATTTTGGAAGTTACTATGTTCTTCAGTCTTTAAATGCTCAACTCCAAAAATGTTTTGATTTCCAGCATCACATGAACTGCTTGTCCTCATAACCTGTGGCTACATAAGTTAAGCACACACAATTGGCCTTCTGTAAAAATGCTGATAATTTTTCAGGCTGTTCTAGAGCTATGGCACCTACATACTTTGGCATTATGATTTTTATTTGGACTGAGATTGTTTTACCTGCTGGCATACTAAACAAAAATCTCACGCGTACGAGTAAGAAGCAGTGACCAGTGAAAGCTTTGGTGGTGGCAATATCAACTTTACTTATTGAGAATGTTTTACAGTATTTAGCTAGCTAGAGTTGTCTGTAATTGTTCAGAAATCAAGTGGAGGGAATATTTTTTCTGATTACACTGGAAGAAACTGAAAAGCAAAGCAAAATGAGTTTGTGGGATACTTTGAGAAATATGAAGGAAAAATAGTGGATTAGCTCTTAAAAAAGGAAAGGATATGAAATGAGAATGGTAAATATGTGGAAGGTCAGTGAGGTAATTGTTACTTAGAGAATATAAAAAAAGGAAAGCAAGAGAAAAAAATGAAGATGAGAAGGGAATTAAAATTTTAAACACAGCAGATCACAAAGAAATAACATTTGGTATTTAGCTCAAAATAGTCTTAAGCAGAAGAGAAGAGACAGACTGGGTACACAATAAATATGTACATGCAGATGTCTAGGATTGGTAGAGGAACTGTGATATTTACTTACATCCTGTCTGTCTCTTTTCTTCTTATTCTCCAAACCAGTCCTTCTGCCATAGCCTCTCCCCAGCTCCCCAGCTCCAAAGACCTTCATTTAATCCTACAGTTGTGTTTTATAGGTGAGAATGTGTGCAGGTAAATTGAGAGTCTAGACATAAGATAAGTCTGACTAAGAAAGATGTGACCAGCAAGAATGTGAAAACAGCAAGAATGGTGCCCACCCAGGATTTTTCCACTCTAGGGCCTCCATCTCTGCCTCTTCAGTTTGATTCCTTCCTACTGAGAGCAATGCACAGGCTGGACCAGCTGTATGAGACAAAAGGGGATGAGGGGAGAACTCTTCAGCTTTGCCTATTACAGTAACCAGGGAAAGCTCCCGCTGAGGTAGAACAATTGAAGCCTTTTCAAAGGCTCTGCTGTATAAGAAATCTCTTTAATTGTTTTTAAAAGAATTATCAGAATTTCACATTATCAGAAAGTAACTCTAAAACTATATTGAAAAAGGGTCACACATTTTTGATGCATCATGGAAAAGAAATTCAGTTTCTGAAGTTTCTAGTGAGGCTAGTAAGAAGGGAGGGATTGAACCCTTTAAGAGTTTAGTGGGGAAACTTACAAGGAGTTGGAATATTGAAGGTAAGGGTAATCAGGGACTTATTTTCAGCAAGTTTTCACTACCTGAATTTGCTCAACCTTTTTTCCACAAATATCTACAGATAAGACTCTAGAGATTTATCTTGAGGAATGTCAAAGAACTTCTTCCTCTAATTCCACAGTGGTTTAGGAGAGCTTCTTTCAATAGAGTTAATATTTTTTCTTAAGGCAAATTGCACAATTTTGTGGGAGCATCTCCGTTCAACAGATAAATTGATCTCCACATGAGAAATTCTTTCATTTCCTCATTAGGACAGCTTCTCTAAAACATTCTATACAGATAGGAATTTGAAGTAAGAACATCATGATAGACCAAGTGATTGGTTTGTTCATTTGCTTTTGATGTTTTGTTAACATGGCAGGAGAATTGCATTCTATCAGCCCACGCTTGAGTTTCACACATGAGATTTCACTTGTGACTTGTGCAGAGACACAGGTGCGAGCTCTCCCTATGAACAGGTTGCATTGGCATAGAGTGGAGCTTGCCACAGTGCAGTTCTTTTCTCTGTACAAATGCTCTTACAGGACATAGATTATCCTAATATAGGTGGGCCCTTAGGAAGCTGGAATAGGCTAACAGATTTTTTTCAGGTCAAAAGGAATCAAACTGGAGAAACAGAAGAGGGGGAACACTAGAAAGCAGGAAATCCTGAGTGGTGACTGGCATCATCATGCAACCTGTCAGAGCAAGTTAGGAAGAAGAAGCATCTGCCTATCTTATCAGCCCCAGAAAACAAATTAGCCAGTAAGTGGGAACAAAATTTGCTGTAAATGAAAACAAATTAAAGACAAAATAATAGCCATAGGTTAGACTATACTTCATTCCTGGGAGTTTTTTAACTAAGTGGAAGGGGAAAAGTCTATTTTGTACTTTGGTTTTTTTGCTTTAAGAAATCATTTGTTATTTGTATTTGTTATCTTTTCTCTTTTAGCTTCAGCAGTTGATACAGACACTGCAGATACAGCAGCAGAAACCTCAGCCTTCGCTACTTCAAGCTCTGGATGCCGGTCTCGTTGTCCAGTTACAGGCCCTCACAGCACAACTCACAGCTGCAGCTGCTGCTGCTAACACACTTAATCCACTGGAACAGAGTGTCTCTTTTAATAAGGTAGAAGTAGAATAATAGAAATTTTAAGAAGTATTTTTTTTTAATATATGTGAGAAATTCTTTTGGATTTTATTGTTTGACTTTGGATATTTTAAAAATGCATTAATATACTATAAAGTGATACAGCTTAAAAATAAAAAAAACAATATCTAGACAGTAGTGTAATTGAAAATATTAGTTTTATATGAGTTTAGGGCTGAATAACCCATTGTATAATATCTAGTGTTGGAAGAATCCCACAAAGATTTTTGAATATGGTAATGGATTTGATTTAGGATGTAGCAAAGTTAAGCCATATGTTGCCGCACCCTTTGTAACACAGCAGTGAGAATTGTTTCTTACAAGGTAATAAATGGAAAATATGCAGGAATTAATATACACTGTTTTCTCAGGAGAGTAAAAAGTTGGATTTGTAATTTTCTTGCATTATAAAGAATGTGCCAAGAAAACTTTAATCTTAGTCACAAAGTGATATAAGTGAATAAATAAGCCTGTAGGTAAAGTAACTTTCATTGCAAACAACCCAAAACCAACCTACCAAAAAACCAAACACCAACGACCCATCTGCCCCCTCTCCCCCCCAAAAAAAAGAGCCTAAAACCCCAGAACCAAACTACAAACAAAATCAGAATGCAGGAATCTAAGAACACTAGTATTCTAGCATGCCAGGTAGCAACAACCATGCAGGCAATTGCAGTCATAATAGTATAATACCTATAATAAAGAAAAGGAAGAACTTCTGCTCAAAGAATTGTAACTAACTAACTAAAGAAATAAATAAGCATTGTTCTATTGTCTTTGGAAGAAATAGTTTGTGTGTACATAATCTCTGTAGGATTGTCCTGGAGTGAATAAATAGTAAGAATAAGGAAGTTGAAGAAGAAAAAAACCCCTTTCTTATTCTTCACTCAGATAATAATTTTTATTGAAAGTAATGCAGCTGTAAAAATAAGTCAGGAAAAGAATGGCCTGTACTCTGCTATACCACAGCTGTAACCATCAACTTGAGAAGGGCAGGATCCCAGGGAATGAATGCGTCAGTTAATAGGGACTGCTGTAATATTTACATACAGAAAGTATTTTATAGTACGGCATTATTCTGCAAATTGAATTCCAGCATTTCCATGGATTGGTTTATTTGTAGGTGTGGATGTCTTGAATTTTGGACAACTTAAATTGAAGCAAATTGAAGGAATTCACATCCTGATGAGATGTTTGTATACAGACATAAAAGAAAGGCCAGCTTTTACGAAAAGAAAAAAACCCAAACACTTATTAGTATTGTGATCCAAAGGAAACTGTGAAGCATAGTTTTCCTTCCATGACATCATGTTTGTGAATTGGATGACAAATAATAAATAGTTCAAGAAAATAATTTTGATGAATGCATAAGTATCCATCTTTTATAAAAAAAACCTATTTGGCAGTTCTTCCAATCCTTTATTTTCAATCTCTTCAGTCTATAGTATCTTGTGTTACTTAGTCGTGCAAATTAATCTGCATTATGTGAAAAATTATTTCAGCAACATCAAATGTGCGTGTTTTCTGATCTTGATATAGAACCAAATACTTGTATTACGGTAAAAAACCCCAAATTGATCAACATTACCTATGGATTTATCCTACTCCTTTTATTTTAATTTCCAAAGAGAATATCCTCATCCTTACGAAAAAATTAGTTTCATTTCTAATAAAAACCCCTTTTCATGTCTTTATTCCTTTCTGTTGCTTTTTCTGAGCACATTTTCTTCTTACATAATTAAAGTAACATATGTAGCATAAGGGAAAGTTCTGCACCTTTTATATGTGTGTGTGTGTAACATTAAACTTGGTATCCTAGTATTTAATTTGGTTAAATTTCTATTACTTCACTGTAGAAAGTATTCTTCTATAAACTATGTAAAAATCAAGATATTTCAGTTCAGATTTTTTGCTCCAGTATGTACAATGTTACTTAAACCAAATGTCAACAAAAATCATGCTGCACATTTACCTGTCTTGGATGGAGGTTCTCTTGTTTTCTCTGGCCTTGGTTAATCTAAATCTTTGTTTTGTTTGTCATGAACTGGTGACTAGTTTCTATTCATTTATTTTCTCAGCCGTTTAAACAGCACATGTTCTGTTATTTTCCCTCCTTCTTTGTCATGATGGAAGATACATGATGATTAATAGTATTTTAAGTTTGAGGTTGTTTTTCTGAAATGCACAATTTTTTTCAGAGCAGCAACATTTTATAAGTGCCTCACTGGAAAATATTCTAACAATTCAAACAAAAAAGGGGGTCACCTTGCTGAAATGGATTAGATATATATGGTGAAAGTTGTTCTGGGTTTTAACATCCCATCTCACATAAGCTGGATGGTCTGTGTTTCTACTGTGTTTTCTCAGAGACATATTCAGTCCTGCTGTCTCATAAATATTATATTGGGAAAAGTGATTCTGAAAATTCTTGATTGATTAGTGATTGGTCGATCTTCTAGTTAGCTTATGCTTTGTTCTTCTTACTGGACTCCAGTAATTGAGAGTGAATAGAGCATCCTGAGAAAGAAAATAGGGTACTGAATCATCGTGGCTTTTTGCTGAAGATGTTTTTGCCTTAGTATTTCAAAATTACTGCCGTACATTCTCATCCTCTTGGTTTTTTTCTTCTGAGATTAATGTTTGAGAGGAAGTTATGGTGGTTGGTAGTACAGCATTAGCTCTACTTTTCAGAAAACTCCCAAGGTGTGTAAAGATGCATGGACATAGCTTTAATAGCATGGTTCTTTCATTAAACAGTGAAAAAAGGCAATCTCACTGGTAAACAACATCTGTTGTATTTCTTTATGCTTGTTCCTTAGTTTTTCTCTTCAGGAAAGTAAGGTACTGTTAAAATACTTCTGAACCTTTTAAAATTTAAAGACAAACTTTTTGCTTAAGCAGAACTCCAGTGTAGACATCTTCACAGATAACACAGGAAGTTTATCCAAGTTTTTCTCCTTGTCAGATACCTTTCTTTTTATCCATTAGAAGCATTATTCCTCTTACATGATAACTGCTTGCTTTGATTTTTTTTTGCAGACTATTGAGAAGTTCTTTTCAAGGAGCAGTATATTTGAAGGAATTCAGGTTGTTTAAATGACACGTGTTTGTGAAAATACAGTAATTCTTTGTGAAGTAATCAAGCTGTAGGTCTTCTCTTGATATGAGCAGAGCAGTTTGATGATTACCAAAGGATTGAATAGTTGGCCTCTTCGTAGTAATTTCTTCTAATTAAAGGTACCATTACAAAAAAAATTAATCTTTGTTTAAGCTTTACTCCAAAGTCGCTCTAGTTACTGTGGAAAAGAGCATGTGGTTGTACTTGTTGCAGCACAGCTCAGGAAAACTGGGCCAAGATTTGATGCAGTCAAGAGTTTGGTAACAATAGCAGTATGACACTTAGTTTTCTGTTCAGGTTATTTGCCAAACTTTTTTTTTTTTTTAAGTTGAAAAATGAGAGCATCTTCCTAATGAAAAGGAAATATAGATAAAGGGACATATAAGGAGTGTTCAGTAATGCTTATTTTGTTTTCTCCTAGAAGCTGATGGACAGGTTTGACTTTGGGGAAGAATCTGAACAAAATGAAGAGCCTAAAAAGGAAACTCCCTCTTCCCAATTGTAAGACCAAGCTATGTTTCTTATGGAAAATGCTAAATTTTCCTGATGCTAGTTGAAAATTAGGATTAAGTAAGGAAGATACTTATTTCAGAGCAAAAGTACACTAAAACAGTAGGAAAAGACAGTTTTCTGAATTAACATACACATTTTACTATAAGTCTGTGTTCCAGAATATTTTTTTGACTTTAGGAAAAAGTTAGCATGTTCTTTGTTTTGTATAGTTATATTTATACAGTTGATGGAATAGTGATGATATTAGAAGGTGGAACTAACTCCATTGTCCTCATTATTTTACATTTTAGTTAAACTGGAAACCCAGTTGTGAAGACCTATTTACTCACTGTTTAAACAAACAGAAAAACTGTAGGCTTTTTTTTTTTTAATTTAAGTTATTTCATTTTAGGCCATTAGTACCAGAATCTGTGAACAACTCACTTTTTCACCAACTAGCTGAACAGCTACAGCAGCAAAATTTAGAACATCTCAGACAGCAGCTTCTGGAGCAGCAGCAGCCTCAAAAGGTAAGAACTCCACCTTGTGGCTATTGTTGTAATTTATGATTTAAAAAAAGCATATTCCAGGACAAAAAAATTGTGTTGTTACTTACAGTTTTCATGTAAAGTCTTTATCACTAGCTGACCGTGGTAACAGAAACTTGCCAAGTAAGTGGCCTAAGTGGGACAAAGTGCTTAAAGGAGAAAAAAGCCCACAGCCAAATGTGTGGGGAGTACAATTTGTTTCTCTTAGAAAAGAGTACTCATTAGGTGAGTTAGACGTGACTGTGCTTTGGCTGTTCAGCTCTTTACATGGGGAGAAAAAAGCTTTCCCATGCTTGCAGAAGGAATAAGGTGAGCAATAAAGTGATTATGCTCCTGTCTCTGAGGGGAGGACAGAATAGAGACTGTGGGTAGCTTTAATTTCCCCAGGTTTTATGTCTTGACTAATAATTGATGAAATAATTCTGTTGAAGAATCTCAGCTAAAGTATAATCACATATTTCCTGAGAAAATATTCATTAAGAACTAGTGCTTGAGATAACCCAAGGTTCCTCTTAACTATATGAGTTGTGTCCTTTCTATGCTGAAGTAACTTGGCTTATTTCTACTGAGATTAGTCCTCCATACTTAAATGTTCTTTTTCCCTCCTGATTCCATTAAAAAAAAAAAAAAAAAGCAAACCAAAACAAACAAAAGTATTTTGTCTTGATCCTGTCCAGGTATGAAGCAGACTTCATGTGGAGTATTTCAATCTAGTTTCCCAGGAAAATAGAAATCTCAGATTGAAAGAAAAGACAAGGGATCACAAACTTAACAAACAACTGTTGGAGACTTTAGTTCAAGCTGTGCAAAGGCCAAGTCATAGAGCTGTTGAGTAGTCAGGGTAGGAAGGGACCTTAAGATCATCAAGTCCAGCTGTCAACCAGCAATGCCACTGAACCAGTAAACTACATCACCCAGCCCAGATACCTCTTAAACTCCACCAGGGAGGGTGACCTCACCAACTCCCTGAACAATTTATTCCTCTGCCTGAGCCAAGTGGCTCAGCTTTTAATCAAGAATGCCACTTAAGCTTTGAATTTCTGACTTTATTAATTTAATTTTTGCTAGATACTGTTTCTTTACTGCTTTATTTTACTGATTTATTTTCATTTTTCATTTAAGTGTAGTAAATGGAGAAGAATATACAGCATAGCTACAGAATAAATAGTTTTGAGTCTTGGTGGATATCTAGCCATTTCTGTCTCTAAACACTAAAAACGTTGTAAAGGAATAAAGCGAGGAATGATCTGTTCAAGGAGCTTTTGATGTATCATATCAAAAAGTATCTGTCTAGTTTGAAAATAAAGGTATTGAATGCCTACCTTGTAAAATCAGCAAAATCAAAGTTTACAATATATTTATGGGTAGAATGTTTACTTGACTCTCCCCTTACTGTTTAATTTTCTATTACAAGGCCTGATGAATTTTCCCTTCAGATCCAGTCTTCTTGTCTAATCAGTATGGAGGAAAGTATTTTTTTTTCACTTTGATAACAGCTAAAAGATACAAACTGCTGCTGGAACTACTTTGTAGTGTCTACAGTATGTTATGGGTAATATTTTCTTTATTTCCATGCGTAAGTTTCATTGAGAAAGATCAAAGAGAAAGAGAAGGAAAGATAAAGCACAAAACAAAATTATTAGGTTTCTGATGAGGAGCAGAGGAAAAGGGAGGGGAGGACAGAAGATAAAAACAGAAGGAGCAACAAGAATTGTAGGCATTGATACTAAGAAACAGATGGTTGAATAATAATTAAATATAAGGAAAATGAGTCAAAACATTCTGTCAGAAGGCAAATTAATTGAATTATAGTAGAATATTTTTTTACAGACTTGTTATAAGATGTTTAAAAAATACAAAGATAAAATTGTTACTACTAGTCATTCTGCTAACTTCCTGTCATTCTCTGGGCAGAAAGAACATGTAGGATTTCTTTAATTAAAAGCTAAAATATAGTGAGGATCACTGAAATGTTTACCCGCAGTAATGGATTATAGATTTTAATTTGCTTTTCAAAATTGTTCTTATATGGTTGCTGAGTATTTTGATTTCATTTGTTCTAGTTCTTGAATTATTTGTACCTTAGAGATTTTTTTTCCAAACCTGTACTTTCAGGCAATGCACAGGCCATTATAGCTTTTTCTCTAGCAAATCACCAACACCTTCAGTATTCCACATTCATTAATTTTGGTGTTTTTTCAGAACTGCTTATTTTATTAGATCTCTTGAAATTGCCATGTTGACACAAATGGCACAGCTTCCTCTCTTATCTTTCAGTAATTGCTTGTCTGAAATTGTTCACTGTAAAAAAGTTCAGGCCTAGTGTAAATTTTTTAAGTAGTTCAATTAGTATTACAAATATTTTTATAATGTTAGTATTAAGATTTATTAATGCATATGCATGGGGGACAAGTGGGTGTCTTTCAGGGTCACTGTACATATGGCTGCGTTTGTCCTGTGAATTTCTGTTTTGAAGCAGTAAATTGTGTACTCTGTGTGTACTGTAGTTTTGTTATTTAGCAAATAGGTACTAATCTTTTGTAATCAGAAATATTAATTATTTCAAAGTTTTGAGTTTAAGGATGATACCATAAAACAGGAATGAAATGGATTGATTTCCAGTTCAGCTTTCATATTAATGAGAAATGGAAATATTATTTTCATATAGTATTACGTTTGTAATTGCAATGGGCTTTACGGTATATTATTGACTGTTATTTAGGCAAGTCCTGAGGAGAATCAAGAAGGAAATTTTGGTTCAGAGCACTCTGCGTCACCATCACAAGGGAGTAGTCAACAGCAGTTTTTAGAAGTGGAAGCAAATGTAGATGATTCCATGGATATTCAACAACAGGTAAAACTATTTAAAATTTCATTATAAAAATTGAAAAGAAAACATAAACTAACATGATTCTAAGTCATATGTATTGTGAGTAAATTATTAAGTGTTATTGAACATCTTTTATGTCTGATCTCAGGACATGGATATAGATGAAGGTCAGGATATTGCTGAAGAAGAGATTTTTGAACAAGAAGAAAAGAAATCAGCTGTTCGTTCAAGATCAAGAACTCGTTCAAGATCTCGTTCAAGGTTTTGTAATTACCTTGCATTAAGTAAAGGGACTTTTTCTGAAAAAAAGTTGCAATTTGTGATTGTCAGTCTTAATTCAGTATTTTCCAAAATCATGAAAAGGAGGTTTTGGCAATGAAAAGACATGTTCATTAAATACTTGTGTGTTAGATGCAGACTTTTGGTATGACAGTTCATTTGCCGTGTGGGTGATTTAATTGAAATTTTTAAAGATCTATTCAGGTTACAGAAATAGCCTGTGCAGCTGGCTGGTGTTAGCTTTCTGTGCCAGAGAACTAGGTACTGTAGATACAGAACATTTTGAATGTTTTTTGTTTTGTTTTTGTTCCTCACCCAAATGGCATTAAGTTTGTTTCCTGAAGTAGTTTTACTGAATATAATGGAAATATCTGTGTAATGCCTAAAGTTTTAACTAAAAGACAACTAAATCAGGGATTGTTTTTTTTTTTGCTCAGCATACTAAAATTAAGTATTTTGTAGGTCACCAAGAAAACGAAGGTCTAGATCACGGTCTGGTTCTCGTAAGCGGAAACACAGAAAACGTTCACGCTCGAGATCAAGAGAAAGGAAGAGAAAGTCATCTCGGTCATACTCCAGTGAAAGAAGGGCTAGGGAAAGGGAAAAAGAACGTCAGAAAAAGGGATTGCCTCCTATACGGTCAAAAACACTAAGTGGTATGTAGTACCTGTGTAGTGCTTTAATAATGTAGGGTTAAACGGAAAAAAGGCTTTGTTTTCATTAACAGAACAAGATTTATCTTGACTACTTATATATTTATAGGTTTAATTTCTGATGTTTCTTGCAGCTTAGGTACATCATGTCATCTTAGGCAAGGACAAGTATCATACTCTTCTACTGATGTTTTTAGTCCCTCTTGCACCACTGATTATGCCTCTTAACAGAGAGGAGCAAGGGCTGTCTCTAAGTTACAGTCTTTTCTCTTTAATGCTGTCTTTTACTTGGCATTTGAACATGTCCAGCAGTTGGTCTGAAAATTCTTAAAATGTTAAAGTGTATGGTGCACACTTCGAACACTTTGATGGAAATCTTAGAAGCCTGGGTTTTAAAAAATTTACATCATTTTTAAAATAGATTTCCAGAGGAATGTAGCACCAAAGCGGAGAAATTTGCTAGTGTAAGACAGACCATAATGGTGATATCTTAAGAAAGTATTCAAAAATCAAGTGTATTTCAGCCTCTGCAGAGTGCTGCTGTGTACTGCTTTCATTTCCACAGAGAATTTACATACTAAAAAAAAGGAAGGTAGTAAGGAGAAAAATAACTTCCTCCACCCAGTTGCTTAAAGGGAATGTATTTTGAGAATTTAATTTTGTTTCTGATACAGTTTTTCATTTATCTTGTGTATTAGAAGTATATCGTTTATCTGACAAGAAGGCAGCTCACAACTCATTTTTGTAAAGGAAAGAATGTTCTGTTCTCTTCACATTAATATTTTATATCATTGCAAGGTGACTTTAAACTGGGGACTGTATTACAGTTTAGATGCACTTTTTTCCCCTCCTCTGGTTTTCCACATAAAAAGAGACAATTTGGTTTTATGGTGTAGATTTCTCCCAGAAGTCTGAAATGCAGGGAGCTATAATCAGAGTGGCTGGGAGATGAGAGACAGAGATATTAAGTAACCTAACGAACAGCAGCATTTGAGGTCCTGTGAATTTTAAAGGAGATATTAAGTAGGCTAAGTGAAGTGTGGAAACTTTGGTGGGAGGTAAGTGGAATAAATAATTCACCTGACAACTGTTCTGTTTCATGAAATTTGTTCAGTGACAGCTGCTATTATTTGTTGAGATCTGAAGAATTGTTTCCTAGAGCTTAACACCATGAGATACAGAAGGGATATCTACCAGCATGTGAGGAACAAGTTTTGTCCCAGAGAAATCTTACAGCTGGTCATTCTCAGCACTGTAGAGTACAAATGTCAGTTGAAAATGTGAGTTGGCAGAATGCACAGCTCTGGTTTCCATTTTGGTGCACCAGGATTGGTACAGAAGGAGATGTGATGTATCAAGATAATGATAAAGAAAGAATGTTTCCTTGGTAAAGGATAGGGCAGACCAAGAAATCCAAGCTGCACATACAGATTGGGCAATATTTGGAAGACAGAGGAATTGGAACCATGTACATTTGGGAGAAGGAAGTCTTAACTCATGTCAGCAAGTGTTTGTGTTTGGCGAGGAGGATGGGTGGACATTTGGAAGGCAGGGATTTGGGCTTGTGGTGGAATTGACAAGAATCAGAAGTATCATGCATATCTTCAGCCTGATTAGCCTCAGATAAATTTCTTTTCAGGTTTTTGCCCATGGTAAATTAATAGTATTGTTGCTATTTTCAGATAAAAATGCAGTGCATAATACTGCTGCATTCAGTTCCTGTAATACACTTTTAGCCAGTAATCTGTACTACACTTTTAGTTTTACTTTGTTAAAATTGACATGAATCCTAAAGGCATGGGTTTTTTAATAGAAATTAGAAGAGAAATATTTTCTTTTTTTCCAGAAGTAATTCATAATTCAGTTTGCCCTTGCTGCTAATCTACAGAATTTTACAGTTTTATTTATATGAAAACAACGACTTTGTTTAAAAGAAAATGAAACAAGAAGAATAAATGCTTGTAGTGAATATGTTTGGTGTTGTTTAACCCTTTATCATTTTTGTTAATGTACTTACTCTCTATATAGTAAGTAATAGATTTACCATTCTTGGGTTTTTAGCAGTGATTCCTGTGTAGTTTTAAAACCTTTTACATTCATGCTATAGAGTATTTCATAAGCTAACATTCAGTATTTTGACTGATGTGAATGTGTCTCTTGACAGTTTGCAGTACTACTCTTTGGGTAGGTCAAGTAGACAAGAAGGCTACACAGCAAGATTTAACAAACTTGTTTGAAGAATTTGGACAGATAGAATCAATTAATGTAAGTAAGCATGTTGCTATGCTTTTTCAGAAATGTTAGACTAGAAACTTAAGCATGCTTATGTCTCTGAATTCTTTACAGCTGCCTAAACTTGTATTTAGGAGACTTTTCTATCACACTTAAAAATTGTGGCCATTTTATTTGCCACCTGGTTTTGATCTACTCTGTTTTGAAGCACTAAAGACAGTACACTTCAAGGTAAAAAAGCTCTTCCTAAGCTCTAGCACTTTATGCAGTTTTTAAACCAAGGTTTAACTAAAAAGTTATGGTTGTTCTGGTTTAGTGATGTGTCATGGAACAGGTATCGTTTTTCCTTGGCCTAAGGACACCTATGGTTGTGTATCCACATTGTTCTTGGTTACTTTCCAAACAGAGGATTCCTTAAGTCAAATCCTTCTCGATAAAACATTTAGAAGAAAAGAAATTGTACTGTAAACAAACGTTTATTCTAAAATGTGGCAATTAAAAAGATGCTTATAATTTGGACATACAATTCTCATTACTTAAAGTAATTTAGAGTCAGGTGTTTGGAGTAGTACCTTAGTTCCCTATAATTCAGCTTCAAAAGGAAGTATTTTTCTCCTAAAATAGCACATCTACATGAGAGAAATCTGGGTTTTCCTCTTGCTTCAGCAGTTTTAAAATGCTTCTTGTGCAATTTCATTCATTTCAGGTGAAACTTTTACTGTTTTTCTAGCCAGACATTTAAACCTCATTTTGATTTGCAGGGGCTATCAATTAAGGAAATAAATGTAAGAACTATACATGTCCCAGTGCCTGTTATATTTCAAAGGCAAACCATATTGTAGATAGTTCATCCTACGCTTTCCACAAAGCTTATGTACCTAGAATAACAATGTATATCTTAATGCAGTTCTTAGAAAATATGTTTACAGTCTGTCATCTTACATTTTTGTTATGTTACCATGTGCATTTAAACAGTGTAAAAGCACACCAAGATTTTGACTTAAATGAATGTAAGCAATTGTCATACATGACAATTTAGCTAGCATAAGTTTGCAAGGGTTATGTGCAATGTCATACAATAAATAAAACATGCTGTGCATACATAAATACAGTAAAACGTTAGAAAAAAATCACGTTCAGGAATGAGGAGTCTACACTTAAAAAATGCAATATACTTTTAATCACTGTTTTGCTCCTCTGTGAGAGATTATTGCTCAGCTCACAGAGAATCTGGAGCTTAAGAGGTAGCAACCTTCGCTTTTCTGATGTTGTCATAATGTAGCTCCCTGTCTGCTCCTTGTTCTAATTTTTCATTTTTTATAACACTCATTCTTCAGCTTGCTGCTGCTTCTTGAAAATGTTGTAACTGAAGTAGCCCGCCAATATCACTCTTAAGTTTTCTCAGTGCCCAAACTTGTTAATATGGCCCATTAAGGTTTACAGTGTAAGCCTTTCTTTCTATAGTATTAGTATACAATTAGTGTTCTTACATAATCTGAAGTACTGATTTCCCTACTTTTTAAAACCACTGCTGTTTTTCCATAGATGATTCCCCCAAGAGGATGTGCTTATGTCTGTATGGTACATAGACAGGATGCATATCGTGCTCTTCAGAAACTTAGTTCTGGGTCGTATAAAATTGGATCTAAAATTATTAAGGTAAGGTGATTTCAATCTTAAAGATGCTGTCCATTTCAAACACAGTACAATTCTACTATGATGGTTTGTTTTTAGCAGCTGTTCACTCAAATGTACAATGTGGAGAAGAAAAATGAAGCAGTGAGGTGTAAACTGCTTTTTCTCTGTATAAAATGCAGCTTCTAACAGGCAATATGAAAGGTAGAAAAATGACTTGATCTTTAGGAAACATGTGGACCTTAGTTTATGTACATACAGCCTAAGTCCTCTACCTGACCATTATAAAATGGTCAGGTAGAGGTGGGTCACTTAATACAAAATTTTATAAAAGTCTTAGAGATAAGTACTTTATTATATGTTATAGGGGTTTCTTCTACCTGCTTGATACTTTACAGTAAGTCCTTGAAATGCTGGATTTTTAGTTTTCCTATATATGTGTTAGAATTGATGTAGAACAAATTTAAGCTTTCTCATGTAATTAATCATACATGTACTTGTTGTAGAGGCCAAGTAAACTTCTTGCAGGTCCATTTAAAATCCAAACATTGTTAAAACTTTTAATAAATAGATGCTGAGGATTGATGTGCAGTGACAGAAATTTGAAGGAAATAATCTGAAATGTTCTGTTCCCAGATCATATGATTTAACCAGACTGTCTGATTGGGTTTTATTTTCAGATTGCTTGGGCTTTGAATAAAGGTGTGAAAACAGAATACAAGCAATTCTGGGATGTGGATCTGGGAGTTTCCTATATTCCATGGGAGAAAGTGAAATTGGATGATTTGGAGGGCTTTGCTGAAGGTGGCATGATTGACCAGGAAACAGTAAATACAGGTACAAACATTAACAATTCTGATAGTTAGACAATGTGTTTATTTTGGTAATTGCAAATTCTCCAAAAAATTATTTTTTAGGAAATGCATGGTCTTTTTTTCATTTGCTTAGATTTTTCTAGCTCTTTGTTTACAATATAAATGGCACTGTAATAATGAAATCTAGATTTTATTTTTAGATTAATCAACTAATTTTAGATTTAGTTGATTGTCATGACAATGAAGAACTGGTGACAGAGGATAATTCATTTAGGTCAGTTAATAAAGGTTAGCACATTTTAAGAGATTTGAACTTCTTGTGCACTGGTATGTGAAATATTAATTTGTGTAGAAATTGTTATCTGCTTGTGATTAGGAAAGTCTTATATTCTGGTAAAAGACTTAAGTTGAAATTAGACCTTGTCCTGATAGGCACAGCTTAGCAGAACCTTATGGTATTTTTTCCATAAAGTCAGAGAGACAGGAAAACAGGTAGTGTTAGCCCTTAATCTGAAACCCAGTTGAACAGTTCGTTAGGTTTATGAAAGATTTACTTGTACTGTACTTTCTTGAAACAGATTATACTGAAATAAACAGTAGATTAAGACTTTCACAATAGTGATAGTAATTCTTCAGGTTAAAATACAATCTTGCTTTGAGTGAAAATTGAGTAAAAATGACAAAAATTAAAACATGTAACATTACTGAAGTACATTTACTATCTTACATTTAAAGTACAAAATTATTGAAGAAATGACAGATGGAAGAAATGGAGGTTGTGGTGAGGTTTGTTTAACATCAGGATTCTTTCTCATTTTACAATTGCCAAGTGATAACATACATATATTTGCTACAGGAGTTTTTAGAAAACAGGAGCATACTCTATATTGCAAATTATTAACAGAATGATTGGTAAAAAAAGGTGGCAAGTTTTGAAAAATCTGTTTGTATACATTCAAATTTAAGCAACATTGCAGGTAGATAAAGATGTTTTGTTCTTTAAATACACAATAATAAATAATTGCACTCGTTCTTTTCAAAATAAGTTTGAGGGCTATTTGTAATGAATCTATGTAGATGCTAGATTCAGATATGTTGTTTAAGAAAGAAGACATCTAAACAAAAATAACACATTAATTATCTTTTTATAATAAAATACATCATTTTTAAAGAGTGGGAAACAGCCAGAAGCTCAGAAGCTGCTAAAGAAAATACTCAAACGACGCAGAGTGCTACAGTTGATAAGAGTACCGTTATCACAACACAGACAGAAGCTTACACGCAACCAGTCACTATGCTGCAGGTTGGTATTGTCTGAGTTTGCAAAAGCCCCACAGAACTGGTGGGCAGACTTCTTAGTCAATACAGGTAAACTTTAATGCTGAGTTTAAGTGATAAAATATTTTTGATTGAAGTCCTGCATCCATTAGTGTTCATCTCTGAAATATTTTAGAATAGTTGCCATCCATAATCTTTAGTTTCATGCAGTTGCTTAATAAGTTTTGTACTTATGTTGTTAGTGTTTTATCTTTCTAAATGTGTATAGACATTTCCAGTTGTTGAACTGACATAAAATTATATGAATGTTAATATATTTGCATTTACTTGAATTGAATTTGGGGCTTTTTCCTCTTTGCAAAAACTGTCTTCAGTCTTCCTGTCTCAGCCATCTCCTAATGTACACTGTGATCAGTATATGTTTAAATATACATGGATATATTGCATTTATACTGCTTCTAATTACATCTTTGTAAATATGATGCGCTGTAACACAATGCATAGGTCAAACAGAAATTCAAGAAATAAAAAATAATTTTCAGGATTTCATCAGGATTATTAGCCTTATAATTATGCACTCAAAACTTAATTTTCCAGTACTGTTCTAAAATACCTAAGTTTTTCTAGACACTAGAATCACTGTTTTCAAAGTGCCTCCAAATTGCTACACTATTTATATTTTTCTTCCTTTTCTCTCTCTGCATTTCTGCATTCACCCCTCTGCAATAGGTATATTTTTATTCTTGAATAGACATAGTGCTAGACTGTATTTTTAGGTGTGTGAGAATGAAGTAAAGATAAAATAGGATTCTTCCAGTGTTCTTGTTTGTTCATAGTGTACCATTTCAGAATGCAATTTAATTCTTCAGCGTTTGAAATATATACAAAGCCTTTGGTACATGCTTGATGTCAATTGCATGCTTGATGTCAATTGCAGTTAGATCAGTTTATCCCTTTTAATGTCCTTGAATACTCTTAAATATTGAAGCTGCTTGTTTTTCTTTCCATGAAAAAAGATTCCAGTAGCTCCAGCTGTGCCTGCTGTTAGCTTGGTTCCACCTGCGTTTCCTGTCACAATGTCTGTCCCTCCTCCTGGTTATAGCCCAATTCCTCCTCCACCCTTCTTGAGAGCAAGTTTCAACCCTTCACAGCCACCTCCAGGTAAGTCAGTAAAAATGAAATGCAGTGTGTAATGAGCATAGGCATTAGTGCGCCTCTGTGTACATCAAAGTTTTCTGTCAGCTACTGGTTACTGTCTGAGTGAGTTGGCCATTGACTCCTAAATTATATACTAGGTTAAAATTACTTCTATCTAACTTGGTATTATTTTTACCAATGTATTCTGTTGAGAATAAGAATCACAGCTTTCTACCCTTGTGAAAAATTAAAAATTTAAAATTACTTAAAATTATTCTCTTTTCTTTTGAAAGGTTTGAAACTCTTGATTTTGTTCTTTGGATAATACTGGTAGATATCACTTAAAGATGGACCTGCAGATCATCTGTAGTGAAATGGGGTTGTTTTTGAAAACACTGTTGCATCTTCCTATTAATATGTTGTTTGCCAGTGTACAGTGGTACAACTTTTTGGGATAAATACTGTAGGCAGTCTTTTCTGCAAAAGTTTATTTGCTTTCCATGTAATAATTTGTCATTTTTTTCCATATAGGTTATATGCCTCCTCCAGTTCCACCTGTTGTCCCGCCACCTGTTGTCCCACCACCTGTAGTCCCACCAGTTGTTCCAACATGTAAGTTTGATTGCTCTAACAATTGTTTGTGTGTGATGAAAAGTTTACTTTGTTTATATGCTCCCTGTTATTTAATCAAAAGCAAGTTAATTCTGTGTTATGGGAAATAGAAACACAGAAGTTGTTGTTTAGCTGGTTTAAGCAGGCATTGAAAAAAGACTTAGAGAGCTTATAATGTAGACTGAAAAATTATACCTAACATGGAGTTAAGTTGTTAATTATTTGTATGCATTGTTCAATATTTGGACCTTTCTAACACATGTAGCTATTATTGGAATTATTTGGTCTTAGTCACTGAATAATATATAATAATTTATTTTAGTTTAGCATTCTAACTGTATTGATTTAACATTTAAAGATATGTTAGAATACTGATTGCTTAGGTTTGCCTGAAGCTCATGATCTCTAGAAAAAAAACCCTAAATACTACATTGCTGATTGAGGATAAAAAATTTATTATCAAAAAATGTACCAGGTAGGGTAATTAATTTTGCTTCTTCTGATTTATGAGCCTGACTTATACTAAACTAAATTTGAAGGTTTCACTATATGATTACTGTGATACACTTCTGTTATATCTCTACAGCTTTAGTACAGCCTCCATTACCAATTGCACAAGAGACAATGAAGGATGTTCCTTTTACTGGCCTTGTTCTACCAGTTGGCACAGTTACCAGCAATCTAGCTACTCCAACATTATCTGCTGGAAGTGTTTTTAATCCCCTGCCAATCAACAAACCAGAATCAGATGACAAAGGACCACATCTTACAGACCTTCAGATTTCTTCTAGTGAAAACAATAGATCTGGTAAGAAATGTTTTCATTATATGATATGATCCTGTACAGGAAGCATCATAGTCAGAGATTTTTGCAAATCATAGTCCATTGAGCTAGTAACTACAGAATAGGAAGTTTTGTGTTGGGTACGGTATCATTCTGACTTTATTTTGGGGAAGTGGTGAGAACCATCTTTGTCATCATCTGATCAATGACTTCTAGCAGTTTTTGCTCAAGTATGTTTTTCTCATAGTCTCAAGAATAAAGCTGAATCTGGAAACTCATCAGAAAACTTCTTAAAAATGCAGTTTGATTATACAAGTAGCAGTGGAAAAGGAGTAGGAGAGGGTGGGATAGCATAACATCTATAGAACTTCATCAAAGATTTTAATAGTTTCATTGCATAAATTGGGTGATGGCTTTGGGGATTGTTAATTTTAAGCTACTATATAGTCTTTACTATGTAGAGACATTCATTTCTGTGGTCTAATGTCTATGTATCATCAATGTGATTGAAATAATATATGTTAGTTATAGAAACTAGGACAGACGTGTCAGCAGTATCATCACTGCATGCATTACCTGAACATGGATTAAACTGCATTTTGTGTTAACACTGATATTTTTTGTTAATTGTTTTTCTTGTCACTTTGTTTCAGTGCAAAGTGATGTCTCGAGTACCTCTGGACTTGTTGGAGGAGTGCAGCCACCCAGTGTCTCAAGCAATTCTGGGCTTACTGGAGAAGGGCCACCATCCACTGCCTCAAGTAGCTCTGGGCTTGCAGGGGGAGTACAGCCACCCAGTGTTTCGAGCAGCTCTGGACTTGTAGGAGGAGTGCAACCACCAACTGTTTCCAGCAATTCTGGTCTTGCAGGAGGAATGCAGCTACCTGTTGTCTCCAGTAGCTCTTCTCTTGCTGGCGGGATTCAGCCAACTAATGCCTCAAGTAGCTCTGGACTTATGGCTGGAGTGCCACCACCAAATGTCTCAAGTAGCTCAGGGCTTCTAGCTGGAGTTCATCCACCTGGTGTCTCAAGCAGCCCTGGCCTTCTGACAGGAATGCAGCCACCCAGTGTGTCCAGCAGCTCAGGAGTTCTAGCAGGAGTACAGCCACCGAGTGTTTCAAGCAACTCCGGGCTTCTCATAATGCCACCACCCAATGTTTCAACTAGTTCTGGACTTATGGGAGTGCCACCACCAAATATTTCAAGTAATTCTGGACTTCTGGCAATGCAGCATCCAGCTGCAGTTCCCAACATGCCTCATTTAAATATCAGTAATCAAAGAATGCCAGGAATGCCTCTTATAGATATCCGTCCAGGCCTAATGCCCCATTCGCCTGGACCAAGGTTTCCTTTAATGCAGCCAGGCATGCCACCACAGCGTGCTATTCCTCCTCCTGCAATCCTTGATCCATCTCTTCACCCACCACCACCTCGAGGTCCTTTTCCTCCAGGAGATATTTTTAATCAAACAGAAAGACCTTTTGGAACACCGGGAAGACAAAATATCGATAACATTTCTAATCCAGAAAAAAGGCTACCACTTGGAGGTGATAACATTCAACAGGAGGGGGACAGAGATTATCGCTTTCCTCCAGTGGAAAACCGAGATAATCTTAACAGACCATCTCCAGTGGATGTCCGAGATTCTGTTGGACGACCACCAGTTGATCCAAGAGAAGGTATAGGAAGGCCTCCGGTAGATGGAAGAGAGCACTTTGCTAGACCACATATAGACATGAGAGAAAATTTTGGAAGACCAGGTTTAGATAACCTTGGCCGAAGAGAGCATTTTGGTTTCAATTCAGACAAGCACTGGGGACAGAGAGGAGATTATGATGAAAGAGAGCACCATGCCTTTCCTATTTATGGTGGCCCTAAAAGCTTCCATGAAGACAGAGAGCGGTTTCGGCATGTAAACTATAGGTTTGATAGTAGAAGTGGTCCCAGTTGGAATAGAGGATTTGAACAAGATGCTCACAGAGATTTTGATGACCGCAGAAGACCCTGGGAAAGACAGAGGGATAGGGATGACAGAGATTTTAATTTTTGCAGAGAAATTAATGGAAACAGGTTTGGAAGAGACAGAATGTCAAACAACTGGATCCCGCCTCCACATCCACGGGTTTTTGAATATTTTGATGGGGCCACTTCTCAACGCAAAGCTGATAATATGCCCCAGGTAAATGGTGAAAATACAGAGACAGAAAGTCAGCCACCAACTGCACAGGTGCAGGATGACCCAGAACTTTATGAAAAACTGACATCTTCTGTCGAGATAAACAAAGAGAAGAGTGACACAGAAGCTGATATAGAGAGTGAACCAGTGGTAGAAAGCACAGAAACTGAGGGGACATAATCATCACTCAGTAGGTAAAAGATACCTTTTGTAAAGTTGTCATCTCTCTGTAATAGATAAATGGCTGACTGGACCGTAGCAGTTCACTTTTGTCTGCCAGAATTAAGTTAATCTGATGTTCATGTTCATCTTTCACTTAAATAACTGTACAACTGACTTGTATAGAACACTGTTCTTAATTTGAACATGGTAGGTAAACGTTTTTTGCTTTGGGTTTTTTTTTTTAAATTTTATTTTATTTCTTTGGTAAAGCATAAACTTGCCCCCAATTGCTTTTAATTTCACAATGATAAATTAACAGCTTGTAAAACAAAGACTTCCTATGGAAGAAAATGGAATTTTTAGATACTACCCTTAGTTTGGCTATCTAAATTGTTATACTTGAAAACAGGTGCTGGTGTATCTTGTCCGTGTTTTTAGGCTGCTGCAGAATTTTAAAGTATAGATAAAGCTGTGATATTTTATGTTCCTACAATTCGGCAGAAAAAAAAATGGCCCATGTTACTTAAGGAGCATAACACAGAGATTAAAAGTGATTTTGTAAAATCTACACTATAGTCTCTGTTTTCTCTAAAGTAAGTGTTTGTGATTTGTTCCTCGTACTGCAGTGGGTTTAAAAAATGAAAAAATACATTTTAATGTTGGGTGCATTTTGTTTTTAGATGCCAATAAAGCATATTTGTTTGATAACAGTGTTTTAGGTATTGTATTTTTTTAAAAAAACCTGCAAGCTCTAAAAACTTGGAATAAGCTATGATATATGCTTAGCCAGTTGTTGCAAAAGGTTTATATTACTTTTGTAAAACCAATGCAACAGTTACATGTGCAAGAAGCATATGGTTTTTACATCAAAGATCATGCAGTCATATTAGTTTATGTAAATAACATGTATGTAAATATCTGTGTAAACTGTTTGTAGATACTACTTTTTCTGTGCGTGCCTGTGTATGTGCAAGCACTCACAGAAGACTATAGGCACTTCAATAAAATTGAAAAGAAACTAGGTTGTGAAAATTTGTCTTTCACCTTCTTTAGGTAGTAAGATAAAACTTATTTCACTGCAGTGCTGTCAAGCTTCTATTTATCTGCTCATGCTCATTGTTACAATGTTCTTACTACTTCTAGAAGGTGGAATGTATATACTGTAAGAAAATGCAGTAGTATTCCAGCTTACTTTTTAAAATGCAGATCTGCATGAAGCCAAAACTTAAATGAGCATTTGCGTTTTTTATTTTGTAATATATTTGGTGTTCTGGATAGATAGTGTTAGTGTTTGAGTACTCAGTGGTTAATTGATTTTAATGACTCAAAGCTCAGAAATGTTCCATTAAAAGTAAGCTGATGTTGGTCTAAAAACCCTACATGTTTTACAGAAATAAGAGTTGGGGGGTTATGTTTTGATGGAATAACATTGAAGTTGAACCTCTTTTTAAATTGTTGAGATGAATTGGCTGCTTAGGTAAATTAGTAGTGCTATTCTCTCCTGTTTCATCTGCTTTGCTGCTTGTGTATCCTTTCAATTGGAAAGGTTAAGCTTTAGGATGATGTCAGATTTTCAGTTTGTTCCATTTAAGTGCATTTCACCAACTTCTTTCAAAGTAAGTTTTGTTAAAATTCTGTGTCTGAAAGCACCCTTTCACTCAGTTTTAAGAAAGTTGTTTTCCTCTTGCATAATAAGATAATAAGGGTAGATTCTCTTACATGAATGCCCCTTTGGTAAAAGAAACGTTTTTAGCTCAGATTAGACTTTTGATCTTCAACAATAAATCATTAGCATACAAGTTTTATTTCCCTTTCTGCTTCCCTCAAAGGGGTGAAAGTATGAAAACATCACATGAGTGTAAAGCACTAGCATGCCTTTGAACCTAGAAGCAAGTTATTAGTGTGTGTAGTCCTCTTCCTCTGGACGGTGGGGTATTTTTTCATGCTGTGTCATGGTTCAATTTTTCAGTTACAGGGACTTGTATTCTGGATAGTAAACAGACAGCTTAATGAAGGTAGCCCTTTGAAAGAGTGGACTTGAATAAATTATTATCTATTGTGCAAGTAGTAGTCATTAGATATGCATTAAATAACCACTGCTTTGTAATGGACCTTGCTGATGTGTTTATTACCAGAACGTGTCTTGGGAGCTGAGATGAACAATGGTGAAGGTAAATGTATTGTCACGGGCAGTGTCTGGCTCAAAGAGCTTGACCGATGCTGCTGCACCAGCTACCCGTAGTGTTCTGGCCAGGCAGATTGGATTGTGTGAAAGCCCAAAAGCACAAAACAGCTCTAAGGATATTTTATGAACTTAAGGGGTTATATTTCATTTTAATATGTTAGGTCTGAAAAGGTTTCAGTCATAGGCCACAGAAATAAATACTCAAAATCAAACACATATTGGCAGTAGCTTTACTTTTTAAACATTTTTGTTAAAAACCTCCTGAAAACTAGAAGTTAATCTGTTGTTCTTCTAAACTGGGACTGGCAATGTGCCAAGTTATTCATAGTGTGAAGATTTAGGTAAATTGCCAGGTGACAGTTGTTAAACAATTTGGTTGGTAGTTGTATAGAACAATGCATTTAATGAATCTATTATCTTTGTTAATATCTTTCAAACATTAATAAATTGGCTACTGTACATATGTGTTACACCATCAATTTCTAAATGCTGTATTTTTTGTAGAATAAAAGGTTGTTGTACAGTCTTCAGTTGCATTATGTTTACAGCTAGAACTGTTCTATTCTTATTTAAATAATGTAGCATGCAGATATGTATTACCAAAATATAGCCATATTTAGAAACTTGAAGGGACTTCATATAAGTGAAACACTCTGGTTCCTTTATCTTGCCAGTAGGAAGTTTTAAATATTTCAGAGCTGGAGTGAAGACTTTCCTTTTTTATTGTAGATTAAGCCATCATAAGCCAATGTGTGCACTAAAAGGAACTGTCCTGACACCCAGACCAATTCTTTGATGTGATTCATGGGAGTGACTATTAATTTTTGCTTTTGCAAAGGAGAGAGTGAGATTGGGACAGAAGGAAGATGAGGCCCAGGCATTGGGGTAGCAGTTCTGGCCTACACCGGTTTAAAGCTTGCTGTAGTGATGAAAGGTTGTGGGTTCTAGCAACTGAAGAAGCTGATGTATGATTCACATAAGTAACAGATAGATTGAAAAATATTTCAGGTAGCTTTGCAGGCAACACATTGTATTAAGTCATTCACATTTACTTGAAAACCATATGCATCCATAGGATGTTTGATGTACTTGCCTTTTTAAACAGGCTGTGGTTCTTTCACTGTAGTGCATTTGAGTAGAGCACCATATCCATAAAGGTGAAATGTAGCCTTTTTTTGCTATAAAGACGTGATTTCTTTGCTGAAACCTTTTCCTGTGAAGTACTGGTATGCTTTCTTTGTATGTGTGGTACTTCCTTTTTGTTATAGACTTAAGGGAATATATTCTGTTAGATTCCTTTGCTTCAGTAGAGCTCTGTAACATACCAAGAGCCACTTAAGTGATTTAAACAACTTTATGAAGTTAAAGAACTTTTAGCCTGAGTAAGTCAAGATGGGAGTACTGTAATCAAACCTGTAGTGAGGCATGCACAGGCATTCCTTAAGCACAGTTGGAAAAGATAAAATAAACTTACATATAGAAGGTGTTTATAAGATAAGCCAGTTTATTACAGAAGTCTCTGAATATACAATTTGAGCAGTTTTGACCATGTGCAAGGATATTTTCTGCTGGTCAAACTGAAAGTACTCTTGACTTTTTTCCTCACATCTTTGACTCACATCTTTGGGTAATTTGATTTGAAACTGATAAAAATGGATTCTAAATTTCATTCTCTGTCTTTTCAGTAATGGTGTCTTTTAGTTGCTTGATAATGGAAGAGCTAAATAGTCAGAATCATTGAATGGTTTGGGTTGAAAGGGACCTTAAAGATCATCTAGTTCCAACTCCCATGCCATGCCACCAGGCTGTTCAAAACTGCATCCAGCCTGGCCTTGAACACTTCCAGGGATGGGGCATCCATAACTTCTCTGGGCAACCTGTTCTAGTGCCTCACCACTCTCACAGTAAAGAATTTCTATCTAATATAAGTCTGCTGTACATCAGTTTAAAGCCATTGCCCTTTGTTCTTTGCTCTTGTAAAAAGTCATACTCCAGCTTTATAATTTTAAAACCTATTCAGAATATCAGGAGTCATCAAGAGTAACTGGACAAATTTTTGTTATTAATTCATGTTATTAAAGAACATTTCCCTTTTTTGTTCTTGTTGATTCAGGTAATTAAAGGATCTTTCTTTCCCTGTTGTAGCATCTACTGCTGATTCTTTTGAATTTTGCAGTCATCAGATTTTTCTTTCAACTTCATTTCCACAAGTAGGCATGCACTGTGAAGCCATTTACTGGTGTAGATGAGAGATTGTTTTAAGAGGCATAAAGGCAGGATGTTATTTTATTTTAATTTGAAACTGTTTATTTGAATAAGAATGGCAAAAGTATCTTTCCTTAATTGTAACTAGTCTTACATTTTCCCTTGAAGGGCTGTCACAGTGATGTTTTTAACTTAATTGGTATGAGTTTTTTGGGTGCACAATAAGCATAATTCAAGTAGTGTGTGTACTTGATATTTCATAGTCAAGAAAAGCCAAGTAGAACTACTAAAAAGAAAATTCATGACATCTCTTTGAGTAATAATTTACATATCTGAAAAGTGATTCTTGTTAGTGATGAGAGTTTCTTAATAGGGTTTTTCTTGAAGTTGGTAAGCTGTAAAATTGTATTTGCCATTATTTTATTCCTATCTTGCAAGAACTTGATGAAAAGAGGGTGTCTCATTGAATATCCTACTCTTAATATCTTTTAGATGGTCTGCTACCAAAGATTAGAGGAGGCAATTCTAGCAGTCTAAGCACTCTTACAAATGAAGAGGTTCTTAAGATATATTACACAGTTACAGATGAATGTGTTTTTTCTCTCCAAGAGTTTAAAGTGCACATTTCAGCACTTGCATACTAACAGTGATATTAGTTGTATCACTGGTTTACTAATCTTATTCTCTACTCTGTCATTTTTCGTTTAAAGCTAAGTCACTAGTGCAAATTTTAAATTTTCTTATCTAATGAAATCATACTAAAGCCCTCAGACAAAGGACTGTTTTGTGCTTTGCAAAAAAACAGTATGGTCAGAGAGCATTGTCACTTGTAAATGAGCTAGTTGAAATTTTTTTAAAATTTTTTTATGTTTTAATGCTACAAAATTCCTCTTGAATGATTTTCTGTATGCATATCTGTTTCATAATGGATATGTGTTCACATTAGTTTGTGTTAAGGTTTCTGTTGAAATGCAGAAGAATAGATTCTTTAAAGCAGATGATTTGGTGTTTCTGAAACACTTCACAGGTAACTTCACAGCCATATCGATTTGCATACCAGAACATACAGCTGTGTGCAAGCCAGTGCAAGAAACCCTTACTAGATGAATAGGTGAAGAGTGTTAAATGGATCTAGAATTGTTAACTTAGATGTAGGTCAGTAGGAGTCATCTAAGCCATAGTTGCAGGGACTTTGGATCTGAATGTCACTTCCACACTAAATAGAGATCATGTTGAAAGTAAAGTAGCTTTTTCTTGACAACAGCAGGAATTAAGTAGAAATAAAGTGTATTTCAGTGTATAAAGTCCTTTCTGAAAATGCATACACCCTCATCTAGTCAATGAAAGCTCTGTCACTGCCGCCTCAGCTGATCAAGGGAAAAAGTATTTTGGATTTATGCTGTTTCTGAGGTAACCACATCTCATTCAGCAATGCAGTGAAATGCAGTTTTAAGTGTGCCTTAAGTTTGTTCTTTTGAAGAGGACACCTATTTCAAACTTCAGACAAAAATGTAGAGAAAATCAATAAATTTTTTGTCTGTAGAATTTGAAATGTAATTTTGGGTTCAGTGATTTTCTTCCAGAAAATCTTTGTCATTTCAGTTGTGCAAATACATAAATAGTAAGTGTACACTCAACTTTAAAAATGTTTACTGAAAGTTGCGCAGATTTGTCCAGTTCATTTTTTTTCCCACATGCTTGCATCACATTATTTTGTCAAGTGGTTCTATCACAGAATTCCTCTTACAGTAAGTTAGAAATACCTTTGAATTATGTCATTCAGTTGCATAACTGAGTTGTTTAAACCTAGGACAACCATAAGTCTTTATCTTGAACCTCATGGATCTTTTATGCAGTATGACTACCAACACAGGTAATTCACTGTTGAGGACCCTAGTGGTAAAGCTGTCTGTGATTAAAATTAAAATACTGACAGCAAATTGAAATGTTTGCTGATTGTTTTGGGATTTTGCTGTTTATTAAAAGCAAAATAATGGCATCTCTCAAATTCCATGTTGATTAGAAAACACTGTATTAAAACTATGAACTTGGAGGGCTGAAGTTCTCTGAATTGATAAAATGAGTGAGGCACCCATTATTTTTGTTGGAATGTAAAACTTTCAAGTGATGAGGATAAAATATTATTTTTACAAAATATTGAAGTGTAATTTTTGTGTGCATACTGCTGGTAGTTTCTGTGTGTACACTTCACACATGCATTGTTCCTGCAATCCTTATTTCATGATCAGAAGCACTGTGGAAAACAGGAAAGTGGCATGACATAGCATATTCTGGCCCACACCAAAAATACTGTACAGAGTGGATCTATATGTAAACCACTGGACAGATGGTGGTTTTTCAGCAGCAATAGCTTGTTAGCCCAATTTGAAATGAGAAAAAAATACAGCTAGAAGGCATGAATAATTTTTTTCTTTTTTTAGATTCAGTAGAAGTTAATGTGTGCATTTTGATTAAATATTTACTAATTAACAAGCAAGCAAGCACCCAAAGATTTTAAATACTCCTGAGCATTTTTCTTAGTATTGCTCATACCTCAGTTAAAAATGAACACGTCCCTGCCCTGTCCAAACAACAAAAGACCCCCCCCACAAAACTCAGGTAGGTGTCAATATTTGTTAGCTTACAAGGTTCTTGGAGGTACAACTTGACACAGATGTTCTTATGTTTGGGTATCTTTAAATAGTAAATACTTTAGAATCCAGCCAAAAGCATGATGAAGAACTATATCACTTGCAGGGAATGTGCTAAACTGAAGTTTTGGTGCAAAATCCAAGATTATTTTGTTCTTTCTTTGTGTTATCTCCTAGTCCAAATACTGCCCTTGTTCAGGGTTCCACTCTGAATGCTGATTAGAGGATGTTCTGATTAATGCCTGTGTTACCTGTTCAATAATTAATACGTTCTATGTATTGCATCACTGTGATACAGACACTAGTGAGAAGTTGGGAGTGATGCTGTTTAAGGCAAAGCTATCACAGAAAAAAAAAGGGAGATGACCAAATTGTGTGAACCACCAGTCTCAAACATCGCTATTGAATGTCTGCTTAGTACAGAGATAATTACTGATTTCTTGTAATTATCTCAGTTGCTGTAAGGGTGCATTTCACAATAGTATCCCAGTTTGACAAGTTCTGGCTGCAGCATCTTTTGCATTCTGCTATCTGCAGAATGATTTCTTGATTAAAGTTGTTACATTCTTTCATGTTATTGCTAGAGAATTTAAAATAATGCTGCTTTAGTCTAAACCAGTATGTGTTACACAGCCTCACTTGTTTACCAGTGGGACATGACTGTTTCATTATGTCCAGGATTTCAAACTCTGTTTTGGGTGTCTCAGTTTCTTTTTTAGGGGCTTTTAGAACAGCAGGTGATAGAAGTTTATATGGTTCTAATTGCCTTGATTTTTCTACTGCTTTTAACACAAAGGCTTCTAGGGGATAACTTTTTGTCCCCTTTCAGACTCTCTTTCCTGTGCAAGTATTTATGAGCAGGCAACCCTAGTAAAGATTTTATTGGGATTCTAAGAGTGTGATGGAATAGATTGTATAAAATATTTGAAAAAAATTGCAAGCACTATACTTGTCTAGTCCTGTGCTAGAAAATTCATAGAGTTCATAGAGAAAGAAAGAAAGCAAATTAAAGCTACTTAACTGCACTGGTCATATTCTGGCTCTCCCAAGATGACTGTACTTTCTAAGTAGATCTCTTCACTGTAGCACGTAGAGCATCCCTTTAATACATGGTCACTGTTCTTTGTTCGAAATCCATGATGTCCTCCAGCTTTCTTTTCTTCATCTGCATACTGCTTTTTTTGAAAGCTTATGTTTTATTTAAATAGTTTTTTTTTTCTTCAAAGGATTTTGAAAAATGAATGTGCTAGGTTAATAAAGTTTTCTTATTTCATTTTAGAATGTGTTGCTTAACTCTCCTCAATAAATTTCCTTCTCCATGAAAAGTTCTTATATTTCTGTATTAACCAGAATAGAAGTAATGAATGACATGTAAAAAAAAAAAAAAGAGAGAAATAAAAATTTTATTCAAAATTACATAAATTTGTCATGAAAGTCTGGTTCTAGCATGTTCAAGAATGTAACTAAAATGGCATTTTTCACATGTCCTAGCACATTATCCTGTCTCTAATATGCAACTTGAAAATTTGTGCACAATCCTGCAGCCTCAGGAGCTGTCCCATGCAACTTGTGCATAGTAGTGAATACCAAAGTCTTGATTTTTCCTTTTCCATTCCTCTCCTTGTCCCCAGCTATTTCAATTATTCTTACTCAGAGTGAAGAAATTTAAGCAACCAACAGACTGGCTGAAAGCTATGAAGAATTTCACTTTTCCAGCTTGGAGAATGAATTTGTTCTATTTGTCTCTCATCTTGATACATTAAAATAGACAGACATAAGTCCAAAAGGAGCAAATTGTGACAGCAATTCTGTAAATATTTCTAGCATTTTTAGGGTTAAAAAGCCTGCTAAAGAACTGGAAAGATTTTAATTAGTGGGCTGTTTTACTTAAAGATTATATTTTCTTAGTGGCCCTTCTCAAGAAATTTTATCATTATTCTTTTGTCTCACCTTTTTTTTTTTTCCCCCCCAAAACTGGGTCCTATTAAGCATCCTAGAATGCAGCTTTGAAATTACACATCTTGTCTTACAGTAACAGTCTAGCATTGACTTGAGCTACATACCCCAAAACATGCAATACGTTAAATGTATTATTGTGGAACTATCAATGTGTTTATATATCCATCTTACAGAAGCTTATGGAAAGCTTAGCTGGAGAATTTACAGTCTACACTGTGGAAGGAAACACAGACTTCAGTATTTACTCTTCCTTTTGCCCTGCATGCTACACTTAAGGTCTTCCTACAGCTGATACAGATTTGTTTTGTCTTCCATCTTTGTCATGTCAAAGGAGTTAGACATGGGAATGTTCACATACAGATTTTACTGCGCATCATCTCTGAAAATCAGTTGAATATTTAAAAATCTAAATATTTAGTTGGTGTTTTAACTCTAGCTTGCTATGAAACATTTGGTTGGTTGCACCATATATTTTACACTATTTGGTGTCTTATTTATTTAAAGTAAAGCAAAACAAAATATTGTTGCATATATAAGAAAAGTTCAGTCTTCTTGGTGGTTGATTTTGTTATGAGAGTATACAAGGTTCCCAGTCTTATACTACAGAAAATGATGTGCTGATGAACTGTGAAAGGCAAAACCTTAAGTACCCTGACACTTGGCTAGAAAAATACCAACCACAACCTTTCATCTCAGGCTGTGAGGTAGCACGGGGAGTGCAAATATGACCAGGCAAACTGCTGTGTTTTGCCAGGTGCACAGGCTTGAGAGTGGAATATTGAGCCTTACAGACACAAGGCCCCTGCTCATCCAGGGATTAAGATTATCTTTTCTACCTGAGCCACAAGCCACAACAGTGGTATTACTAGAGCAGTCTTAGGAGAAGTATTTAAAGTTAGTATGTTTTTCAAGATAATAATTACTGCCAAATCAGGCTTGTAAACCAGGGGCTCTACTTGAAGGGAACCCAGTTACAAGCAAGAAAGATGATAAAACCACTGTAGGTGCTTGTTTGGATTCTTCTGGAGCAGAATTGTATCTGAAGATACTATAGGCAGGTGGTTCCTACTTCAAGGTCTCATTTGCTGGGAAAAAGCCAAAAGTTAATTCTGAAACTTCTTGTGGTTCTGACTTTCCAAAATACCCTCAGTAGGGTGATACCTCAAATACACCTTACATCTGCATGTGTTTTCCCATTCCTCAAGTAATCTTGACCATGCTAGGTAACTGCCAGCACAAACATATTGCATCTCATGATCATCACTGCTCCTAACAAGGGTGTTCTTGGGTCTCCTCCTGTGCCCTTTTGAATCCTTCAGATGCCCTTGTTAGCCATTTCTAAAGACATTGAAATAGGAAATTCAGTGTTTTTCTTTAGGAACAAAACCTCTACTGGAGTAATGAAATACTTCCCCAGTTTTTATTTTCACCCTGATTTCTTTGGCAAAAGCACTTCAAAGTGAGCATTTCAAAGCTGCTTATTATATTATGGTTTCCAGTGTCTTCAGTCTGAAAGTGAAATTTTGATGGGTTTTGAAGGAACAGTTTCTATGTACTCTTACTGTTCCTCTGTATTTTTCCTGCCTACACAGAGCAGTGTTGTCTAGCCAGCCACTGCAGCCTATTTCCTCACCTTCTTAAGAGAGGAAGTCCAGTGTGTCCCCATAATATATTGACACTTTCTGCAAAGGGCATTTTCTCAGGCTGTGTGCAGCAAGAGGAGCATGCAAAAAGAAAAGTCTGCCTTTCCAGGACACCTTATCCAATTTTTGAACCCTGCTTTGCAACAAGTCTCTGGATTTAGGAAGACGAGAATAGCAGCTGAATGAGTTGCTCCCCTGATTATTTATCATCTGTGCTGGTGCTCAGGGGCCTTACATGAATTGCAGGGTCAGCAGCTGGTTGTGCCTTTTGTGAAGGGTGGCCACTTCTGCTGTGTTTGTTCTGAGCACTTGAAATACCAAGCAGAGCCCTGAGCTCTACTGGCACCTGTGTGGTACAGGAGTTCCTAGGTCTTGTCTGTGACACATGGCAAATGCTCCCTTTCACTTGTGCCTTTTTCTGTTGCTTCCTTGAGAACACTTTTGCTTCTCCACTATGTAATTCTCTTCTGCCTAAAATAGAGCTTGATGAGTGTGAAAGTGGTGAGAGGAGTTCATACACCTGCTTATGGATATGGTGAGGATCCTGTACTCTGCATCAGAGTGCCATTAAATTTGTTGCTTTCCAGTGGTGAAAAATTTAACAAATGTTTCTTGGATCATGCTATTTCTATAAAACAATATATTTTCTGGCTGTATAGACTGCGGAATAAGAAATTTGAATTGGTTTCTTTTTATTCTTTTACCTTTTATCTTTATGTTTTGTATCCTGTGTACCTGTACGTTGATTCTGTGTACAGTGTGCTCCTTGGCAAAATGCATTAGTACTCTATCAACCTTCTTCTCAAAAAACTTATGTTTTTTTCCATCTGAATGTATCAAAACCTAATGGACTTAGAGGAGGATGCAAAAATGAGCAGCCAAACAGCACAGGAACTGGGAAATCTCTTGCAGTAGGACTGAGGAATGGATTGCGGGCAAGAAAAGGAGAGGTCTTTGAAGCTCAGTCATCTTACCTGTGGTTATTGATATTTTATTCTGCATTCTACAATGCTGAACACCTTTGTAACCAAATCCATAGGATGTAGCAAGTTATCAAGTGTCAGAGTATCATAGGATTTTTCTTCGGAGAGAACCTCTTTTTGTGAAAATTTAACTGTATGGCAAGGGTGCCATACCTTCTTACAAGGGTGCAAATGTTGCATTTGAAAATTTTTCTAAGCACTTGCTGATTTTGTTACTGATGCAACAAACCTGAGATTTTATATTCCTTTCTTTAATTGATTGAGAATGAGAATTTTAATTTGATTGAGAATGGTTTTAGAAGTGTCCGCACTGACCAAAGGGAGATTACTGTGGTTTTGAAGAACTGTGAAACTGAAGGATTTATGAGGGATGTTAAGTGAATTTACTGGGATTTACATATGTTTTCACTTGCTTATAATGTAGAATTGGTACCTAACTAGCTGGCTGCTGCTGAGAGTTAACACTGTTATACTTTGGTATTTTGTTCTGTTTTTGGTGACTTCAAACATGTAATAGTTTTGTTTATGTCAGCTTTGCAGACCATGAAGGGTCAAGTGTAACCCTGTCACTACTCAGGCCTGAGTCTTGTAAACTAAGGAGAAATTATTATTAGTATTTTATTATTATTATTATTATTATTATTATTATTATTATTATTATTATTATTATTATTATTATTATTATTATTATTATTACTAGCCATGATTCTGATAAAAGTTATGTTACAGCGGAAAAAAGTGATTTTCAGTGCAAGAAATTCTGAATGCTTTGTTTATGAGAGTAGGATGTCTTTCTTAGTTTGATAGAAACTATAAGGAGAAACAGCTAAGATAGCTGAGTTAAAACCTAAAAAGTTCTGGAGGTATTTATTTCTTTAAATTTTTGAAGGACATTCTGATCCCTCTTTTTTTACTCTTGTTTGTAGTTAAGATGTTTTTTCTACCCTGGATTTCACTCGCACTTCATTATATTTATTTCCTAAGCCTGGTGACTTGCTGCTGTGACACCAGCAGAGGGTGCCCAGCTCATGCATAGTAGTTGCTGTTTCTTCCCAGCCCACTGTGGTGGGGCCCTATGGAAATCAGAGAGCTGCTGCCTTAAGCCCTGTACAGATGGAGTGCTGTGTATCTTCAGTACAATTCTCAGAGTCATTCAGTCTTGTGCCTCAGTGCACTGCTTTCTGTACAATTCCTGTGTGTACATGCTCACTGGGGTAGTTTTCACCCTCTGATGTACCCTCTGTTGTACACTAGTTGTATTTTGTATTTCAGTTTTTTCATGTTGATTTGTACTTGGTGCATTAAGAGGAAGCCAGAGGTTTAGTCTTACAATGTTGAAATGTGAAAGGAAATCCCAGAAAGCTACAGATTTTCATGTGATAACCTTCTTCATGAGTGACTAATTCCTTATTCATCTCTTTATAAAGATCTTTCCTGGTTCTTCTCTGAAGTTTTCATTTCTTTTTTTTTCTCCCCATACTACAGGGAATATCTTTTCCCTCTGTTCAAGAACATTGTAATTGTAGTATTCTCTGCAGGTACAGAGTGTGGATTAAATTATGTTCTTTACTGTGAATTATAGGAAGGAAGTAAAGGCAAATCTGGCTTTATTTTGGGGCTTGTACAGTATAAATACCCTTTCAGTTTTTACATGGACATGAGGTTTTTCAAACACAGATTCAATAAGCTGTTTTTAAAAACCACTGCTTAAAAAGAAAACAAGTTAATAGGTTTTTTCATTGCATCTGATAACAGAAAATCTATTTTGTCCCAAACAGTAGGAAAGAGGCTTTTTTTGAGTTTTATTTATATCAGCAAAGAAAGAAACATCTGTAAGTCCTTTTTCTGATGTTAGAATCGGTTGTGTGAAGAAGGATCAAAGAGTGATTTTCACATCTCAATACCCAGATTTGATCCCATAGAAGTTAAGCTGTTTCATTGCTGCTTGAATTACCTTTATTAGCATAGCACAGTAGGTCCAGCACAAAACTCTGGCCAGGTCTCCCTGTGTGTGGAGCCAAGGGCAGCATGTGTCATTCATAACCTCATGTTGTCACTTGACTGTCTTGGATTCTGTCACTCCTTTATCAACTGGCTGCTGTCCTTCAGAAGGCATGTCAGTAAATCTCCAGTGGTCCCTTCACTTGTAAAGACCTCCACTTGTGCATTCTTCTCCCAGCAGATAGAAAGAAAGTCTCCCAGCTTCCAGATTTCTAGCTCAGGCTATGCGGCTCCTGGTGAGATGAAAGAGAAGCTTCATTTGAATGTCCAGTGAATAGTAACTGGAGAGGTGGCAAGAGAGATGCCTTGGGTGGTGAAACACAGCAGGCACGTTTGTGATAGGAGCATAAAGGCTGCTCTCCACAGCAGAGCCAGGGCAGTAAGGAGATGGATGGACTTTTGTAGAGTCACATTGTTCACATGGCAGATGTAGGAGTGCTTGTGAGTGTACCAAAGAAAACCATGTTGGACATATAAAGTAAAAGACAAACTTCATTGTGTAAGTGACTGCAAAACAAAAGGAAATATAATTAGGTCTTCAAATATTGTTGGCAAATTATGACTGCCTGTAGACTCAAAAGGGTGAGAATTGAAGATAACTAAAAATTGTCACTTTGAAAATGATATATAATGTCTATAATTCTGTTTATAAGAAATCAAGATCTGAATATATATCATTGCTAAACAAATTTATGTTGATATACTATATTTTTAAATAAAAAAATGATGGTTCTATTTAATTCTAGATCAGAATATTTAGGTGGTCATTTTACTAAGAGTAAACCTAGATACAGGGAGAAAAAAAACCAACAGAAATTACAAATGGAAAACTAGATTAAATAAATTATCATAATACTCTCTTTCTTTTTTCTGATTTGAACAACTTGAAAATAAAAATTAAAATAATTTCCACTTAAACAACTAAAGGTAATTTTAAGTTTTTATGTTTTATGCTGCCACTGTAAATGCTGGACAGGTTCCCTGCCAGGTTTCCAGGCCCCTATGACAGCCACAGCACCAGGAGGGGCACCTGTGCTCCATGTGCCTGTGCTGTGGCTGTAGCTGCTCAGCAGCTCCCAGCCTTGTTTGGTACGTGCACTGTCCTGGGAGAAGGCAGTTGGTTGGATCTGGTAACACCAAGGTTGGGGATTCAGTCCCTCTGTTGGCCATTTACTTTAGAGTTGGACTTGATGATCCTTATGGGTCCCTTCCAACTCTGAATATTCTGTGAATCTGTGTGAAAGTTGCTGTAGCTTTGAAGTGGGAAAGAATGAGGAAGTCTTCTGTCCACCTCTTTGCTGGCCAAGTAAATGCAGGTGCAGAAAGCTCTCATTCCTGTCTGAGCAAAGCACAGGCTCTCTTTGGGATCTTCTAGGGGAGGATACACTGCTGGCTGAATAGGATCTGTTTCCAAAGGTCAGCTTTATTAAAGATACTTCAAGTATCAAGAAAATAGTTCTTTTCACGTGCTCATGTCATTAGGTTTGGGCCACCCACCCATCCTCAGGAGGGCGTGCCTGTAGCAAGGCAAGGTGATGTCTCTCAAAGGAGCTGCTTGAAACAAAACCTCAGAGTCATTCTGCTGAGAAACAGTTCCTTGGGCAACTTAGCAAACCTTGAAAAAACTGCTGCTTCCCACTTGATTTTATTTTAAAGCTCTCCTAGCTTTCTTTTAAGACACTCACAAAAGTCTGAGAGACCAAGGAGAAATTGTAGTATCATGTGGAAGTAGTCAACTAAATTACTCATTGTATCCAATTCTCAACCTCCAACATGGCAAACCTTTCACTGCCTAGAAATGGGATGAGATTTTGAGAGCAGAAGCTGTGTATGTATTCTATTAAATGTTCCTAATTTTCACTAATTTATTCTGAAAATTTATTTATTTTCATTAATTTTTTCTAATTTCACTAATCGTAAATAATTCATTCTGGATATTTGTGCTTTCATGTGAAAATATGAAAGGAATTGACACAGAAAAGGGTCTGCATTACTCAGGTTTTTATGGTTTTCAGGGCATTGCAGTTCCTCACTGTTGCTCCAGACATGCTCTATATCCTTAAATTTTGTTATTCTAATACTTATCTTAAATATTCAATGCTGACACAGCCAGAGACAGTAGCTTACATTAACTCAGAGACCTCTGTGGAGTTATGAGAGAACCTGTCCCCAGACTGGCAAAATGTCTACCTCACCTTTTTCTAAATTCTTGCTGGATGTCAAATGAAGCAGTTGGTGATTTACTGGGACACATGGGACCATCAGCTGTGGTGTTGGGAGCAGATGCTCATCCTGTTCAGCAGCTCCCTGAAAGAGTGAGGAAGGCACCCTTCAAACTGACCAGAGAGCCAAGTCCAAGTGGTCACCTCTGACTCACAATCAATACCCATCCATACTCATTTCAACAGAGTAAAAAGTTAGTTTTAGTAATAAAAACAAAGTGTGCTGCCCAAGCATATAAAGAGGTAGATGGGAAAATAAGCTTGTGGTAGAATTTAATAAAAATTAAGTGTTTACAGTTAGATTAGATTCTCCTCTAGTACAGATAAATTCAAAAGTATGATATTATTCCTTGTCAGGGGGCAGGTCAATTTAAGTATGCTTATGACCAGTTCCTGACAGTTCGAATTGTGCTACTATTACAGAGCTGATAGCATGTTTTTTCCTTTTGTCTCCTGTGTAAGTGGATGAGATGGGTTCCACTTTAGTAGTTATTGCTTGCACATTTGCTTTGTGCATCTAAGGTCTCAATAGTGACCATCTGAAAGCAATAATTAAACATACTTGAATGTGGTGTGTATGTGATATGTAATTTAAAGCTCTCCTGCCTTCTTTTCTACCCTTTTATTTCATCCTTGGCAGCTTTCAGGATCAAAACACATTTGAAGAGGTTGAAGGGCAACACTGCTGAAAAGAGAAAGCATAAAAATAATCCGCTGGAATATGTCTGTTGGAAACATGATCAGCTCCTGAGATGAGCACAGTGGGTCAGAGTGTGATGCTAATTACACCAATGCCATTATCCAATGGGTTTGGTCCTTGTACAGACTATTCACATAACAGTTGGACTCACTGATCCTTGTGGGACCCTTCTCAGCTCTGTGATGATCTCTGTGAAGCTGTGAGAGCGCTCATTTACACACTCAGCAGTGCTTTAACTGTTATAAATGCTTTTTATTTCTCATCAATACTTTGAAAAGTGCATTGAATTGCTTCCCTCATTGATTTATCTCTCTTTTTTATTATTATTCTGAAATGTAAAAATCTAGATAGTAATCCAAATACAAAATATGATTGGTCTGTTTAGAATAACCAGACGTGCTTACATTTAAAGTGCATGTGGGAGCATCATTGCTGCTTTAGTGCCTAAAGTAAAAGGAACAAATAAGGCAAAAATGGAGAAACAGAAAATAATACAACACTTACGTAAACTTGACCATTTGCTTACTTGATTGTAAGCACAATTGATAAAGCAGTGACAAGTTTTAAAGTCTAATATGTTAAAACACACCTTTAGTTTATCCTTTTGTTCAATTTCTATTTCCGTTTCCTAGTTTTTTAATTTTGTGACATTGTGGTTCAAGGTAGATGAGCTTGTGATTATTCTGTTCTGATTATTCTGTTCTGTCTAATGAAACCATTTTTTAATCCTGGAATGTGAAATGTTATTCAAATATTTTTAAAAACCTGACATTTATTGAAACTTGGCTGATTTCCCAAAGTTTTATATTAAGAATTAGAGAAATATTACACAGAAACTGTCCTTTCACCAGCAAGCTCTTCCTTGATGGTGTTAATTACCTTTCATGGATTCCAAAATAATTCACATAAAGGAGTTTAATTCTCTGAAATATTCTGTGTGATATCTTTCACAAATAATTTGAGATTCTTCTTCCCATCTGCTTTCAGTGGCACTTCACATTTTTGATAGAAGCAGACAAGAGTTTTTTCATTAGCACTGTGAGATATGATACCTTCTTTGGCTTTTAATTAGGTATTCAAGAAGTAAGTGTGTTTGCCAGGGTGCAAGATTTTAACTGAGACACACTTGAGTGAAGTTTTACTGATTATTAAGCCATATTTTAATAACTACAAATGAGTGTCCATAAGCCCAGATATAAATAAATATCTTGTCACCAAGGTCCTTGAAGTTTCAATTACAGTCTTCCAGATATCTGACTGCTTTTTAGTCCAGTATGATATTTGGCTCGACTCTTTTAAACAAGCTGAAATTTATAGCACTATTAAGTCCCTGTTGGGCAGTCAGGATATAGATGTAAATTGCTTTGCATCCTGGATTTGTCTCCTTATCTGCTTTTATTTTATATGAACATTGAAGCTGTATTATTAAATTACTTGCACTGTTTAAACATAAGGCTTGAACAAAAATAGGTTTGTATGGAAATTGCCATATAAAATAAAGCTGTCTTGTAGTTGTATTCAAAAATTGATGTGTCATCACATTAAAAGAGGTCTTCTCTCCCATAATAGATTATTTTTTGTTTTGCAGGAAGTGAGAGTGACAGGTTATTTGTGAAAAATCTTTTTTTTTAATCACAGGAAACAAATGCTTCTAACTTTATTTGGTCTCTCTAGTTATATAATTGTATAACTATGGAAAGTAATCAATTACAAGACACAGCAATCTGGCCTTCTGTTCTGAAAGTAAAATAACAATTTTAATCTCAGAGGTTACCCAAGTCCATCATTCCCTTCCTTTGAGGCATCTGTTCATCCTGTGTGATACAGTGCACTGCATAAAAGCACAAGTTCTCAAAGACACAAATATTGTTCCCCAGGAGCTGGGTGTAAATCCTGATGGAATTGCACCTGGAAAGTAAAGTACATTTTGAATCCAAATGTTTGATGGTTCTTGGTAATTGTGCTGAAATCAACCTACCTAGGATTAGATTAACACAGAGTAAGCATTCTGTCGGTGCTTATAAATATGTACTTCCATAGTCTTTCATGCTGGATTATACTGTCTCTTCCCACTCAGTGTAATATCTCTTATGTTCAAGCTTCCCTTCTTTCCAGTACTGCCCAGCTCTTGCCCACACTATCACATTATTTCTCAAGATACTTAAGCCAGCACTTAACTTTGTGTCCAAAGATTTTGACTTGGCACAGTTAAGTACAGTACTGAAAAAGGCTGTATTCTTTTGGAATCACTGTCAGCTGTAAAAATGTGCTACTTTATCCTTCAACTCTCATACTAGGATGTTTGTAAAATAAACCAAGTCATGAAATATGGGATTCTATAGTGACAACTATTATGCCTGCAGATTGTCTGTAAATTCCTTCTTTCTTCTGCTTGTTTTGTGGAGAGCAGAGGAAAGTATCATATTAACTTCCATAAACCTTGATCTCTCATTGCAGCTTTTTCTCCTTCTTATCATATCTAATTACCTGAGCATTTTGACTAGCATGCTCCCATTTCCATGCTATGCATTCCTTGTTCCATATGAGGTGTTCTTGTTTTATTACTTGTTGGAGAGGATCTGGAGCTCTCATACAAACACATCAATGATAAAATTTCAGAAAAGTCAGAGGAATCAGGAATTTTTACCTCTGTTAACATCCTATCTTATATAAATGACTAATTCATATGGAATATGATCCATTATGTTACTTATAGTTTAATGAAAGTTGGATTGAGTGCTCTAAAGTAAAGATTTCATGTGTCTTACTGTATGCTTTATGTGATAGGGAACAAATTGCTTTATGTCTCAGCATTTTGAGTTTGTTTGTTGGTATTAGTTTTTTTTTGCTAAAGGGATGATGAAAGAATTTGCTTGCTTTTTTTTTTTATCCAACTCTTTGTTTTACTTGTTTTGAGTGTGACCTGTTAGCTGAGGAACATTCTTGCCTCTGTGTGTTAGGTTTCATAAGAGAACAGATTTGGAACAGTTTTGGGCACTGCTACTACTGCTGGTAATGGGAAGTTTTGTGGTGCCTTTTCCTTTAACAACCTGTATGCTTTCAGGGAGATTTTGACTGAACTGTTTAACAAAGACAAGGATGCTTTCATGTAATTAGGAAGTTACAGACAACTCTTCTGTCCATGGAGGCTCACTATTATTTTCTGTATCCTCAGTCCCTACTTGGCATAGTTTCTTCAGAGTCTATGCTGCCATAAATGTCTGTAATAATTGTTCAACATGCAGGAACTTGAAGATGGCATGATGCATAGCAGAAAGAGGAATAGCTACTACATTCGTAGCACTTAGCTGGTGCTGCCATCCCGTGGCAAGACCGAAGCAGATGCCCAATAGGGCAATCTTATAAAATGAAGGAAAGCAAGTATTTTCTGAAAATTGATTGTATCCCACTTAGTTACACCATCTGATAGTAAAGTCACCTTCAGATTTACTTAACTTTATAAGTCATCCTTACCCATGCAAATATGGTCTGTGGAGGCTCTGGAGTGACTGTGGAATCAAAGGAGGAAAGTGCTCCTTCCCACCCCCTCCCCTCCTCCTGAAGCAGTTAGAGGGGCAAACATCTACTAAATTTAAATTAATTTCAAAGGGCATTGGGCAATGAAATGTTAGTGCTCCCTCAGTACATTTGGAAAATAAAAAGGGAGTAATCAGGATGTTGCATTGCAAACATTTCTGTGTCAGTATTGTACTATTTCTTTTACTTTTTTTTTCCTTACAGAGACCATTAAAAAATTCAAATCTGGATGTCTGTAAATTGTACAGTCTCATTAATTGTCTACATTTATAATTAAAAGCTAGTGTAATATGCAGCAATTTTGACATCATACCAGGAAAATCATGAAAATCGTCATTAAAAATGGTTCAAGCATGACCTTTACCTGAGGAAGTTTTTCAGAAAGCTATAAGGCTTAGCAGGAAAGTAGAAAGAACAACTGAGTAATTGACAGGATCTGTTTAATGCCATTTGTCCATGATTTTGATTTTGCCAGGACAATAGTTATGGTCTGTGTTGTCATGTAAGAAGGAATTTCCAACATACACAGTACATTATCCAGTCTTAACATGTGATTGAGCATAAGAACAGACCTTTGCCTATGTTTGCCTTGCTCTCCAGTTTATTATTGTAACAGAGAGTAGTTTGTTTTAATAGATAGTTTTGTTATAGGTTAAGAGAAGTGGAAATGTTTCACTGCACTCTTTGCTCACTGTAGTTTGGGAAATGAATTTGCTCCATTAGAAGAAGCATCTTCAAGTAGAGGCAGGGCACCTTATGCCAGGGTTGCTATAATCAGGCACAGGGTGTTTGACAGTAGTACAGGGAAAAAACCATGGAGGGGCCTGGCAGCAGTGTGCAAGACTCAGCACACCCAGACTGCTCCTGCTGGCCACGCAGCTTCTTCCTCTGTGAGCCCCACTTGCCAGTTTACAAGAGGATTTTGTGTTTGACAATTCCAGCTAATGTAAATTATATTCTATGCTTCTCAAAAAAAAAAAAAAAATAATAGTACGAGACATGTTGTTAATCCAGGAGTGTACAGGTGAAGCCACTTTAGGGTCTGCACACTCAGGCTTGCCCTTCTGTAAGAGATAGGACCTTTCACAATCTTTCTCCCTAATGTCTACTCCTCAACTCTTCTAAAAGCAGCAAAACTGGCAGGCCTCACTCCAGATGTTCCTACAATGAAGCCTGTCTTTCCCTCTCACTGTCATACTGGGGTTTCAGATCCTATTTTCTCAGCCAGCTGGGAACAGCAGTCCTGTTGGTGGCTGGGATGGTTGGCCCCTGCAATGTAGTGGCCTTGCACATCCTGTCCTCCCTGGCAGAGATTTGGCACTGGTGGCTGCCAGGTGCCCCCATGGTGGGAATCTCTATGGTGCAAGCTCTTGGTGTGTCCCCCTTTTCCTCTGCAGGCCATTTGCCTTGTCTAGGTACAGCCTTGGTGACCAGGCAGGCAGCCTCAGCCCTGCCTATTGCTTTTAGAGCTTGTTCAACTCATTCTAACACATTCACTAACTCATTCCACCAGTGGCCCCACAGCAGTGTATACCTGAATCCTCTGGATAAACCACTCCTGTGATAATACTCCTGTAAACCACTGGAAAGGGCTATGGAAAGCAAAGAGGGGGTAAAGGTATGACTGAGCATGAGCACGTTAAACAAGTAGAAGAGCATCCAGTGGTGACTAAGTGGGTGCTCTCTGCTACTTCCAGCCAATTGAATTAACCAGCTAAATGGATTTGAGAGATTTATCCCTTGTCCTGCAGGCTCCATCCTTCCTGGCAAACGTCTTGAGACAAATGGCAGTCATTTGCATCACAGTATTCAGTCTCTGTGATGGAAAGCTCTGATCTGTGCCTGGTTTCTGTGGCTGAGTATGAGGCTGGACAGGTTCTCACACGGGATCACTTGGGCTGTTTGCCTGCTTTCAGGGACAACCAAGCACACTTCTCATCTCCACATGGGTTTGTCTCAGCCACTGCCAGTGCTTCTGGTGACACCAGTACATGCAATACCTGTAGATAACCTGCTGCCAGGCTGACTGGCCTCGTATTAGAAAGCTTTTCTCCACAACTGCATACTAAGTCTTGTCTTCTGCATGATGAACATGGAGAACAATTAGTTGTCATCGTCCCCTCATAACAAACCTTTACATATTTTAAATATGTTTTCATGTCTTCCCTTAGTCTTCACTCTTTCCAGACTAAACAATCTATTTCATTCAACCTTCCATTCTTCTACATCTGTTATCAATTTTTTGTGGCTTTTACCTGGATTTCCTCCATCTGTCTCTTTCCTTCAACAGCCCCCTAGGCAGAGCTGGATACAGTAATGGAGCCAAGGCCTTGCCTCTCGTAGAAGGGGGAAAATAATTGCTTGATTTGCTTACAGTATTACTCTGACTATATATCAGGCCCCTTTTTTCTGCAAGTGGATAGCATCCTGACTTAGGGTTTGCTTATAGACCACTGTAACCCCCTTCAGATCTTTCTATGGTAATTTGCCCTTCTCATTGTGGATCTGATGCCTTAATTTCAGAAATTCAGAATTTCAGAACATTTATCCAAATTACTGCAGTGAGTTCTAGTCCAATCTTGTAAACTGCTTGCAGCCTCACCCAGTTTAATCATCTCAGATGCTACAAATCTCCTTTCCACCAAAGTGTGAGATTGTCAAATATAAAAGGCATCAGATTTGCAACTACCTTGTTTTGAGAAACCTCATGGAAGACCTTTGTATGATTGCTAACAAGCAGAAGTTACTTAATAGGATGGAGTCAGACTTTTCTCTGTCTGTTACTGTCACAGCATATGATGACCTGAGGTCACTGGCATTCCAGCCACCAAAGGCAATGTTCAGGTGCTAAACTGATCTCTGCTGAACTGCAGGTGATGGCAGCAGTATTCTCACTGGCAAAGTTTATTTTGAACTAGCAAAATTATTCAATGCTGCATTTCCTTTTCTAACACTATTGCAGGATTTTTCTTACATTTCTCTATCCTTCTTTTCCCTGCATGTTTGCATGGTGAATTCTTTGCAGTTCTCCCAGCATGTGTACTTACTGATACCTCTTCAATTACTCCTTTGGGGCTCTAAGGTAATTAATTATCTCCTGGTATAGCACACTGCTCATTTGCTGTGCACTGGGTTAATTTGCTGTGGTGCTTTAGTGCTGCCCTTCTGTAAACCAGTCCCCTCTTTTGAACTCTTTCCCCCTCTGGATTGCCTTTGCCTGGGGGTGTCCTTGATTAGTCTCTGAAGCTGGCTGTGGCTGCATTCCCTGTGCTTCTCTAGCACTGGCCCGCTCTTTCCTTCCTAAGAATGATGAAATCTCTCATTTTATAATCACTTTGGTTTGATTTCCTTTTCATCACTAAATTCCAAACAGTTCTACAAAACTAGAGTTAAAACTAGAACACCCTCCCATGTCTTTTATGGCCTGCCAAATTACTTCTTCAGCAAATACTTGAGTATGTTTTTCTTCAGGAGAAATAAAAGAGGTGTTTAATACCAAACTTTCTCCATATTCTAATTTTGAAAGTCTTCTGAGTTTTTTATATGCTTCCATGGAGGAGTTCTTTCGTCCAAGAAGACAACAGAAGACTGTTTCAAAGGTTGTCTTCACTTCTTGAAGTAACCAGGGGCATACTTTTATGACCTTCAATCAAATCCTTTCTACAAACCAGTTGTCACTGAAAAACACAGCCTGACCTCAGGAACCAATTATTGTTTTAAAAAATATTCTGCAGCTTTTTAAAACACAACTGGAAAATACTTCCTGAAGAAACTACAGGGGATTCTGTGCCTCATCAATATAATGGCAACCACAAAGTGATGAGATAGAACCAGCTGTTATGTCGTGTGTGTATATATATATATATATATATATATATATTTACATATATATGAAATATATATATGTATATATATCTCACACTACTCTTGGGACAGGTTGTCAACATGCAGCATAATACATATAATCTCTTCTGAGCAGTGACCAAAGCAGAACTAAGACTGGCAGGTTCTTCTACAACCTATATAAATATTTAAAAAAGAGGTGAACAAGATCCATTGTTGGTACATCACACAGTGAGAGGATTGGTGTCAGAGTGAAAACTTTATGGTTATTCTGTCTCTTACAGGGCAGATTGAAGTCCTGCATCTGCAGCCCTTTTTTCCTTTAGGGAAGGATCTCTGTGGTTCAGCTATTTGAATATGTTTCTTATTTTCTTTGTTTAAAAAATATTCTGTAATAGTTATTTCAGACCTCTGCAAATGGATGACAAATAGCCACATTTTAGTTAAACCAGAATGTTCTTTAAAACCACTTCTTATCCTGCTTTCAGTGCTATTTTAGTAGCTCTGTGGGTAACAAAAGTATATTTCTTTCTTTGGAAGTTCCAAATACTAGAAATACTTTAGGGGAGTGATTTTGGTTCAGTTTGTATTCATACAGATAGGTTATATATCATGGGTGTTATATAATGCCTGTAATTTAAGAGTCCACAGTGAAAACAAAACATTTATTATATTCAGAGACATTTCCAGGGAGTGAATAACTATGATTAAGTGAATAGGCCATTAGCTACCACTATTACAGCTCAAATGCAGCTGAAATAGCATTTATTTAGTGGTAAAAAAATATTTGGCAGCACTGCACTTGCAAAAAAAACCCCAAAACTTAACGTTTGGAAAGTCCTCTACATTCCTAGTAGTCTCCAAAGAAATGGTATTTAAAGGAACCAGACTCAATTTTCCTAGGCTGTAACTGTACAAGAAATATACTAAGCATATAATTTAGGGAATGTTGCATTTTAACAATCTTATACCAGCATATGTAAGAATTCAATAATCAAAGTAGCTGTGGGCATGAAGTTTTCTATTAATTGATTAAGGCTTCTCACTCAATTATCTCCATTGTATTGTACACATTTACTTCTGGTCAGGTGCATTTGTTCTCTGCAGTATTTACCTTTTCACAAGTATTTGGATCACTGAGGAAATATGTTCTACAATTAGAGGAAAAAATACATACCTCTTCATTTTAGCAATATTTCTAATGAAATAATGATAGCAAGATTTTTCTGTTAGTGATATGAGCCAAAGAGCCCAACCTAACAGATACTAAGTAAAATACTTACAGTATTTTACTTTTTTTTTAATACTGTCTTGGTATTGAAATAGATTCTTCCTTTTTGTATATCTTAAAAACCTTGTATTGCAATGGCTACTGAAAACTTTGCTTACAGTAAGAGAGTTTTCCTCTGTGATGAATTTTTGTTCAAAGCAAGAAACAGAGTATTTCTTCAAGGTAGCATTAAGGATCTTTAATATTAAATTTCATATTCTTGGCAGTTGAATCTGATCAGAAACCAAAGATCCTCTGAAGTTTCTCGATCTTCTCTGTTGCAAACAACTTGCTAATGTATTTCATTATTTCTATAATGTCAGATCTCTTCAGAAATGCTGGTGGTAGTTACAGTAAAAAGATATTTTAGTAATTTGAAGAATATTTCTGGTTTAAATCTTTTTGTGAGCAGGAATCATACGAATTTGGCTGTGTTGCTCTCTGGAGATCCTTGGCATCCAAAACAGGCTGCATTCCCCAGCTGACAGATTCTGATGGATAACTTTGTGGATTGAGTGGTCCGTGGTGGAGCTGAGGGGCAGATTGTCTTTTTTTAGGAAAAAATACTGTCTCTTCACAACTGAAGTTGACTTTTTTTCCCCTATTTCTTGGAAAAAATAGTGTCTTTTGACAATTGTACACTTGAATAAGCTAAACATTTTGAAGGGTCTAATATTGAACTTCACAAGATTTTAGAAGTGGACATTTGCAAAAGAGATCAATTTTAAAAGCAGAGGTATCAAGAGAATGCAAGTATCAGTCTTTAAAAACAGGTCTATCTTTGTCAGAGCTAATGGAGAATAATGGTGGTGGAGATGTTTCTTGAAATGGAGAGTTCAGAAACAAAAGATGGGATCAGGTAAAATAATAAGTTCTTGCTGATTGTGGTAATTGTTTATACAGAGCTATTCCCATTGTTTTTTGCTAAGAGGCACATTACAATTTTTTTTTAAGAGACAGATTTAAGCACACTAAAAAGTCTAAAATGTAATATGAGAGAAAGTTTAAAAAAAAAAAACAAAACAGTTCATCCAGTTAACCTGCCAGCATGGACTTAATAGTAGTAAGTCACTGGGAGACCAGAGCAGTCTGTAGTCTTCAACAGACTGAAGAGCCTTGGTGAAGAGCCTTGGCAGTGCTCTGGAGCTCTGTCCCATAATGATTATCTGAGGTATTTTTTATGTGTTGTGGCATTTGATTGGAATAACTGCAATGAATGAGCAGTAACACCAATGTAGGTTCAGCCAATGTGTTTTAGAATTTGCGGAGAGGCAGCTGACTAGAAAATGGAGTTAATGATCTAAAACAAAATGACCTACAGGAAGATTATCTTTTGCTTATTTAATGCTGGACTGATCTACTGTCAACACAGAAACATTTATAGAATAACAAGAGTATTGAAGTAAGACACATTCTGTTTAGATAATCTATAAATTTTAATTAAGTTGCCAAAATATTTTTAGTTCCAGGCCCAACAAGACAGAACCAGACAAGAATTAATGACTTTGTGGTCAAAAGCAGCTGAGGTCACAGAGGAACCACAAGTAATGGCAAATCATTACTTGGACCTAAAATAAGATTATTTAAGTCATTAATTAAAGCTATATATGAATAATTGCATTTAAATGTAGACTGATATTTTCAAGCAATTTTTAGGATCTTTAAGAGAAGCTCCATGTTGTAAGGTTCACCTTTACTGGCTATTCATGCATTTCTAATTCACCAGGGACATAATTCCTGTACTGCAGCATTTGGAAACAGTACTTCCACTGCAAAGTGAGAACTGTGAAGGGCCTGTGGGGAAGCAGGCTAATAGTCACCAGTACATGGCTAAGACCAGGCAGAAAATACAATTGTTAGACAGCAGAGTGCACAGAGGAAACACATTCATTCTACAGATTGACAAAACAGATGGGTGGGTACCTTTCATCCAAAGAGGATGCTAAAAGATTGGGATAAAATTTAGTAGTACAAATATGAAGTTGGGTGTTCCATGAAGTAAAGTTTCTACAATTACTTTTTGGAGACAGCAAAACAAGTGAGAATAAAAAGGTATGTTTATTAGTTATGAGATATTTCTGAGCCATCGGTGCAGGTGCATTAAAAAAAAAAAAAAAGGTGAAATGCTATCTTAGGACATATCTAGCAAGGTTACTCCAGCAGAGAAAATGAAGTTATGAGTGTCTTAATCATAGAATCACTCAGGTTGAAAAAAGGCCTTTAAGTTCATCAAGTCCAACCATTAACCCAGCTCTGCCAAGTCCACTACTAAACCATGTCCCTAAGGACCAGTTCTACATGTCTTTTAAAATACCTCCAGGGATGAGGACTCAACCACTTCACTGAGAGTCTTGTTCCAGTGCTTTGACAACCCTTTTCATAAAGAAAATTTTCCTAAGATCTAATCTGAACCTTCCCTGGTACAACTTTAGGCCATTTCCTTTTGTCCTGTTGCTTGTTACTTGGGAGCAGAGACTCATTGGCTACAACCTCCTTCCAAGGAGTTGAAAAGAGTGATGAGGTCCCCTCTGGGCCTCCTTTTCTCCAGGCTGAACAACCCCAGCTCCCTTAGCCACTCCTCACAGGACTTGTGCTCCAGACCCTTCACCAGCTGGACGTGATCCAGCACCTCAGTGTACTTCTTATATTGAGGGACCCAGAACTGAGCACAGCACTCGAGGTGCAGCCTCACCAGTGCTGAGAGCAGGGGGACAATCCCTGCCCTGCTCCTGCTGGCCACACCATTGCTGATCCAGGCCAGGATGCCATCGGCCTTCTTGGCCACCTGGGCACAGCTGGGTCATGCTCAGCTGCTGTTGACCAGCACCCCCAGGTCCTTTTCTAGCAGGCCACTTTCCAGCTTCTGTTCCCCAGCCTGTAGCCTTGCATGGGGCTCTTGTGACACGAGTGGAAGACCTGGCACTTGGCTTTGTTGAACCTCATGCCACTGGCCTCAGCCCACTGGTCTGGCCTGTGGGACCATCCCTCTGTAGAGCCTTCCTGCCTTCCAGCAGATCAACATTCCCAGCAAACCTGGTGTCATCTACAAACTGACTGAGGATGTGCTTGATGCCCTTCTCCAGAACATCAGTAAAGATATTTAACAGAACTGGCTCCAACACTTAGTCCTGGGGAATCCCACTTGTGACTGGCCACCAGCTGGATGAATTCCATTCACCACCACTCTGGGTCCAGCCATCCAGCCAGTTTTTAACCCAGTGAATGGTGCAGGAACTCCTGTCCAAGCCAGGAGCAGCCAGTTTCTCCCGGAGAGTGCTGTGGGAAATGATGTCAAAGTCCAGATAGACAACAAGGACAGACCTTTCCTCATCCACTAAGTAGGCTTTCTTGCCATGGAAATTGGTCAAGCAAGACCTGCCTTTCACAAAGCCACAGTGTCTGAGTCTAATCCCCTGGTTGTCCTGTACATGCCATATGGCACGTACAGGCACTCAAGATGACCTGGTCCATGACCTGCCCCAGGACTACGGTCAGGCTGGCAAACCTCTAGGTCCCTGGATTCTCCTTTCAATCCTTCTCATGGTTGGACATCACATTTACCAACTTCCAGCCATCTGGGACCTCACTGGTAAGCCAGGACTAGTGATAAATGATGGGAAGTGGCTTGCTGAACACTTCTGCCAACACTTTCAGTGCCCTTGAATGGATCCCATCCAGCCCATAGACTTGTGTCTGTCTAAGGGGTGTAACAATTTCCCCTTGGATTAAGAGGCTTCATTCTGCTCCCTATCCCTGTCTTGCAGCTCAGGAGTCTTGGGTACCCTGAGAACCACTGGTCTTTCTGTTAAAGACTGAGGCAAAGACATTAAGTACCTCAGCCTTTTCCTAGTACTTTGTGGCTATATTTCACCCCACATCCAGAAAAAGATGGAGTTTCTCCTTAAGAATAATTTTTATTGTCTTTTATAGCTGTAGCCAGATTAAGTTCTGCTTGGGTTTGGGCACTTCTAATTTTCCGTCCACATAACCTCGCAAGATCCCTGTAGTGATCTGGACTTCTCTGCCCCTTCTTCTAAGGATTTTTCATTTTCTCCTGAATGCCAGCTGAAGCTTTCTGTTCAGCCAAGCCAATCTTGTTTCCTGGCAGCTTATCTTTTGAGATGTGGGGATGGCCTGCTCCTGCACCTTTAAGATGGTGGGGTTTTTTTGAAAAATGTCCAGCCTTCCTGGATTCCTTTGCCCTTCACAACTGCCTTCCAAGGGACTCTGACAACCAGTCTCCTAAACAGAACTTTGTAGGATAAAATGTCATCACTCATGTTCCAGCAAGATTAAAGCAAAAAGTGGAAGACACTGAGAAGTAAGCTAGGGAAAGAATAGGAAAGCCAAGAGGATGCTAAGAGATATTGACTTAACCCTATAAAAGGAAATTTGGGAAAGAGATTATGAGTACAGTCTCTCTAACCACCTCCAAGAAGAGCGCACCCAAAAAAAGAGAAAATATCCTCATTGTAAACGCAAACCTCACGATTATAAATTGATCATGAGAATGCAGGCTTCAAATCAGGAGAAAAATATTCTAATCATCAGAGGAATGAACTTCAGGAACAGTAAGTAAAAAGATGTTAAAAAAAAACTAGGATAGAGCTTGGCCAGTTAATGCAGTTAATGGAAATGAATGGGAGAGACCTTCCTGCTGAGACTTTTCAAAGTAGTACCCCTACTTTGTACCCCTCCTATTCCACATAGTAGAGGGCTATGGGCTGTTTTTGCATGCTCCAGAGTTTGCTGTCAGGGACCAGAAGTTCAGAGGTATTCAGTTAAAATTAAAGTTAAAAAATTAAGAGACTTCAGTTGTGAGAGAGAAGAAAAATCCTGGGGGTTTGGTTTGTCTCAGGATTGCCACAAGCCATCAATGTGTTACAGCCCTGACAAACACCCAGATAGGTGTAAGATCTTCCATTCCATTTCAGGGTAGGGTTTCTGATTTGGGATTCAGCTCTCTTCCTCCACGCTGCTGGAAGCCCAGCCAGGAGTTACTGCTTTGAGAACAGTACCGGGAGCTGCTATGTCCTGCTGGCATACAATTTATTAGCCAGTTCCAGCTGATACTCAGTGATTGTGCAATGGCTTTTTATTTGCCAATATTTAGGAACACACCAGCCCCACAACCGGGAGGCAGTGACATCCAACCCACCCTGTGACATCTTGGGTGAGAGAGGCTGCCGAGCACTTCCCTCCCAGTGGCTCACACCAGGGCAAAACAGCCCTTTGGGACAACTTCTGTTCTCTGGGTCCCACCCTGACAGCAAACAGCTCCCTGAATCAGTCACAGGCACCTGCAGGCTGACCCAGCTCCTGCAAGCTGAAGAGATCCCGGTTATTTTAAGGCTTCTCCTGCAGGACTGATGCAGCCTGGCTGCAGTCACACTGTCGGCTCCCAGCTCTCCCACAGAAGCTGTGGCTGTTGTGGGGGTGCTCTCTCTGCCTGCCAGCTCTGGCACCAACCCACCCCAAGCTTGTCCTCACAGCATCACAGCTTCAGCACATACCAAAAGGGTTGGCTTGAAGTGCCCCTGCTGTGTTTATGGTTGTGCCTTTGCCTTGAAGCAAACCAGATGCATTCCTGCAGTCGAGCTCAGCTGTGGAGAGATTAAGGCTGTTCTTCATTAACACCTTGAAGTGTTGTTTGCAGTTTCCAGCTCACACCATCTGCCATTCCCTAGCCACACCAATGAACACTGTTTGGCTTGAATGTAGATGAAGTGCTCTAGCAAGTATGTCAAGAGTTGGCTCATGATCAAGTTTCAGTCATGTAAGTGTGTAGGCCCCCAAACAAACTTAAATCTTTCTCTCCATCATGGCAAGGCAGAGCAGGACAACTGCGTCAGCCAGCAAAGCTGGAGGACAGTATATTTGGATGTTTCTTGTCATGCAAATGCCAAATATTCAAAAATTGTGCCTTCCAAGGTTATAAGACTGGCTTTAAAATAGTGTAATCTTAAAATAAAGGCTCTAGAAATTCCTTTCATCTTCTGCTTTTCTCAGATTCTTTTGAGCCTCTCATTACCTAAAAATCACATTTTTTTACCTTTTCATCTATGAGCATAGAAAAAATGAACTAAAATATGAAAACTCCTATTCATGCAGGAGCAACTCTCTTCAGAAGGATAAGCTTTACAGAAAAACATCACATCCTGGAGCTCACTCTCTGGAGCTGATAACACTGGATTTGATAAAGCCAGGGACTGAATTGGCTGAAGGCTGCACAGCTGTAAGAATGATATAGTTCAGATTACAGAATTCTTGCTGACAGAAGATACATATGGAGTGAAAAACACCAGATATAGATTACCTGAAAGGAAGGGAAGAAAGCAAAAAGGCCAGAGGGAGCTACAGTTGTTGTCTTGTGCAGTGCAGTACCAGCATCTTCAGTCACACACCAGGGAAACTGCTTCAAGGCTGTGAAATTCTTCCTTCAGCCCAGAACTCACCCACTCCCATAATAAGTTACTTGATGCCAGCCTGGATTTTGGAGGAGTGGCAACTGGATTATCACTTGGTACCCTAATCAGGTTTTACCTACAGAATGCAGTATGCCACTGGACTGTTCATTTCTAACTGATATCACATACACCACCATATACCGCAGAAAATCTTTGAAAATCCTTCAGATTTTTGAATTGTGTTAGGTAGATTTTTTTTCCAATGGTTTTAAATTGTTTTAAATTATACACTGCATGTGTTTAAAGTATACACTCCTTTTTTAAGTAGATTCATGTGGTTATTAAACTAGCAAATTTTTGTTAATTTAAAAATACACTTCTAAATAAATTCTCTAGAGTTTTAGAGAATTTGTTAACCATTGTAATTAAGTATAGTTTAAATTTAGCACATTGTAACTTCATTTTAGTCTATCTCCAATAACTTGATGATATCAAGACTCAAAGGTATATTCTAACACTTAATATTTGCCCTTTAATTTGTTTAAAAAATTAATTATAAGAACCTTTTGTATACAGATACAGAAATAACATAGCAGCTCAAATATTGAACATTCCTGCAATTTCTTCCCCTAATACTCCTTAGCCTGAGTCATAGAAAACACTGACAATTTTCAAGTTTCATACTGCCTCTTCATAAATGATAGCACAATGTATACAAAACATCTTATGACATTCCAAATGTTATTATTATCTTGATAGAGGCTTCTCTAACATCAGGGACGAGGGCTTCATAATTTAATTCAAGTATTGCAATGATCAGCATTCCCACAGTGTAAAGCTCTATACATCTGACCTCAAGGAACAAACAGATTGAGGTATGTCATTATCAGTAATCTAGTCTTTAACCCCAAACTTTCACTGAAATTTAAAGTCAGTTAAATGATGCAAGTTCTATGCTGCTTGCTAAAATGAGGAAATTTTGTACTATCTATTAATCTCTATTTGATAACTGCAGTCTTAATTACACTGAGTGTTACTACTTTTCCCCCTGTCAGCCAACACAGGAAGGTTGCACTATTTAAAAACAGACTCCTGTTTCTCCTTTTGAAAGAAGGCGTGGGACTCACCTCACTTTATTCTTGCAGTACATCTACACTGCAAAGCTCACTGCTCTGTCTAGCACAGAGTGAGTGCTGTGCAGTGTGAGTCACACACCCACACACCTCTCATGGCTGCTCCTGCCACTTGTGTTAGGCACTTAGGCAAGCATGGCACAAATTCTCCTGCCATCACTGACTGGCTCCAGATAACTCTGGTCGGATACTTTTGCTTGCCATGGATTGCAAAGAGAATAATGATGATCTTTTCAGGCAGGAGTCACCATGACATCTCTCCATGTCAACAAGCTATCAGCACTTCTGGTCCTGAGCAAGCTGCTGCCTGGACTTTCAGTAATCCTTCTGACTGAACAGTTTGTTTCTCTTTCCCTGTCACTGTTAGAAAAGTCTTGACTCTCAGAGATCCTAACCCTTTTGACAAAAAGACAAAAGTAATTCTGGTATCTGTATGTCTAAAATTCTTGATAAAATCCCCTAAATCTCTGTAATTTATAACCCTAGAGCTATTCTCAGTAAGGAGCAGACATCTGCTTTGTCTCATTTTCAGGAGTTTTGACTTCCTGTAAAAAGCAGGCTTTTTGTGGGATTTCCTGTCTGCCTTGGCAGTAACACAGCAGGCTGTACATCATGAGCAGTCAGGTTGGCTCACCTGTCCCTTTATCCTATTTCCTTATTTTCCACTGGACAAAGGTGAAAGTATTTGTGTGTACTCTTTATGCTGCTGTCTCTGTCACCATATATTTTTCAGAGAAAGTCAGTTTCACTTTTCTTTCACTGGAAATCCAGTGGGATATATCTCTAAATATCAAATCAAATTTTGTGTTAATTGAAGGTGGGCTTTGTGTTGTATTTCAGCTTCTGCTGGCCTCCAGTTCCTCCAGCCTAGAAGGAGCTGGAGTCTCTGTTTCCACCTTGGAGAGCAAGTTATTTCACATTTCTGAGTAGCACAGATGGCACAAACAAAATATATCATAGAGTGAAAAGTAGAAGAGACTGCTAATAATCCAAATTAGGTTAAGAAGAGTGATCTGTGCCTCCTGTATTTGTGGAATTGTCTTGTATCTTCATAAAGATTAATATAAATGATAACATTTTCTTTGCAAAGCTCAATATGACTGGTCCTGTTGGTCTCAGCAGTCTTTTTCAGTATATTTCTGATCAAGATATCTTTTGTAAGATGAACAGTAAACAGTAATTTTGTGGTCTAGAGTTTTGTGAAGTTGTGCAACTGATTTGTTTCTAAACTGAAGTGGTATGTGTTTGTTATTTTCTCAGTGGAATGTTTCATTGATCAAAATTCAATTTAAAAGGCTGTGAAACAATTCCATTAGTCTAAATTGAACATTATTTCAACAAACCACATACTTCATAAAAGTAACCATATAGGTGTGAAATCAGTTGTTAGGAAGACTGTGTTATCACTTAAAATCTTCTTTCCATAATGGTTCTATTTCTCTATTTTCAAAATCTATATCATTCTTCTTAAAATATGTTTGCTAGTATTAGCATCTTTATTTAAACAAGACTGTATGGTAAAATATTTCAGTTGTTACTATTCTTGTGTGCTAGGGAAACTGGGCTAGAATAAATTATCATTACATGAGTACATAAATTATTTGGAAACCATATACAAAGAATAGTTCTCAATGATACTCCATTTAGTAGAGCTTTTCAAGTGTTTTCTCCTTGTTCCAGTAATATTCAGTATTCTCACTGATGGCTTGGATGAAAGGCTAGAATGTACACTTAATAAATTCATAGAGCAAAACAAGCATTTTGGAAGTAAGGCAGTGGAAAATGACAAAGTAAAGATAAAGTGTGCTGATGGTTAAAAATAGGTTAGACAAACATCAGCAGGTATTGCATTCGTCAGGGCTGAGCAAAGAGATCTCTCACATCACCTGCTACCTCAATTCCTTTAGTGATTTCTATTTATGTGATAATTATAAGAATAACAGTTATACATAAAATAAGTATTTTGTGTAGCTCCAGAAAATTGCAGGGCATGTAACCAAAAACTTAGCACTGGTTCTGGAATTCATTACATGGCTTTTGTACTTATCTTAGATTGAAGCAATTATACTTCTTATCATTCCGCCCATGTCAGTACTGATTGAAAATTATGAGGATCTGATGGCTTTGTGAATGGTCTTTGTGAAATAAATATGTGAACATAGTCAAATGTCTGTGGTAGGATACAATGCATTCATAGTCATAAGAAATTTTGGCCTTCAGCCTACTCACAGTCCATTGAGACAGATGGACACCTTCTTGAGGTTACTGAGGGAGAAGGACAATCACCTTCCAGAGGTACCTCTGCCACTCCTTGTACATTTTCTGCAACAAATATATATTTGAGGTGTATTCTTAGTTTTTCCTATCTTAGTCTGCGATACTAAAAGTTTGATTTTCTTTGGACTTCACTGAGAACTATCTGAAAAACTTGTAATTGTCAGAAAATCAGAATAGATAATGTAGAGGTCTGTTTTGACCTTTGGTTCTGTGAAGCCAATTCAGTGAGTAATTTATGAAGCTTTTATTGTTGTTACCAATACATAATGGACATGACCAATATGTGTTAGACATAGTTCTACAACAAACTCATATAAGCCACTTACTAACCTGTTGGATTCTTGCTCATTGCTTGTTAATCCTTTACTCTGTATTTTTTGTACAGTGTCTGAGAGAGACAACACAGGACTTTAATCCAGAAAATCTGCTATACAAAAATAATTTTTACAAGGATAATATTATACTGACATTTTAAAAGTACTAAGCTACTGGACATTTATTTTTTAGATAATGGTATGTTTAATCCTGGGTAATGTTTAAGGAACCATACAGTATAAGGCCTTTCTCCCTCATAGGCATTGTGTGGCCAACAGAGACTGTAAACTTTATCCCAAATCATTTCCTAATGAAGCATTTACTATTGCATGGCTGAAAAAAATAAAAAGTCTCATTTATAGGACTTTTTAAAAATTGGAATTAAACTCCAGCAACCAGTGATGACTAGTTATTGTTCCTTTTGTCAACAGGCAAGATGAAGGAAGTTCTGGCAGCTTACCATGTCCCGGGCTCTGCAGAGCTAAGTGAGAAGTGCGCCCAGTTCTAGCACGCATCACATCCCATCGACCTTGGGTCTGGAGTGCCAGAAGGATCCCAGCGCTGCGCTCTGAGACGGCTCTGAGCACCTCAGTACCCTGTTCTTGACAGAACCCAGGGATGGCAATATTACACACCAGTATTACCTGTCTGGGGCAGGTTTAATTTTATAAATTAAAACAATAAACTCTATGAGTTTCTAGTCCATATTTGTGCTGTTGAGGATGATCTGCTCAGATGAACAGTTTTGCATCCATCGAAGAGACAGGTTCTTCTGCTGGACCAGAAGATGACAGTGGACTGTATATTGTAACTAATATCATTTGTAGCATCTCCTAGTGCAAATAATTGAAGAACAGGTGGCAAGAAAATCCTGCGGGGAATAAGACATGCTCTGTTTTGAACTACAGATTTTTTTAAAAGTTTTGTTTTTTTTAAAGATAACCACTTTTAGATAACACTATGTGTGCAGTCTATGTGCAGCTCTTCACTGTGGCTATCTGTATTCCAGAGATGATGAATGCCTTGTAAGACACCTCAACCTTTTAAAATTGGTGATTAATCCTTAAATTATGAGGTTATAATGAAAAACTAGAAGGGAAAACTTCTAGGGCTTTTATTTGACTGGATGTCTCCAATTACATCCCATTACTTCTCCTAAAAGGAGAAGGAAAAGGCAGGAAGTAGAAATTAAATACAAAACCCCCCGCATTGCATTTCTTCTTTTGGCGTATGCACCTATCTAAATGTGTGTTTGATCTAATATCCAAGGAGAGAGAAACAGCTAAAAGTTAGCTGAGTCATCACACAAAAGGTCTGTGGTTTTGGGCAGTATTTGCTAATTTTGTCTCTTGAATAGCTATAGAAAAGAAGGAATATGTATATGCCCCAACATATGTGAAATGGACGTACTTGCCATTCCTTTATTTATTTTTGCTCTTTCAAAAATTAAAGTGTCAGTTATTTGGAATGCTGTAGTCTCTGGTCTCTTTACATTTGTTTAGTGAGAGCCTTTCAGCAAAATCATTCCCATTACCGTGTAACTGCATGGTGACCACAGCTTTGGGCCTGTATAATAAAGATCTAAATTGAAATTTTTTTTTCTCATCATTTTCTCTATTTTTATGTTGTATCTGCAAGTCTTTAATTGGAGTCCTGCTCATTGCTGTGCCTAGAAGATTTGGCGATATTTTTAGGAAGGAGTGTATTTGTGTGGTGGAACCTTGTTCTCCTTTGTATTATTATTTACAACAGATTAGAGGGCAGATACAAAAAGTTAACAAATCAAAAGAGATGCTTTAATTCAATTTGCACACGATCCCCGGGGATAATAATGAGATCAGGTTCTTTGCATCTTTGACTTAAGGGCATGCTCAAGCATTTGACATCTGGTTTCTATTAATTAGTAATCCTGCAAAGGTATTGGAGGAAAAAGCTGCAGAAAAGTTGAGTCTAAGCTGGCTTTGATTTGCTGTGTGTGATATATTGTGCTGAACACACAGCTGTGCTGTACATCACAGTTCAAAAGCCAATCAGATTCTTTTTACTTCCTCCTTATTTTCTTCTCCAAAGACAAAATTTTAAATGATAAAAATGTTCTTCATGTAGCAATGAAGTTTGTGTGAGCAAAAACTGTTCATGGCATTTCAAAAATGAATGTGGTCCTGACAAGGCAATCTTAGCCATGCTGCATTATAGCATGGGTTTGTCCCACTGTGGTTAGCTCATAGCAAATACCTGAACTTCTCTCAACAGAACACCTCTGACCTTCAAAATCTTTTATCTGGACATCACTGTTATCCTGTATCTGACATAGTTGCATATGGATGGTGGAGTGCTCACCGCATGGCATCCATACCAGTGCATTTAAACAGAAATACAGGCAGAGAGCAGAATCTCAGAGCTGCTGATCAATTTCAGCTAATCTAAGGCTGAGCTCCTTCTCACCTTCTGCCCTGCTCACACCTTCCTACAACCTCCCTCAAAGAGCTGCACACCTAAGAGGCTTCCTGGTGTGACTGAAAACATCCTTGTGTAAGAGTTTAGCTCATGTGCCAGCTCTGACACCAGGGAGAGGGTGGGAAGGAACACCTTTTAATCAGCAGTTTAGTTTTAGGTTGGCTTACACTGATAGAGGACCCATGTCCTCAGGTGCCTCTGTGAATTAACTGATCTTATTACCTAAACTTTCTGTTTCAGGACATTGCTTCCCTATGGCTAAGAGGTGTTCCTTGATTCAGTGACACCACAAGGAAAATAAAGCACTGGAAAATCTTTAGAAAATAATATTAACGGTATCTTTAAAACTACTTGTGCAGTGGCAGTATTTGTGGTACCAGAAAAATACAGTGCCACAAAAGAAATATATTCTTGCCATTCAAATTACTCTGAATAACAAAATGGTTTCAGAAAAACAGAAGTGAAAGCTGTGGCCCGTCACAGCAAGAAGGCAGCACAAGGCCGCTCTGCTAGCAGACCCTGAACTATTAATGAGGTTTATGCTCAGTATGTGGACAGCTGGACCCACCAAAACTGTACATGCTTGAGCTTGACCATGGCACCATTTGAATATGAATGACAAGAATGAATTGCCCCAAGAGCAGGGCCTTATTTTGGAGAAATGGCTTTTTGTCTGTACCAGAGGCTGCTGAAGTTTGACCATCCCGTTGAGTGAACTTTTCTGCCGAGATGGTGACTGTTGCCCATCTGTTGAAGGAGCGATTGAAAAACAAAACACAACAAAACAGGCAAACCTCTTGGCACTCCAGTAAGGGCAAAGGTTGAAGCTTTTTGTTCTTTGGATGAATCCCCCTTTGAGATGCCTCTCTGTGCTTTCCTTGGCATCTGGACAAGCCCTTCTTTGTGAAGGGACATGAATATGCAGAGGCCTGCAGTGCACCCTCTCTTCAGTCTGCTTCAAAGGAAAGTTTCAAAAGTCATTATTTTCTGGCAGCTTTAAACATCTGAATGGGGCTGTGCTATGTAAAGCAGTGCTGGCTTTACAAACAGTATTAGCTGATTTTGATGACTTGGAACAATTCAGTATTTGCTCAATTAGAACAGATACTAAATGTGGACTGTGTAGCTTAGCAGACAAGAGTGTTGGTTTTGCTGACTGAATGTAATGTGTGAATATGGACTTCACATTCAAATAAGATGAGCTTAAGTAATTTCCTTAGCAGAAAATAGTCCATTCAAAGAATAAGAACATCTGTTCAGAGCCCAGACCTGAAATAAATTGTAGGTTTAGAGGCAGGTCTTTTGTCCAGCATTGTTTGGGCACTAGACATGTAAGAAACAGTTGACTCTCCAGGTCACAGCTGGGGTTTCAGTGACATGTCTGCTTCAGCTGAGCACACCAAATCTTACCTGTGGCTGCAGTTCTGTTCCTGCTGCCAGTTTGCACTGCTGTGATAGCACAGGCTTTTACAAACATCAGCTTGCTTCAGTTTGCTTACAGTTACATTCCCTTGGGTTTGAACTATGTGTGTGTGTGTATGCTACTGTTGATTCAGCCTGCACATAGACAGAAAACCACAAGTAGTCATCAAATGCTTATATTTGTTAGCTGTTACTCAAAAAAGCCCAAGTTTCTTAGAAAATATGATCATATTTCATAAGAAATTATGTTCCTTACTTTTTAAATTCTCTGTTGCAACCTTCATCTAGTAATCAAGGTTTAGCATGGATATTAGGAGAAAGTTCTTTACTGTGAAGGAGGTGAGGCAGAGGAACAGGTTGCCCAGAGAGGTTGGTGATGTCCCATTCCTGGAAGTGTTCAAGGCCAGGTTGGATGGAGGTCTGAGCAACCTGGTCCAGTGAAAATTATCCTTGCCAATTACAGAGGATTGGAACTATATGGTTTTTAAGATCCTTTCCATCCCAGGCCATTCTATGATTCTGGGAAATCTTGTCAAATACTAACTAAGGGAGTCTCAAAGAAGTTTGCAGGCAGAGTATCATTTATTCTACATGTAAGTAGATAAACCAAGTCACCACAGAGCTAAGTAATTTCATGGATATTTTACAAGGAGTTGCTTCACTGCAATCAACAATAAAAAAAATTAATGATCGTGTAAGGAATCTTACTTAAGAAGTTATCACATGATTTTTGTCACTCCCTGCTGTGTTTGCCTTCACCCTAGGGAAGCTCCTCTGTCAGCAGCTTCACTTCACCTCAGCTGCTCTGAGAGTTCTGCACCTATGCCCTCTACATCTTGCAAGAAACAATTAGGTTGCATTACTCTATATGATAACCTTAACTGCCCTCCAGGAATCCCTGTGAAGGGCCAGATCTTATCACTGTTTTCTTTATGTCAGAGCTGGAAGTTCCACTTTGCACCAAGGCTCCCTGTTGCCAGCACAGAACTTTAAAATATTTTGTACCTTTGTGTTACTACCACCAGAAATAAACAGAAAATGTTTGATCAACTTCAAAAGAAAAACCAGTCTGAAAAAAGCTGCCACCTTCCAACACAGAGGGAAAGAGGTCAAACTGTTCAGTGAAATGTTCCTGAAAGCAGGAGGCAGTGGTTGCAGAGGGCTGTGGGATCTGTGCCCTGCCTGCCCTGCCTGCAGGTTACCTGCTGCCAGGGTTGCTGCGAGGCAGAAGGCACTGTCCTCCCACGGCCTCACAAGGCACATTGCATGGCAGATGAGCTTTGGCAGGAGAGGGGAAGCTTTTCCCAGCTCATCATTACTCCTGGAGACAGCACAGCCATCACAGTGATAGCAGGTACTGGATGGGAACTGGGCTGAAGCTGTCTGTATTGTCAATATGCTGCATTTTCAAGGCAGTAGTTAATTATTGTACTGAGTTCCCAAGGCAGGTGGTGGATTCAGTGTCTGTGGGAATACTTAAGTCAAGCTTCTTGACCATTCAAAGGGTGGTGATGTCCTGGTGCAGGCAGAAGGGATGTGCTTGATGTGGAGCACTTGACCTGGAGCTCTCCGTTATCTAATCCCAGACTCCTTTCATAGCCACCACTCTTTTTGGACACCAATATTCACTTTGCCTTCAAACAAGAGAGTTTGTGCTCTGTCTCCATGGGGATCTGGCAGTGCAGGTCTCTAACCATCAGTGGGTGTCAGAAAAATAGCAATTTCAGTTGTGTCTTGTAAAAGTCAGCCAAATAATGACGTTTTCTTTAAAATCTCAACCGTGTAAGTTCAGACTGAACAACAACAAAAAAATCCTTACTCTTTCTCAGGCACAAAGCTTCCTATTAAATCTATTTTTTTTGAAAATTAGTAACTAGATATTCAAAATTGCTGAAACCTATTGCCCTCAGTAAAATTTTGGAAACTAGCCAAAACCAGGGGAGTGTTTGCTTGTTTCTTCACAAGAAGTTTTGTTTTGAAAAATGGCCAAAATTACATGTGCTATCCAGATCAGATTCCTACCCCAGAAATCTTGCTTTTGCTGCAACATTGGAGTGTCGTGTACAATACAGATTTGGACAGTTTCAAGAATTCTTTCCCCAGAGCTTTATGTATAGCAGATTTTGTCAGGTGAATTTCTTACCAAAAGCCTTCACGAGACCAAGGTTCTGCTCTTTGGTTGGTTTTGGTTTTATTGCTAGTCGACCAAAGAGCTGCAAAATAAACCTCAGAATGTAAAAGTGAGTCCAGGTAAGCTAAGGCAGAGAGCTGTATGCTTTCCAGCTGGGAGACCCTGTCTAATGTCACACAGCCCCTCTGACTCCCCAGCACATATTGTGTATATTAAGCAACTCACAAGTGCTGTGCTGAAGTTTGTCTGTCGAAAGCCCTGCCCAAAATTGTGCTTGGCTCTCCATGGCTGATGCGAGGTGCAAATAGCTTGGCTTTCTGTAGCTTGGGTAAGAACTGAAGCACTAGCAGACCTGGAGAATAGGCTTTGTGAAGAAGTCAAGTCACAAGTTGGCAGAGAGGGGACCAGTCATGTTTGTTTCCTGAAATCACTTCTTTCCACAGCAGGGGAAGCAGGAATGGCCTCTGGTATAAGTAAAACCACCCCTGCAGAGTTTTAACAATAATTGTCATCTCTATCTGGAAGACACTCAAAGGAATCTTTTTTTTGTTGTTGTTTTTGGGGGGTTTTATTCTTTTTTGGAGTGCATATTGTGTACATCAGCCAATTCTTTTTCCATGGGCATTCTCACAGAGACACAGTAAGAGAAAGGCTTGTTAGCATAGCTTTGAAATTGTCATCTCTTCACTCACTAATGCAGCTTAACTTCACATAGCTGATTGCAAGTGCTGTTGCAGTAAGAAAAGCATGACATTTAGTTAGCTGTTAATGTACCCAAAGAGACGGGTATGCATTCCTATTCCAGCTCCACTTGTCAGGCAGTTTTACAGTCAGCTTCTGCAGGGAATACCAGAGCAGTGATTCATCATTAAGGACAGTCCTTCCCATCTCTAGTCCAGAACACTGGATTTCCCAAATTTCACAGTTTATAAAATACAGTCAGTGATGCGCTTCCATTTTCTGTGCTGTCACTGTTCTGTGTTTGTTTTTAAGGATTTCCAACCCTGAGATGGTGATTTTTTTTTTTTCTCTTTATCCATAGGCATAAATTCAGGACCTCCAGAAGCACTAAACTAATATATTAGGTGATAAATCAAACCAGTCTTGGAAAGCATCGTGTGCCATGGCAGAGACAATCAATAGGAGAATCTGTACATAGCAAATTAGTTCTGTAATGAATTACATTCCAGACCTTCTTGTGTGCAATCACTGTATTATCTCTTCCTGTAATAGTACAGAGTATGTGCCTGCACTGATTTGTAGAATACACTTGTGCTAAGAATTACACACTGAATTCTTGTAGTTGAATTACCTCTTGAAGTTCATGGCAAAGCCTGCAGAAACTGCAGTGGGACAATGATTCAGGATGAAAAATACCTATCAGGGCCCAGCAGAGGCACAAACTGCTATGCAGAAAATCACGGGTATTTGCCACACATGGAAACTCTCATCTCATCGTGATGGCATCCCTACGTAACTGAACTTGCTGGGAGCCAGTGTAAACATAGAAATTCAAGGGACAAAATAGTGTCCTGGATGGTGAAGATATCCATCTCCTGTGAGTGTGTACAGTTACATAGCAGGTTCTTTCCCTAGTTAAGTCAATGGGAATCAGTTAGTCCTAAGTATGGAAGGCTATCAACAACTGAACCCAAAAAACACAAGAAGCAAACAAGAGATACAGAATGGCACTATTCATTTTTTCTGCAATAATTGTATTTCTAATCTTTCTGTATTTCAAAAAGAAAATTCAGTTGTTACCTTAAGTAAGTTTCCAGCAGTTCCTGGGGCACATCAGGCTTTGAGATCAAACAAAAGCTCTCCTGCACCCAAGATTCCTGGTCTTTACTCAAGAACAGTGAAAAATAATAGAACTACATGGAGGCCATTTGAAAGATGAAGCCTCTTCAGCAGTGGTAGCACTTCAGATGATGAATGCTGCCATTCCAGTTTGGAAAGGCAACTTCAAAGTCAATGACATGTTTACCTGGCTTGGTGCCCTGTAGATCTTTCCTCCCATCCCTGCTGTGTTTCTGTGCACAGGAAAGGTAAAACCATGCTCTGAGTCATGGCAATGCTATGAAGTTGAAGTCATCGACCAGTTCTGCTTCATTAAAACTGTAATGAGTGTTGCTGGCCCTGGAAGTGTTGGTCAGTGCTGGAAGTGCTTGGTCAGTTTAACTTTAGTCTCAGGCTATTCAGATTATTGTGCCATATAAAAAATACAGATTCTTTGCTGTTCCCTTTACTACCACATATTCCATTTAGCCTAACTCTTCAGTCCTGTTTTTAAAAAGTCCAGGTTCTTAGGAATAATTTCATATTTATTTCAGAACATCTTTGTAAGTTTGTTACATGCTTTTAGAGTGTGCTTTCCAGTGGCAGCTCTATGTTCTTATGGATGAGGACTGTCACTTAGGTGAGTTTAAAAGCAGTTCTCTGCTACATTTGGCATTTTGTATCTACAGGGCCTTTCTAGGGCACTTCATGCTCCCCGCAGTCAGGGGCAGGATGGTGGAGCTTCCCTTCCTTTCTGAGCTCCAGCACTTGCTATCCTTCTTGCTGAGACCCATGGACCGTGGTGGCAGGCACCCTGTGAGGCCAGGAGCAGACAGTGTGTCCTGATGGAATTGCCAAAAGTTAAATGGCTGAAGCAGAGCCTGGGAGCTGGCTTGTTGCCACTGTGGACTCCAGACGGGAGGGATCTTTGGCAGCATTCCTCAGCTCTCTGAATAAAAGTAAAGGGAGCCAATTAGTAGCTAAATGAAATTATGTATTCAGTCAAAGTTTAGACAAGAAAGTAACTGATTGCATTCATTGGGAGAGTTGAATAAAAACACTCCTCAAAAGAGCTCTTGCTCCAAAGCAAGGGCTGTTTGCCCAAGTATATTTTCCTTCTAGCTGATGTAAATCTACCACTTTTTTCACTTTTTTTTTCCCCTTATTTTTCTTCCCTTTTTTTTTTTCCAGTCAACTGGCCCTGTTAAATCTTTTCATACTTTGGGAATCAAAGTGACTTTAGATTTGTTTGCTTTCCCTTTACTTTTTCCTGGATCACTTCTTTTGGAGTCTGGTTTGTTTGGTGGTTTCTTTATTTTTGGTTGGGTTTTTTTCCGGTGTCCCAGGCTTCGGCGCCTGTTGTTGCCTGCGGCGGCCACGGGAGGGCGCGCCTGGCCAGCCGCGGGGCGCCGGCTCCTGTCCGCCCTCTCAGACCGGCGCTTTCCCGCTCCGAACTATTCCAAATAACACAAAGAAAAGGGGAAAATACAATCTGGGGAGGCGAGGGCTGACGGCTTTTGAACACTTTTGTGCTTCTGAGGCGGTCTGAAGGCTTTCATGCTCTAGTCACATCATCCCTTTCCCTTGTTACTTGAGGAAGCCTTTCACGCAGCCACATGGAGGGGGAAAAAATTGAAGAAATAAACAGAAAAATGCTATTTTCAATCTGTAATTTACAGCCCATTCTGTCTTTGCTTCCATGAGAAGTGACATATTCTCCTGCAATTACCATTAACAGTTTTATTGCAGAAATTTTCTCCATTCCTCAGGATTCCTCTGCAGCCAAGCCCATCTGCGGGCTGCCCAGCAGAAAGCAAACACCCGCCCATGGCCCTGCTCCACAGCTGGGCCCAAACACCCACCCGTGGCCCTGCTCCACAGCTGGGCCCTGAACACCCACCCATGGCCCTGCTCCACAGCTGGGCCCAAACACCCGCCCGTGGCCCTGCTCCACAGCTGGGCCCAAACACCCACCCGTGGCCCTGCTCCACTGCTGGGCCCGAACACCCACCCGTGGCCCTGCTCCACAGCTGGGCCAGGCATTAGCAGCTAGCGAAGAGATCGGCTTTTATTGCTGGGCACCAGGGCCTGCAGAGCCCTGGCTGCTGGAGCCAGCCCCTGCGGGTGGCCGTGGAGGAGCGGCTTAATGCTGAGGCCAAGACAAAAAGTAGATAAAGGAGCCCCCGGCTCTGCACAGCAATACCTGGGAGCCCTGACTAGGCTGGCTTCAGGCTCTGTCTCTGCCCAAGCAGACAAACCCTGCATGGAGCTTCCTGCTGTGAGCAGAGTGCCAAAGGTGCTTTCCTGCAGGATGGCTGAGCCCAAGCTGGGCTGTGCATGAACTCCCTGCTGCTGTTCCTGCTCTCTTTGGGCTGCGTGGTCAGAACTGACTCAGCCTCATGCTGTGCGGATGTAACTTGACAGAAGAGCCTATTATGACCAGTTCTTCATACATCAAGGAACTGAAATGTTTCTTGAAATGGCCAGTCAAGAGTTGAGGTTACCTTTGAAGCATCTGGTAAAGGAAGACTGAGAGGGAATGTGAAGCCAAATCTTTCACCCATCATCAGCTCTCCGAGGTGCCACAATATTTAACAGTTGCAGAGCACACAAACATTTATGGGACGTTTGAGAACAGGCAAAGATGGCTCCTGAAGCAGAGGCTATGGGTCTGTATAGAGAACTTTTATTGTCCCTTTGCTGTCTGTGTGAAGAGTGGGAGTTGGAGAAGAGAGAGGGGAGTAACTCAGCTGTTCCCAATGGATAAGAGAAAAGAAACTTACTCAAAAGAGAAACTTTATTTTATCTTCACACAGCCTGGAGACCTTCACACTTGGAGAAGTAGAAGTCAGCATGAATATTCAAACTGGGCAAGCTGTAATGTGAGCAGTGAAAGAAAGTGCAGCAGTCAGGCAAAGACTGAGGAATGTAGGTCCCTGGCACACTGGTTAGAAACTGCTTTCTGGCAAGGTTCAATCCAAAAATGGATTGAAATAGCAGACCATCCAATTTGGTTGTAGCAGGACACAAAAAAGCAGATGAGGAGATCTATTATAATTTAGCCCGAACAGAAGGAAATACTGAGATCTCCTCCGTCAGGTGGGGTATTTCAGATAGAAAGCCTCTGCCTTTGGCATTAAACTCGAAACACAGAAACATTTAGCTGATGAAACCAAAGCAGCTAAGCCTAGGTTAAACAGCTAGCAGAAATGCCTAGCTGGAGCAGGGGTGGCAGCCTGGGTAGTAATACTCATTCTCTTGGAAAAATTTGTATTTTCTTCCATTTAATCAGTGCTTCTGTCTGCTTCCTTGTATATTCCTCAGCTGCTGCAGCTCTCACTTTCCACACTGGGAAGCCAGGGACAGGCCAAGCAGTGAGAAAGGCAATAGTGTCCTTCATGCCTTAGCAAAACCAAGATCTTTCCCCTTCTTGTGTTCCTTCTTCTCTGTTCTCTTCAATACACTTCTCCGTCTCTTTCCAGCCTTTTGTACCATCTTCTGACATGCTCCTGTGCCTCCACCTTTATACCAAATCACCATATTTAAAGCATTTGGAGTGTTAGTTGGCGTTCCTCTCTCTCTATAGAAACAGCTTTTCTCTGTGCCTTCATTTGTGTGTCTGTGGGTCAGCTCCAAGGAGAACTCACGAGTATGAACCCTTTGTTTGCTTCATGTGGCTCTTGTACAAGCAGATAGGTTTCAGAAACACAGTTTGTTTTGTGCTTAGTGCAGAGAAGTGTTTCTTCCATCAGTGAAAACACAGCCCGTGTGCCTGACAGGCTGGATCCATGGCTTTTATTGCATGTCATAGGAGAGAGATAGCTGCAAGCACATAGGCATGAAGGCAGGTTCAATGGGTTTTCAGCTGTGAAAATATATCTGCTGTCTTCCCCAGACACAGAGAGACTGAGTGCAGCCACAGAGTAAGTTCTCTTCATGTAGGTAAAACCCCTTGAGCTCCCCAGAGCTCAGTTTTCCAATGCAGGAGCGCTGTAGGGATCTCCTTTACCCAGCCCACTACTTTTGCACTCCCACTGCTGGTCTGCCTCCAGTGGCCCCAGCACAGCTGTGCTTTACCAATCCCCTCATGAACCTTCTCTACCAGAAGGTGACTGCAGCTCCTTTCCAGCAGAAGGAAAGGGTTACATGCGTCATTAGCAGGCAGTGTTTACCCAGGAAAACCGAAACCCCTCACAGAATGTGACGTATGCACACAGGGAAGCCAGCTGCCTTTTTTGAAAACACAGTGACACACTTGAAGGCTGCCAGATTCTGCAACTCTTTCATGGTGTGCAGATGGTGAAGCTTTTCAACAGATTGAGAAACCTGGGGAAAAAAGAAAAAAGAAACAAGAATTAGGAATTACAAAAGCCAAACACAAATCCTCTGACAATTGTTGCTGCTTGGAGTTACAACACATGCAGAGGATGGCAAAACCACTGTCAGTGAATCACCATAGAATGTGTTGATGTGCTTAATTCCTTGGGAGTCATGACACGACTCATTCCCAACCTGAGGACCAAAGGAAGGTTTTAAAGGAAAAATGTTGAATAAAGCAGACTCTTTGCAAAAGAACGAGGACAGTTTGAATTCCAGCCTTTGATATAATTTCATTAATGCTTCATGATCTGATTGCAAAACAAGGCCATCCCTGTTTGGTAACATCAGGCACTCATCTTTAGTGGAGCAAATTGGCTACATGTGAGATGGACAATGCTGAGCAAGACTTCACTTCTTTCACTGACAAGTGCTGTCTAACATCCTGATGTGTTCTTTAATGCAGTTCTTTAATTGGCGTCCCTGCTCTGCAGGCAGGGTCCTAAAGAAGCGAGGTGCTGTAAAAATACTACTCAAAAGACATCATCCTTTTTTTTCAGTGGGGATATGTCAAGCCTTGCATCTGATTCACATGGGAAAAGAAATTTTGATTGTATGAGTCATTTCAGCCTTTGGATACTTAACAAAATGTACAGTGTGATCTGATGCATGACTAATGTGTTTGTGTATTTAAGAGTCTGTGGGTGCTAATGGAAGTTACAGAGGCATATCTAGAAAAGAAGACACTTCTGAGCATATTGGTTCATTACTTTTCATCTATACATAATCAGCTGCTGTTTTGTAGATCTAAAAAAATTTCTCAGTGTTTTGTGTGTTTCAGGACTGCACTTCAAAAGTCCCCTACATCAAGTCGTTGTTTAAACATCCCACTCATCTACCATTAACCATCTCATTGTGTTTCATTTCGGTTCATTTGCAAAGCCTGTGCACTATCTAATTAACACAAATTTTGTTGCTTGCTGCAAGCTTCCCTTCTCCAAGCTGTCACTCCCAAATATGTTCATGAGAAATTTCAGCCTTTGTTAATTGCATTTGCAAAGTGACCTTTATTCTCTCTGGGTACCTTCATTATTCACAGGTAGTTACTAAGTAACCTGTAGGAATGCTGCAGGCGTGCCATCTCTTATTAAGAGTTGTGCTCCCTGCCTATTCAGGGTTGGTGTTGTGGGACTGCAGGCCCGAATCCTCTGGTATTGACTCTACCCTCCATTTGGGAATGATGTTCATGAACCAAACTTCTTGAAACTTTTTAATTATCAGGCATTTTCTCATGACAAATTGAGCTTGAAATAGCAAGAAAAAAGGCGGAGAAAAGTCCTGATATTTGTCATTCCCTTTAACCAACAGTTTACATATAATAATTCAAACAAAATAATTAGTTACATTTTTAATTAATACCACCATGACAATTAATATTAAATAATTTCTATTCACCCTAGTTGTGGATTTCTGTGGTGAGGATTCATTCTAAGGACTGCTCACATTGAACTTAGTGAAAGTTTGTGAATAGTTTAATTTAGAACTTGCAGCACTCTGAAGCACATTGCCATTGGATCATCACATTTGGATCTTCACATTATTTGAATCAGTGTTTATAATGGAATCATAGAATGGTCTGGGTTGGGAGTACCTTAAAAATCATCTACTTCCAAAACCTCTGCCATGAGTCAGGAGAGCTTTCACTAGACTATGTTGCTCAGAGCCCCACCCAATCTGATCTGAAACACTTCCAGGGATGGGACATCCACAGCTTCTCTAGGCAACCTGTTCCAGTGCCTCACCATTCTCACAAAGAAGAATTTCTTTCTAAAATCTAATCTAAACCTATTCTTTTCCAGTTTGAAGCCATTCCCTCTTGTCCTATCACTGCAAGCCTTTGTAATGAGTCTCTCTCCACCTTTCTTATAGACTCTCTTCAGGCCCTAGAAGGCCACAATTAGGTAACTCCAAAGCCATCTCTTCTCCATGGCCACTTAAGATTTACTTTACACACTTATGTTTTTCAGCTCTCATGAGTATCCTGTTGACCCATCTCCTTTCCTGCTCTTAGCTGTGTTTTGCACAGCCACTACCATGGTATTTGAACACCCATCACATTGCTCTGGCACCACTGTAATGTGGTACGTAGGCAGAATGGACCAAAAATTAATTTTAAGCTCAGGGTGTAAGCCCATCTCAGTTGAAACAGGTAGCATCATCTCTGTTTCATCCTTCTACTGTTAGTACTGAGCAGAATTGTCACAGCATGAAGGAGTCAGGACAATCAAAAATACTTTCTGAGTGTCTCTCAGGTCAAATACATTGTCACTCTAGTCCTGTGCTGAATTTAAAGCAGTTCCAGTAGTGATGCCAGACAGTGACTCCAGTACCTAATTCTGCACCTAACAGAGAAATGACATAACACAAGAAGAAAAAAAAAACAACTTTGAACCTGTCTGCCCCAGGACAGTAGGACCAGAAAGCATTTTCAATGATCCCACCACTGGCTTTAGACACAAAATAAAGGAATGAGGCCTCTCTGACAAGTTCCCAGTACTATGTCCAAGTGTTGTCAGCCAGTGACAACTCCTTTAGGTGTTCAATATTAACCCATTAGCAGGAGGATTTGACAGCCACTATCACCTGAGACAGTTAAAACCTTTTCTTCCCTCCCTGAAAGCGTTTAAGGCCAGTTTGGGTGAGGCTTTGAGCAATCAGGTCTAGTGAAAACTGTTCCTGCCCATGGCTGGGAGAATGGAACCAGATGGAAGGTTCCTTCCAACTGTGATTCTATGGCCTGCCTGCTTTTGAACAAGAACAAAGGCCAAATGCACGCAGCAAAGGAGACACAGAGCTCATCCTCTTCTGAAAATGCACATGCTATGAACAATGACCTCTGTGTCAGCCCACAGCATTGTCTTAGAACTAAACCATCCTTGGTAACATTACAAAACACCTGTTCCTTTCATATTTTATTTGTCATGCTATTATAATCATTACTCCATAGAACAGCACTGCCCTTCCTTTCCTAGAAACTCTACAGATCTGGACACTCGTGTCGCAACTGCGCCTCTCATAAATTGGCTGCTCAGCAGTGTTACAAATGCCAGGTGTATTGCAGTATTTTTCACTTTCATGCAGTGCATTTATCAAACACTGTTTTGGGATTGCTCTGTTTCCCCATAATAGGTGGCATTTATGCCGCTTGCAGAGTTGTGACATTACCTTGGCTTTTGCTGGCAGCTGCATGGTGCCATTCCTTGGCAATGCCACCGATTCCTGCAGCAGGCATGGGAGGATTGTCAATCCTGCAGACTTTTCAGGGGTCTGACTCTGTAACAGTGATGTCCAACTGCTGAACCTAAGTGAAGGGGAAGAGGTGTTGATATAGAAACAGTGCAGGCAGTGTTGCAAGACCTGCCAAGCACTTACTCCTTTGGGAGCCAGCTGTGGAGCTGTGGTCTGGATGCAGGCCCTGGCATACAGCAGACATTGAATAGGTTTGCTCCATACTTATACCTGTTTACCCATGGTAAAAAGTTCCAGCAGATTTTTATTTCCTTTTTATTTTTTTGAAAATGTATTTTAGGAGAGCAAATTTATTCATGTGTCCATGCTGTGGCTTTATTTAGCAACTTGAGCATTGTTTTTCATTTTGCTTAAGCTGCTCCCACCTGCTGCACTGCTTGAACTAAATGGATAAAGAAAGAGGAGATGTGTGTGTTGGGAAAAGAGTAGAAAAACTGATGAGGTGGTCTGGTTTGATGAGGTGATTCCCTGTCTGAGACCAAGGGAGTCTCTTACTATTGTACTAGTGCTGCTGGAAACTCGCAATAGCATTTGATATTGAGAAGCCTTGTGTGCAACTTGGAGTTAGCAGTCTACAGACTCACTGGCAACAGGGGTTTCTTTTTCTTTTTTTCTGAGAGCAGTCTGGTGTCTGATATCTGCAACCAGATGCTGTGACAGTACTCTGAGTAAAAAATATACCCCTTGCCAGGCAGTGGTACCAGGGGCAGGAGCTGACGATGCCCAATCCATTGCTGCTATTGGACAGTCACCCCAAATGCTCAGAGGAGACTGCTGTCTCCATGAACATTAATTTCTTTGCAAGTGCTCCAGCCTGCCAGGTCACAGGGAATGTCACTGCAGTAGTGCAATTTCAGGAGGGATTTCTCCGGGCTGTGCTTCACCTTGGTTAAAAAGAAGGCCAGCTTTCTGCCAAAGGATACAACTGCAGCTCACACCAGATATCTGAGTAACTGTAGCAGAGTGACATGTGGTGAGCAGAGTTAAAGTCCAGATCATACTGGTGAGCTTTCCATCTTGCAGACTAAACCTCACTGGTCTTCCCTTTCACCATTGGCTGACCACTTGTCACAACAGCTTTCTGCTTCTAGGACAAAAGTATTAAAGAAAATTTTATGTCCTTACTGTGGAGTGATATAGAAGCAGGAGTCCTTCCCTTGCATGTAATCCTAAAACACGTCACTTTGTGACACAGAGGCTCCCCATTATTCATTTTGTGAGCTTTGCAAAACTTTGGACTTTTGGTGTATGACTCATACCACTAACTCTGTTCTACCACAGAAAGAAGCTATGTGAGAGGCTAATGGAAAATCAGAGCTTGCAATTGTCCAGGTTTAAAATGCAGAGTCAAAAGGCACTGCCAGTGGTGAAAGACTGTATTTGTGTCATTGTGCCAGTATGCTGATCCATCAGTGCTGGAGCATGTGGGATATCTCTGTGACAGCTTTCACAAAGTCATACATCAAATTACAGGCACATGCCAGTGCCTTTGGAAAAATGGCTTTTGCAAAACTCATTTCTCCCTGACTACACATTCAAATTCTGTGAATGAATGACTGTAGATAGAAAATAAGTAAAGAAAATAGAGTGGAGTAGCACAAAATTGGAAAAAATACTTCAAAGTGTGTTCAGGGTGATGGTTTATAGTGAAGCAGGTAAACAAACATCTCTCTCCAATCTCTTCCTCTTCCATTCACTATTACAGTGCTGCAGTGGTGTGGTGAGAAGCTGTAACAACCTGGTCATTTCTAAAATTTCTTCAAAATGATACAGCTGTACTTGTCAGGAAAAGCAAGTCAGTCAAGGAGAATTTTGCCAAAAGCAAATGTTACTCTTTGGGGAAAGAGATTGGATTTGGCTCTAGGGCCTTATGAAGACACAAAAGGCAGTGTTTACTTTTGCATTCTGCCACATTCACCCCAAAAGGATGGTGAGGACCACAGATAACTGTGTGCATCCCAGGGCAGCCAACTCAAGGGGATCTCCTGAGCTCTTGTTTGGCAGATAGAAACAGCCAATGCAGGGGACAATGTACGAACATCACACCAGTGACACATATGAGAACAGACAATGCCAGAAAGACCTGAGGTCATTCTGGCCAGTTTGATGTTTACTGGTTTCCAGTTCCTGTTTTAAATTTTGTTACTGAGAACATGGATTTAAAATGTGTTCCAAAATCAAGAGAGATGAGCAGTAAAAAGACTGCATTTAGCAAGTGCAAAGAGAGAAGTCTACTGGCTGAGTAGTGAAATTGTCTCACCGCAAACCCAAAGCTAGCCCCTTGCTAGCTGAGTGTGAAGGGTTTCTCCAGAGAGCACTGATACAGGTATCTGGGCCACCAAGGGTCACCAGATACAATGCTTTAACAGTACCAGTTCCTTACATACCATGAGCTACAAAAACTGCTCCTTTACAACATGGACCTGGAAAGTAGAAAGGTGAGGGTGGACATCTGTTTCTTGCAGTGTACAAAAATGAGTATGCATAAAGCTTAGAAACTCTATTTTTTTTCTCTGGCTGTGAGACTTCAGGAGGTTTGGAGACCCCAGTTTTGAGGTATTGATAGTATTGATCATTATTCTCTCATCAAATACTGCAAGGTCAGTGTTTGGGAATGGGTCTGATTTCTTGCATATCCTGTAGCAACAACCAGATTGTCCCAGTAATCCAGACTGATGGATAGGCATTATTTTCCACTTCCTGAGGATGCATGACACCCAGAAACAGGAATGCCAGTAACTGACAAATTTTTATCAATTCAATATATAACAGAGGAAGAAAATTGCTTCAGATAATAGATAAACGGGCTGTAATAGCAGTACACGTGGTGTGCCATATAGGCTTTTCCTCATAATTTACTGGTATTGAAAACTCGAGTCGTGAACAACAAATGGTCTTCAGACTTAACGTGATAATACTTGGTAGACTCTGTATCAGTGAAGGATTACTAAACTGCAGAATCATAACAATTTCTCTTTCTCACATTCTGTTGACTCCTCTCTACCATTTGCTAATCCATCACTGCTCTTTACATCCTGGTCCTTTCTCTTGCTGAAAACAATTCCTGTATAAAAACATCAGACGAGGCAAAGATAATGTTTTCCTTCCTTTGATTACTTCTTCTTCATGTGATTTTTCTCTCTGAGTGGGTGTTCTGTGGCACCAAATTGATGCTGGTGACATGTGCACACACGTAACATCCCAGCTCATTCATGGTGGAAGGACCCGGAGCATCAGCGGGACCATATCTAGGTCACCAGTGTGCAAATAAGTAGGTCAGTAAGGAGTGGAAGTAGGTTATCCAATTGTGATGAGGGGTGAGGGCTGCCCATCCACTTCTAGGGTGCATTTCCAGAGCACAATAAGGCAGCATCACAACTGACATTGACATTGATTGGTGTCCCCCCTGGGGATATCCACGAGATGCCAGGAAATAAATGGACAAGGAAACAAAATCTACCCTGTCACATGGGAGAGGGCACACCCAGGTCTCAATGCAGGCATATTGGGAGAACAGCACGTAGCCTGGCTGGTGAACCTTTGCTTTCCCATCCATTCTGTGCCTGATTAATGGACAGAAAAAGGACTTCACTTTCCAGGGCTTTATTCTGACACATTTCATCAGCTCTATCACTTGAGAGCACATAGAAGACAAATAGTTTTATCCTATTATGTCAGAACAAATTGCAGCCTGCAGGCCTGATTCTCTGCACCATTATGCCAGTTTTACCCCGGTGCAATTTCACTAAGCACTGATGAGCTCCACCAGACTAAAACCAGCATGACAGCATGAAGATGCAGGTTCTTCATCTTCCAGAGGATGGAAGATAGAGCTCCAAGGCCCTCCTACATTAATAGCAGTGCTCCTAAGTACAGCCTCGATGAAAAGTAGAGCCAGATTGCACTTTGAAGCATGACTATTTCCAGGGCAAGGAACAGAGTGATGTAGTCAAGGTATTGTGCAGTAGTTGTGTTAGGGCAGGTCCTGGTTTGGCTCTCAATTTTCCGCGGGAAGCAGAGGTTACCAGAGGAACCGATGGCATGTTCCCAATGGCTGGTGGCAATTTAGAGCAATGTCTCCTCTCAGCTCTGTGTCCATTTACCTTTCAGCCTTGGATAAAAGCATTTCACAAAGCATTTGAAAGAAGGTGCTTCTGCAGTATCCGTTCTGTGATTTCCCTGTAAAGAAACAGGTACACAGAATGAGGTGGAGAGAGGATGCAAAACAGATGCCATGTGGCAGTTTGTAAGAGCAAAGACTCTTGTAGACTGCCACCAGTTGTTTTTACACAAGGGTCCCCCAAACCACCTGAGGATGAGGAATGTGCTGTCAGAGTTTGTCCTGATTTCTTAAGTTTCTCCAGGCTGGCCTCATGCAGCCAGTAAGCTAGAGGAAGGAGGAAGAAAGGGTCAGATCATTTCCCACCCACCTGGCTTAGGTAGTTTCTCTGCTCATCTTCCAGTGTTCTACCTTCCTAGGCTGGTGTGCATGTAAAACCAAGTTGAAGGAAGGCGGGAAAGGAGTGAAGACTAACTATTAATCTGAATAAATCAGACAAATTATGTATGTTCACTTTGCCTCTCTCCAAGAATTAAGTCTGTGTCCATACTCCAGCTTTTAACTTAATTATTTTGAAGTTCAAAGGTATGTGAGCACTAGGCCTTTCAACACCTGCAAGGAGCTCCATCTCACCTCTAAAGTCTTCTCAGATAGTTTGACAGAAGTAACTGCATGACACATGCAGAAAGGGGGAATGACAGACTCTGTGTTAAACAAAGACAAGGCATAAATTGCTACAGTAATCCCAGCTGTATAAAAAATAGGGTGACTGGAGACTAGGGAGATTTTTGGCATAATTTTAAATGGGAATTTCTTTAGTGCCCACCCCTGAAATATCTGTTTGCTCCATTCAATGGTTTTCCCCATGCTCCCTCTGCTTTGTCCTAGCCCTATCTTAGGGCTGCAGAGCTCTTACAAGTATCATGAGCACTACTGTTATCTGCAATTTCCTGGGTGCAGCATAACATGTGATCCAAGAACATCCTTCCTCTCCACTTCCCATCTCTGTAGATAACAGCACTCCGCAGAATTCAGTTACTATTCACTGCTTCCAAAAACCCTACTTTTTGCTTTGCTGGGAGCTGAAAACTGCTGATATATGTAAATTAGTATTTACCTGCAGGCTTTGTTATACACAGTTCTTGCATGGTAGAAAAAAAAAAAGGAAAAAAAAAAGAACTCACTCAAATGTACGATAAGCAAGTAACTGAGCATGCCTGCTTGGAAATGCCTGGATTTTTATCAGAAAATAAGCATTCACAGAAACCTTACTTAAACAGCATCATGTGTCATTCCCTTTAAGGCTTTCACTTAGGAACAGGTACTATATTCTATAATATATGTATATGAAATAGATTTGAGGACAAATTTTGACTATATAATTCCTGATAGAAAATTTCAGAAGACTTGAATAGATTAGATCCTGAACTCACTGTAAGTGAGATTTAGATCTCACTTACAGTGAGTTCAGGATCTAATCTCTAATAGATTAGATCCTGAACTCACTGTAAGTGTGGTGAGATTTATGTTGCAAGAAGCAACATAAATCTCACCACAGAATCACAGAATCAGCTGCATTGGAAGGGACCCACAAGGATCATTGAGCCCAACCCCTGCTCAGAACCATCCCCAAGAGTCCCACCTGAGATCATTGTCCAAATGCTTCTTGAACTTTGTCAGGGTGGTGCTGTGACCACTCCCCTGAGGAGCCTGGTTCATTGCCCAATCACATTTTTACTCTTTATACTCACTGATTCAGGGGGCAGGGGCTACAGCTATATTGGTAATATAATTCCCAGGACCACTGTCTGGACTGAAGCCAGCCATGTCCCTGGTCTTAAATTCTCCTGCTCCCAAAAACAGGATGCTGGAAGAAAACTGCCTATGTTGAGTGGTACTTGGCCTATCCTACATGTGCCCAGAAATAGTTTGGAAGGCAAAACTGTGCTGGTCATGACTCAAGTGACCTCATAAAGTCACTCTCAAGCCCCACCAACCAACTGCAGTGGAGAGTTTCCTTTTGCTGTTTAACTTAGCCATGTAGTTACAACCAGAGTGAGCTTGTGCCACAACAGAGCAGAGCTCCTGAATCCCAGTTCTTCTTTCCATGGCCTGAGACCTCGGGTCCACTGTAAGTTTTAGGATATCATTGCTGTAGTCTGCAAACCCTGGTGTCTATTCAGAGCAAAGGAAGCAGGCATTAGGTAAATAAACCAAACCATGGTGCTGTACATCCTTACAAAATGCATGTATGTGTCTTTAGGCTAGATTATTCTTGTACTTGAGCAGCTAAGTTCACCATCACTAATGTATTAAAAAGGCATTGAGTTGACACATTTGCAGAAAAAGTCCAAGTGTAACTGAGTCACATTTCACTTACACTTGCATTTCTATACAGCCCTTTCACAGTGTTCCTGCTCTAGGCAGAACTCCCTGTGATTAGTCATCTAATTCAAATTAATTATCATGGCAAGAGAAGTTTTCTGAGTTCTTGAAGAGAACGCACTGATTTTTTGTGGGCTGTCTGCTGTCGTGACATTTCAGAAGAGACAACAAAACATGCAGAAGAGGAAGAAGGAACAGAGTGTAAAGGAACAAAACTAGGGAAATATTTTGATTGTAGAGGAAGCTGGCCAGTCAAGGAGTCTCTATCTGTGCATGATGCTGTTTATTTTCTGGTTAATTTTAGATAGTGGGCATTGGACAGCAAGACAATTGTGAAGGCTTTCTAGAGGGTGGGACTGGTTTTATGGCCCATTAAGCTATTGCAGAATAACAGTAAAGAGTGCATTAAATCAGTACCTTCAGCAAAGGTAGGCAGAGTTGCATGCTCACATGTACATATTTCATACACTTACACTCTGCCCTTTTGCATTGAAGGTATTTGTGCATTTCCTTGTGCTGAAGACAGAGTGTGCATTAAGGATTCTCAAGCCAAAGGAAGGGCAGCAATAATGCAAGTCAGCACAGGGGGAACTTCAGTAGGCAAGGGAGACTTAGACCTTCCTTTCAAGCTGTTTCAAGAATTATGAACAGTAAAATGGCTTTGGACACTTTATGTAATTTTACAGGGTGAGAGAATTAGAAACGTGCCCATTGTCAAGGATTTTTTGCAGATTGAGGAGTTTTTGCAGGACAATGGCCATATTCAGCTGATGCACAATCCAGCCTGCTTGGGATAATGGACAATGGACACGTTCACAAATAATAATGGACATATTCAGAAAATGGGGTCGGTATATCCTTGAAAAAGATACAAGAAGAAGAGTAACCAGGACTCAGCAAGTTTGTCAGTGAGCTTGGGAAAGTAAGAGAAAAGACAGTTCATGGGTGGGACAGAAAACTACAGCCAGACGCATGATCCAATCAGCATCCTATTTAAGACGCGTAAACAGCTAGGGTTAACCAATCAGGTATTAGCTAGAGATGCATGGAAAGTAGAGAATTATTATAAATATAGTCTTTTTAGGGATAATAAATTTGGCTTCACTGGATCATATTGGTTGTGGTGTGATGTCCCTGAACCTCCTCATCCCGCACTTTTCTCCCCACACCCGGTACATACAAAAACAGGTCTACACACTTTTCTGTCACCGTGAATAAATTTATTGGAAATCCAAAGGTTATTTAATTTTATTTAAAGGTTATTTAATTTAATTTATTTTTTAATTGTTCTAAACTCATGGGTTTTAGGAATAATAATTAGTGACCAAAAATAATGATGCTACTGAACCAACGTGTGCATACCAGAACAACAGAAAAAAAATTCCAAGCTAAGCAAAGAAATGTTTTGATTAGTTTTTTATTAAAGTAAGGGGTTTTTTTATCCATCTTGTGGGCTTTACAGCATATTGCTTGGACAAAGCAAGGATCTGTTCCCAATCTTAGAAGATAAACAATGCTAAATATCAGTTTCTTTCACACTATTTCTGAGTTGAATCCCTCTCTGTCCAATCATATATTGGCTTGATTTTTATGTCAGTTATGAGGGTAAATTATACATTTGGGAAGGACCTTTCCTTCCCAAACAAGGCAAAACCCCTTCTCAAAAATCCACTGTGTGATCACAAATTGCACACAAATCTTGGAGGCCCTTATTTGTAGGTAGTCTGGAGCTTAGATAAAACTTTGCAGCACCATCTACTTGAGGCTTGGAAAAACCCAATAACATAGGTTGATTGCATTCCCTTGTTGCTCATTGTGACAACTGGTTATTCAATGTTTGCAAAGGGATCTGATAACGAAATACACTTCAGGCTGCTTGTGTCCTGTGCTAAAAGCATTAGATTTTCTTAATGCAGCATTAAAAGGCTGCCTATCTCCAGGGACTGTTCCCCCTAGATATAAGTACATCTATAAAATGAAAGCACAGGAGGCACAATTACACACCATTGTTTTTAAAACTCCCCGGAATAGCACAAAGTCCCCTCCAGTGAGAAGAAGCAAAGGCCCCCAGAAATAGGTAGGGGTGTTTTGTGCTTGTTTCCTGCTTCCCTTACCATTCATGTTTTATCTCCATAAATACTCAGAGGCTGTGGCTTTCTGGAGACAAAACTCATCAGCCTTTGCTGTTCTTAATGCAGAGACTGTACCCTTGAGGGGGCCAGTGCTGATACACTTGGTGTTTCAGTCTTTGCTTCAAGTTGTCTCCTGTCAACCAAACCTCACTCATGGATGGAAAATGTGTGCAAACCAGTTCTCTCCTCCTGAAACCATTCAGAGCCACATGGAGGGGTGCTCTTGAAAAAAACCTCAACCAATACTGTACCTATCTCTAATATTTATATACATATATTAATATTTATATATTTATATGTTCATGTAATTATTAACAATCATCTTAAGAAATCTACAGAACTTTCATAGCAAAGTAAGTAGCATATACTCATTTGACAGTTTATTTTCATGACATGAGTCTGAGAGAGTGGAGGAAGAAAAGGCAAAAAACCCAAAGGGTCTAAACTGCTCCTGGGTTTTGAACTCCAGCCATTATATAATATTTTCAAGAGCTTCCAAAGCACATACAAGATGGAAAATTAAATATGCAGTCAAATCCTGACAGTTTTTTTTTAAACAACTGTAGCTCCTACCAATGGTTGTGATGATGCCATGGTACACAAATAGGAGGATTTTCATGGAATTCTGCAAGGAGATGAATCTGAGGCAGGTGAAAGAGAGAGATTATCTGTTCTAGGGGGTTATTTTTTGTGTCTCTGCTGTATCTTCTCTATAAACTTGCATCATATTTTCCTATATTCAACTTCACCTCCAAAAACAGCACAACCAGATCATTTTGTGTGTCCATCATGTCCATGTCCTTGTATCATTAACAGATTTCTTGGGCCAGCTCTTGACTAACTCCAGCCCCTTTGCAGGTCTTCCACCTATATTCATCCCAGCAATTGAGCAAAAACCAGTGTTTTGTGGCTTTCTCAGAAGCCACGCAGAAATTGCTGTGTAGGCAGCCACCTACATTACTGCTAATTGGCCAACTGCTTCTCCTAAATCCCTGCAGAGCAAACAAAAGAAGGAGGTGATGATTGTCTTTCCATTACTAGAAGCATTAATGCGTCCACTTCTCCATCTCCTTAAGAGTTTTACACTAAATGTGGACAGTTTTTAAATATCTCTCACTACATTTGTTTGAAATTGGTTGGAAAGGTCAAAAGGTATTGCAAGTAGCAGCAGAGATGATGAGGAAAACTGATAGATGGGTAGATAGATATCAGTTCACATAAGACTTGTTTCCTTAGGAACCAGACTGAAAGCAAATTAGAAATGTTTAAAAAATGATTCTTGGTTGTGCTTTGTGGTTAACAGATCTGGGGTTTATGCTGTTGTTGCTATGGGTACATTGTTGTTGTGTACCATAATATAATAGCACCATAGAGGGTTGGTGCCAAGAGATAAGACATAGGTCTGTTGTCACATCAGCTTCCATGCAGTCCAGGGGATATGATGCTGTGCTCTAATTAATGCTGACTTCAAATGCCTCAATCTCAAATTAACATGCTCAACTGACTTGTGGTTAAGAGAAAGACAAGCAATGTGTTCTGATCAGCCCATGAGAAACACCAGCACAATCCAGTCCTGCTAAATTGAGAATTTTTTTTACTCATCTTCACCTTAACCACAGCCCATTCTTCTTCCATGCTCCCAAGAAGGAGCAAAAAGGAGGTCAAGTCCTCTCTCATTCACACTGTCCAGACTCCTCTCTCTGGCCAGCCACTTGTCTAGTGTCCCTCTGGGTGTGCTGGTTCTCACTGGGCTCTGGGTGGAGCAGAGCAGCAGTGACCCGCCTGCTCACAGGCAAGCCCTCAAAGGAGCCTGGGAAGCTCACTCAGCCTGGGGTACTTCTGCTGGAATGTCGCAGGCACAGTGGCAATGCTCATCCCTACCACATCAGGAAGACAAGCAAACTGCAGCTTCCTGGCAATGCTGATCTTTCCAGAAAATGGAGAAAAAAATCACCTCTCCCAAAGAAAACTGTTTAAAATCCTTCTCTCTGAGGAGTGATGTTTGTTGTCTGTGAATATGTGAGAAGGAAAAGACCAGAAAGGAAATTTAATCTAGAATGCATCACAGTAAAAAAGAGATAAATACTAACTGATAATGAATGCCTGTACCCTTGCTATTTAAGGTTTCCAATTGACTGAAGAATGAAGTAATGAATGATTAGAACAGAAGAGGAGACAAAAACCTGGTAAATTAAGCTCAGTGAACATAAAAGGAAGATAAAAGGCAGTTGCCTACCAAAGGCCTGTGTCTGTTTACCTAGCAGCACCTTCCCTCTACACTCTTGGGGACTGCTCCTACACCAACTCCTCCTCCTGGCCCAGAACTGAAGGCACAATTAGCTGGCCATTGTGGGTTGTGAGTCATTCCAAGAGAAACTACCCCCTTCATGCAGACTAGTGAGTAAAAAGTCTCACAGGCCACCTAACACAAGTGGTCGGTGCCATCTCTTCCATGCTGACAGGACCTTCATTTGTGGCCATAAGCACGATCCACTGCTGCTGCTCAGGGTGTGCTTTAATTACAGCATTGTCTGTGGCTTCCAGCTCGCCCCTAGCTTCCTACCAAATGCTCCTCTATGAACCCACTCTCAGTCCTTGTCTCCCATCAGCTCTTCCTCTAGAGCTCCTCGTGCCTACTCCATTCAACTTCCTATCAGAATTAAAGATATGTCCCTCTCTTCCTCTGAAAGTCAAAAAGGAAATAGGTACTCAGATTTCATGGTGATGAAAACCCCTAAATATCCCTAAGAAGGAAGGGAAAGAAACAAACCCTCCAGTCCTCTTTTTGCCACCCTTCAAAAGGATTAAAATGACAACTGTGGTGTGAATCCAAAACAGAAGGCCACAAAAATTGCATGTCTGCCTTAATTCTGGATCACCTGGTTGTGACTGATGGCTCACCAGAGTCATCAGCCCCAAAGAACTAGACCCTTATTTTTGTGCTCCATGATTGTCTGCAAAGCATCTGCACAGAGCAGCACAAACTTTTTAGAGGCTCTACTCCACATTAGGATTTAATTGTGAAAAATCTGCCTTCTGCAGAACTTTGGTCTGGGATTCAATGGCACAGGCTTACTACGTAAAAGGTTACCAGCCTGCTCACAGGCACATAATGCTGACTCTTTTCTCTGCTCAAGCACCTTCTGGAGCAACTGCTGGCAAACAGGAGAAATAAGTCACCACTGGGCAGCTCCATGAGTCCAAATGCTACAGTACATAGAAAAGAGCAATAGCATAATTTTCCTGTTCTGGGAAGAAGTTCAGTCATGTACAGTAGGTTAGACTAAGACACATGGCCTACCTAGAACTCCTCTAATATGTGCAATCTTGCATCTCTCAACCTGGTCTGTATCTGGCCAGGGTGTTTTGTTGGTTGGGATTTTTTTAAACTTTTGCAAGCAACCATCAGCCTTTGAGATGCGCACAGCCTCCTGCTTTCCATATATAAGTGGTCAGAGTTCATTCAACACTTTTTCTACTTTTTGCATTTCACATGCTAATAAGGTTCAGAGACAGATTAAGAGGCCTTCAAAGAAAGTCTCTGTGTTTTGGAATTTTAGGGCTGGACTGCAGATGACATCTTGGTTCAGGACAACACGTAGGCACATGTTGCGGTTTATTAAAATCTGAAACCTAATTAGAACACACCCTTTTTTTGTTTGAGCCAGCAATGAATTAATGTAAAAAACAAGTCACAGCTGCCTGACTGTGAATGTTAGGACAGACAGGAACAAGGAATGAAAACCATGGAAATGAGTGATAATGTTACAGTACTGTGCCTCAAAGTTCATGCCAAAAATCTTGGCCATATGTTGATTGCATGAAGAAATGAGACCTTGTTCTAGTCAGTTTACAAAGCCATGCCTATATGAAGAAGGATATGTTCAAGCAGAGATCGATTATCCATTTTAAAATAATATTTTAAACATGCTTTGGCAATATTGAGGACTCATAGGAAAATTATCTAGAATGCTACTCATATAACATTGCTTATATGCTTTCTTTACTGATAAATACATGTGTGAAATTGTGAGGAAGAAAGCACCTTTACAAATTTCTTTTAAGCACGTTTTTGTTTTATGAAGTTAATGTGCAAAAAACCATATTTCTGTATAATAAATCTGCCCCTTCATTCTATTTGCTGCCATGTCTGCTGGTAGCAAGGGAGAGAGCAGAGACTCCTCTTCTTTTTCTTAGCAATAAGGGGCTAATAATTTCCAGGGGAACTGGATTTATACACTGGAAATATAACAAAAGGAGTCAATGGAAGGAGAAGAAGAAAAGACCAGAATGAGCACAGAAACTAAATGCTGACACCTAAATGAAGCGATGGAAAGCACGGTCACTTTTAGGAGCTGTCTTGCAGGTTGGCATATGCTAATACAGTAAGGCAAGTGAAGAGTCTGTAAACACCCTGCCCTGGAAGATAAGATATGATGTGACTGTGGTATCTTTTGTACCAGTGATGGTATCAGCACCAGCTGGTTAGCAGAGAGGGGGCTGGGTCAGCTGTCCTAGTGGTTCTGCCACTTCTGACTTGAAAAATGATAATGTCAGAACATGATAAAAGCTTGAGAAAGCGTTTGATACAGACTCTCACCAGTCATCATTCCAATGTTTTGAGAATGTGCTTTAACTCTCAAAGTTTTGGTATTCTAAAGTGAAATTGGTATCTTGAAGTGAAATTAGCATTTTGAATGAGTTGAGGGGCCCAGCTTTGCATTGCACACAGGGAGCGTTTAAGCAGAGCCTTTGGAAGCTGTGAAATTGGGAATGACTTTGAGTTTTCCAGAGGCTGCCATTTCCAAACAGGGCAAGCAGTCTTCACCAGAGGATGCAGTCATGTAACAGTCATTTTTAAAATTATGTTCCTTTTTGGGCTTGAGATGAACATGACAATTCAGCATAAAACTGCATTGGCTTTACAGGCTTCAGACAAGGGCTTCTGACGGGGATTTGTTATGCCAGAAAAATCCCAGATCGGCCTTGGAGCGCTGGTCTGTTGAACACTTTGGCCAGGGCATTTTCTGTGTGGGTGATGGGGTTTTGAGGAGAGAAGGACCTGACAGGCTTGGCCAGCCTCTCCTGCCTGGGGCAGGACACATGGACTTGGAGGTGTTGTGCAGGGGGGTTCTCTGGGAGACTCCACATGCCTGCAGTGCACTGCTCCCTGGCTGCCCTGGCTGGTGCAGCGGCTAGAGGACAGAAAAAAATCCCATTTTTATTCTTGTATTCTTGTATAACTCCCTAAGCTGCCTGAATTAACAGTAAGAGGTTCTGAAATAATACCAGACTGGTGATGAGCTGAGCCATGTATGCTGCAGGGTGAGTGCAGGGGAGGAGGGGTTGTGCTTGCAGGAACCGCAAGAGACTTTAGGTCAAGTTCAGGAGAATTAGCCTGCGTATTGCTTATTTTAGAGATCACAGCATCATTGCTTTAATTTGCATTTTCAATGCAAGGAAACGGCTTTACCTTCCAGAGATATAGTCCCGGGTAGCTAGTCATGTGGAAAATACTTCCTGAGAATAATGCCATGGCCTTGGGCCTTGTCTGCAGTAAGTCGCACACAGGGATGTGAACAAGAGGAGTTTAGGGAGTTTTGCTCATGTGGGAATCCATAAAATCAGAGGGTTTTGGGAAAGCTGCAAAAGGCAGGCCTCAGAGACAGCAGAACCGTGATAAGAGCTAAGAAGTAGCCATGAGATAGGTCAGCAGAAAAATTATTTAAAAAGTAGAAAAGTAAGGACAAATAGAACAATGGTCTGTGTATTAATGCTTGTCTAGCATAACTCTCTAAGCTGCAGAAAAGTTTATCTAGCAAGATATTAGGAAGTTTTAAGCTTAATAATGGAGCTCTGTGCATTGTGTATTGAGGCTTACAAGCAGGTATTGTATTCTAAATAAGCAAGCATTGTTTTAACCAAAGGTACGTGTTCTAGTGCTTGGATAAGAACTACTGTCAGTATTCTTTTGCTTTGTGGGATTAGTCAAATAACTTTTAAAGTAAGTTGTAAGATTAAGTTCTTGGTCTGCTGCCTGGGATGTGAGCTGATGGCATCTTCCCATTGTCATAACCATGAAATGAGACTGATGCTGGAAAATTAAACAGCACGTTCCTCAGCAGTCCCATCCCGTTCGTGATTTGTACACAGCCCCCGGCTGGCAATAGCTCATTTTCCTTTCAAGGCCATCAGCCTTCTATTTTCCTTCTAGTTTTTCTGCTGTTTTTAAAATTATAAAGCTGCAGAACAGCTACCTACACTTATGCACGTTTTTCAAGAAATATAACTTTTGTTCTTGACATGCAACATCTTGAATTAAACTGTACTTCATCTATTTGAACAATACACATCTTCTCTTTCAGTAGTCAAAACTTGGTGAGTGGGACAATCCACTTTTTTCTCTCAAATGTCTCAGCTCAAGCTCTTAGATCTGCAGATGTTACTCTCCAATCCTCTTGGCCCTGCAGGTCATCTGTGGTCCTGTTCCACACCTGGAAACCTGGGATCAATGGGTCAGCAGAGCTTTGGATGGCTTTGCCTTCCTGTTCAAATCTCCCTGGAAAAGCTCAGTCTCACTGATGTCAATAAGATCTGTACAGCCCTTTAAGATGCTGAGCATAGCTCTAGTGGAACTATTATCTAAGTTTTATGCCTTCATCTGTTTCCCTCTGTACATACTTTTGCCTGTATAAAATATTTTATTTTCTCTCTCTGTATTTTTTTATCATTTGTCTTTGAACATACATATGTGTATATTTGAATGTATATAGCATATAGAGTTATTAATAAGTTTACAAAATTTGTTTTTGATGGGGAAAAATACAAAAGCAGGAAGTTTTTACATCAAAAAGTTGGAAATTACAAAGAAAATTAATCCACCCTCCCATCCACACACATCTATGCTTTGAAGATGGTCTTATCTTTAGGAGTTTTTGCATGGCTGTGTCAGCTTTCAACATCTCTTATCTTAACATTTTGAAATTGAGTGTGAATATTTATTTGGAACAAATAATTATGAGTTACCATTCCACAGGATTGGTAGGGGAACTTATTCTTTGCAATGCTTTTATTATTGTGGCCAATTTTGTTAATGCTCCAGCATCACCAGTAATTTCAATAAAATGTTTTGAGGTATGTTTGTTAGTAAAGATACATAAAGGGGCCAGCCAGTAGAGGGGGCACAGAAGCCAAAACGCTGTTTTGGTGATGTACCAGAGGTGGGCATTTTCCCCCATGTGAGTTTGTGAGTGTTGTGCGTGTGTGCGCCTGCAGAGAATAGAAGAGAACCTTTTCATATTCCTTAATTTACCTTTACTAATTTACCCTTAGTGAAAATGTGTTCTGTCCTAATTACAAACACTCTTAGAGACTGTGTTTCATTAAATATGTTGAAAGAAAGCGCATTTGCAGTGGATGTAGAGCATTTGCCATCTGATGCTTTGCATCATATATATAATTTTTCAATAACAGAGATAGAAATTGCCTCTGTGTGCCTTCTGATGAGATAAACAGGAGGAATAGAAGGATTCTAAATGTTTGGGGGTCCCAGGCTCTTGACTGGCAGAACACCATGTTTTTGTGAGTTGAAATTTAGGGAACAAGCATCTCCATAGTCTGCACCGCTTGTGCTGGGGGTGTGGGGTGGCAGGAGCAGTCAGGGTGACTGGCAGAGGCAGAGCCAGCCATGCCCAGCTGCCGCAGCCGGATGGAACACGGACGGCTGCCGGAGAGCAGAGAACAAAAGTAAAGCAGATGCCCAGAAGCCATACATACAGGGAGGTCAAGAAGGGACAGATAAAGAATTTCACTACTTAAAAGGGAGAGAGAGAGACACTTGGAGGACAAACAGGAACACCAACCACAGAGAGGAAATCCATGCAAGCACTGAGTCAGTCAGACATGCTGCTCCACAGCAAACCAAAGGCAGGAGGATGAAAGTGGTTAAGATCGAAGAAACTTCTAATGTAACACTTCCTTGAGAGGGAAAGCCAAGGAATACAGGGGCAAAAGGGAGAACTTCATATTCTTACACAAATAACACTTCATTGTGTGCCTTGAGAACCTGCTGTGCATGAGGAACAGCCACAGATGGTGTTCACTAAAGCCTGCTTAGTGAGGTAGACTCGCCGGCTGAAGGCCCATCGGAAGTGTTCCGGTAATCTCTCAGGAGAACTAAGCCATGAACAGCAAACTTTGGGTCGACATAAGGAGTCAAACTGCCTTAAAAGACCAGAGTGTTTCCATGCCTGTTTTGATTTTGGCCCTTCTCCATCTTTTTTCCTGCCAAATTCCCATCTACTTCAATAGATGTTTTGCTTGAGTGAGTCATGAGGTAAGGGCTGGACCTGAGACCACAAAACATTGTAATAGGCAAGTCTGCAAGGGATGTATTATTTTGTGATGCTTTTAGGAATTTTAATGGTGGCCTTAAGAGTAAATTTACAGTGTGCAGCATGTGACAGTGACACTGGCTCTAAATATTCATGACAGCATATGATAGTTTCTGGTATGACATTTTCTTTTGTCTTTTTTGATAGGCAACTCGTTCAGCACTTTACAAATGTAAAGATTTTAATCTCTGGAGTACGCTACAAACTGGATTTGCCATTAATATAAATTTACTACAAACATAATCCATTACACCAAAACAAAGGTGTATCCCTGAGAAGAGCAATGATGCCTTCCTCACCACCTCTGCTGTGCTCCCAGTGCCAGAGATATGAGCATTTTTAATGATATTCAGCTTGTTTTTAAATTCCTGGTTCCAGAAGTCATTTGAATATGAGATAATTCAAGCTTCTATTTCTTTCTAAAAGTAAGTAGTTAGCTCTCAGGCCTGTGAAAAATAAATCGGGAACACAATCTTGGCACAGTGCTGAATGTTTGAAAGCTAGCTGTTGAAGAACAAATACTTTTTAAGAGCTTCCATATGACTTTTTGTATGACTTTTTTGTGTGCCATGTTAGCAGTACTGCCACTGATTATTTCCAACAGCTCTCCATGGATTTGTTCTGCTCCATCTCCTGCTCGGTGCATAGAGCCAACACCACGGTCACCAGCTGATAGTCTGTCCCTGGAGTCTTTGTTGAAGGGCGTTGCATGACGGCAAAGCAATATTCTAATTGTAGTGCAAAGGAGAAAAGCAGTCAACAGGAGGGAGAAGGTGATCTGCCACAGGATAAACACCCCAACCCCAAAGTAAATGTACTAATATGCAACAGAGCCCCCAATCCATGGAGACATTGGTTGAAATAGAACGTAGTACAGATGGCTTCCTGCATAAACTTCAGCAGCCTTTCTCCACCCTGTGAGGAAAGTCTACTTATTTCTGAGTGATTACATCAAACACAATGAGGAAGCCTGATTTTTGACTGATACTTGACCTGATACTTCTCTTTTTTCCCTAACTTGATTTAAAAAATGCTTATAATATAACAGTTTTGCAATGTTCCTCTGCTTCCTTCTCCCAGTAATGACAACCAGGTATATTCCTAGTTCTCTAGACACTACATCTAGCTTAAATGCTCTCTTCAAGATCAGTGGAAAAACCATACTTGTGGGAGTTGCCACTCATTTTAGTCTTATAAGTATCTAGTGTTTCATATTTAAAGAGTCCATAGTCCCAAGAGAGATTTCTTCATTGAAATGTCACAATCACAATTGGCTAAGCCAGGCCATGGGGCAGGAGTGCTGTCAATATCCCTCCCTGACGGTACACGTAGCTGTGCTGTGATGGACTGGTAGTGCTCTCTGACAGAAAGCACTTGTTGGCCAGAAGAGTCTCTTCTGTCCTGACAGACTATGATCCTGATGACTCCATCTCTCACTACATTACTGAAAAAATATTGCAGGCAGGAAGCCAGCAGAAAACTCTAACACAGTGTATTGTCTAAACAGCTGAGTATACCGTGAACACACGTCCTCTGCTTCTCAGTTCAGCCTCCTGTAGAGATTCCCTTCCACCCAGTTTTGCTATTCTGATGCACTGGGCCTCTCTGAAGACAGGGTGTAGCCTTCTGGGGAGGAGACAAAGCTTTAAGGGCTGGCTGTGGCACAGACTAGCTGAGGAACAAAGGGCTACCACAACGTTCTCCACGACGCTGTCTATGGCAAAGAACTTTTTTGATCTAGTTTTCCTGGAGAGAAACCAAAATAAAAATTGTCAGGGGAACAACTGACTATCCCAACATCAAGCCCTCCTCCTCCTCATACTCACAACTGCCCCGCGGAGAGAATGACAGGGTTACCAGCATAACAAAGGTTAATTATGTAACATGCATCAGAGCTGTGCTTGCGCGGTGCAATAGTGGTAATAAACACACCACGAGAATTGAAGGCAGCAGACAATTGCAGGCGGTGCGCCTGCCCCTCTCTGCTCTCACACCTCTGCTGTGCAGAGAGAGGGGCCTGTTCCAGCCTTCCTAAATATCTTCAAGAATGGAGATTGTGCCGCTGGAGCAGTTCCCTTTGGAGTTTGTTTTACTCCAGAAGGGCTCCCTCTCTCAGAAGTGCTCTCCCGCGTGGTTTCTCTTCCATTAAATACTTGTGCGTGGAAAAACCCAAGAGGTGTGATGTTCCTCCTGGGTGTAATTTCTCCTGCTGTTGCATTAACCGGCTAGGTAACTCGCAGTAAGTTTGTAAATAAACGAAGACTAAAGGACAGGAGGGCTTGCTCGGGCAGACAGAGGAGGATGGGGTGGCAACACCTGGATCCCGCACCCTTCGCTTGCCCTTGCAGGGGCCGGCGGGTACAGGTGAGCTCGCCCAGCCCTGCCCGGGGCACCACCGGGGCGGGCACGTCCCCTAGCCCGGCAGCCCCGCCGCTCGGACACGAGCTGGGTACCCCCGGTACCGGCCCAGCACGGGGAACCGGGGGCGGGATCTGGCGCTCCGGACCGCCGCCCCCGCCCCTGCTGGAGGGAGGGAGAGAGGGCGGGCGGATGGACGGGCGGACGGACGGAGGGAGCGGGAGGGGAAAGCGTCGCTGTGGCTGCGAGGAGCGAAGTAAGGGCAGAAACTTGTCCGCTGGCAGCCGGGCGCGCCGCGGAGACAAAGTCCTCGGGGCTGCTCCGCACCCGCGGACAGGTAAGGGGGTGTCGGGCGGGGGGCTGACAGCCCCGGCAGGCGCTCCCAGGTGTCTGTCTGTGGTGAGACCCTGTCCTCCGCTGCGCGTTCCTGCGGCCGGGAGCGGGCGGCTGCGCGGCCGCGGGACGGGCTCCGGCTCTGGGCTCCGCGGGCCCCCGCCGCCCGCCCGGCCTGCGCGCCCCGGCCCCGGGCCGAGCCCGTCCCGCCCGGCTCCGCGGGGCGCGGCCGCTCCGGCCTCTGGCGCCGCCGAACAAAGAGCCGCGGCCGCGCTCGGCTCCGCGCCCCGCGCAGCGCTGGGCGCCCGGGGGAGCGGGGCTGCGGCTGCGGGGCTCTCCGGCTCCGGGCGGGATACCCGCGCCGGCGGCTGTCGGCGGGATAGCCGGGCTGCTCCGGAGCCCCTGCAGGCAGCCGGCTGCTGCCACATGCTTGTGCTGTGCCCGGCACTTCGGGGTGCTCACAGGGGAACCTCGCTCCCGCAGCGACGCGCTGGGCTCGGCAGCTTCAGAAAACGCCCGTCAGGATTTTAGCAAAATAGAAAGGTTTGCTGGCGCGGATCTTGGTTTAAAGATGATCGCGGGGGCTGCGCTTTCAAAGTAAGAGGTGAAAAAGGAAACAGCGGCTAGAACAATGACAATTTCAAAAGCACGGGGTTTATGGAAATAGTTTTAAGCCTGGTGCAGATCCTTTGGCGATTTTTGTACCGAGTTCCAATAACGTGGAGTAAATTTCACCTTTTCATGCGTCTGCGGAGTTCTTGTCATTTCCCAAGAGAGCAATGTGTATGAATCTGGGAGTATCGTGCTGGGCTTTGTACACGGCCAGAACTCCCACTGAAATTAATTTAACGTTTTGTTTTAAGTTACTAGTGGGATTAATGGTCATTTTCTTTAATCAGCTTTCAGTAAGGCTATACAGGAAAATCTCCTGGGACCGCTGGGATCTTTGTATATGCAAAGAATGTGAAAGGAAACCAGTACTTTGTATGACCTTTTTTTATCTAACTAAACTTACAATAATGTGCTTCTATGTTTTTGGCATAAGTGAGGTTTACAATCCTGCAAATGGATTTACTTCTGTGGCTGTTCCCTGTGGGAGGCAGTGGTTGGTCCTGGCCAGACTTGCTCTCTGTAGTTGGGAAAAATATAGACAACTTGTTCTGGGAGCTCTGCTGTGGACTCAGTGCACCCTCTCCTTTATGCCAGTTCATCCAACCCTGTGGAAAGCCAGTTCCAGGAGCCAATGTAGCAGAAACCTAATGCAGCCCCGGAGTTTTTTGGGGGGGATTTCTTTGCAGCTCTGCCTTTCCCAGAGGAGTGTCTGGGAGAGATGCTGAGCCCCGGTCTGTGGGGAGAGAGAAGGGAGATGGAGGGAGGAAGGGGGGGACCATCCTTATTGCTCTAGTTTCAGTGTCAGGTAACTGTAGCAGGGCTGAAATACAGAGTTGGGCTATGATTGTGCTTTGGGTGGTTTAAACTGCTGCAGCACGGGCTTGCTCTCGCAGCCCCTGCCTAGCTCTGACTCTTTTCATAGCAGCACGAACACTTATGCTGTCCTGTGGTGATTTGGATCTAGGCACTGAGCAAAAAACAGATGTAATTTTAATCTGGATCAATTCCATGATTTGGTTCATTAGGGGTAAGAGAGGAGGAAAGAGGGAGTGGAGAAGGTAGCTTTTTTTAAGCTGGCAAAACTGGATACTGCTGCCAAAACTGCTTGTGGAGCTGCAATGTAGACTGTAGATACTCCCAGGTGCCTTTCACCCTCCCTGCCTCCCCCCGGGAGCCTGTCCCGTGACTCTGCATGTAGCCTTGGGAGCCTCCACTCTCCGGGTAAAAATGAGCCTTTGCTAATTAATCCATTAAGTGTAATGGAGTAGTTTGTAACAGAAGAATTAAGCAAGTGCCCAAGTGTTTGCATAATTGTTGCCTTGGACAACAATGAACACTGTAGGTAGAGCAGCACAACGTGCAGGGCTTTATAAAAAGTGTGTGAGTTTGTAAGCACTTACTGGGTTTTGTTGCTCTCTGCAGTGTCTGTCTAGCACTTAATGCACAGGGTGAGCCAGATCTTTTACAGTCAGTCATGACACTTGTATTAGTGATTATCACATGGGCTTGTGACAGGAATGGGTGCTAATCAGGCAGATAAAATAAGATGAGTGTGTTTCTCAGTCCTGGGGCTGATGGAAAAGTAGGAACTGAATCCCAGTGTACAACAGCAGAGTCTTTGCTGCAGCAGAAGGTGAGGAATCTGTTCTCTCTGTTCGTGGTTACACCATCCCCATGCGCTACTCATGCCGGCTCTGCTGGCTATGAGTTGAATCAGACCAATGATCAGGCTGAAAATTAGTGCTTGCAATTGGGAAAAAACCATCAACATGCTGACTGCTGTCCTGTTTCAACACTTGCAATAGCGTCATCTGAAGGCAGGAGGTGGCAATTGATGGCCAGAGATGGAGTATGCTGTGAGACTTCCCCTTTGAGTAGCAGTGTAGTTTTAGCTGATGTTGAGTTGATGGTGCAGTTCCTTCTTTCATTCCTGTTATTGCAGTCCCTTGAGAAGCGGACAGAAAGCATTCATGAGGTGCTCAGGAGCTGGGCATCCCTCACTATCTCACATTAGATTCCTACTGAAGGTATTCTGAGTGTTGGAAGTAATGAATTGCTGCAAGTGTTAATTAGTTGTCAGTTTTTACCTACAGAAGAGAGGCAGCCCACTTGCCCATGGCCATGGGATTGAAGTAGATGATCTTTAAGGCCTTTTCCAACCCAAACCATTCTATGATTCCATGATATATTTGCCTCCAGGACTTGATGGTATTGGTTTGCAGGATTTGGATCTTCCTCCTCTTGGGTCACAGCACAGCTTGTTGAGGAGCTGACCGAAACTTGGTTGAAAGACAGGTTTTTGTTTGTTTTTAATGGCAGATGTGCTTCCAAAACCTGCATTTGTTGGCCAGATCTGAGCTCTTCAATGCTCAGCTAATGATGTTGCCATCAAGCACTGCTGAAGGCCTCACTAAATTGCGTTCAGTAGGATGTCTGCTGAGGTCATGTGGGTGCCCTGCCCACGGACTGCACAGGAGAGCTCCACGTGCTGTCTATTCACATTTGCAGTCACAACTTTACTCTGACCTTGCCTTTGATAGTGCCTGGGCACATTGATAAGGATCCTTCACGCTGCTGTGGAACACCCTTATGGATTAATAGAGTTGCCTTACCACTTAGAGCCAAAGGTGAGATTCTGTTGGTGCCAAAGTGAAGCCATTGCTTCTGAAAATTCAAGGATAGTAATGGCATAATGATAGTGGATGGGAAAAGTTTCAATAGTTTCTGTATCTGCTCTTAAACTCTCTGTGGGATTTTTTCCCTTTACGCGAAGTAAATTGCAGTGACACAAAGTAATGCACTGGAAAAGTTTGGACAAATGCTACCAATGAGATTATATAATACAATAGTGAAGGAATTTATTATGAAGCCTGTTCTTGATTCAAAGAAGAAAGATTTTCCCTGGTGGGTTGTGGATAGTTTATAACTTCCTCTCCCATCCCAAAAGTGTATGTGTCATATTGTGCAACCAGAGAAATATATGCTTCCTCCTCTTCAGCAAATAGTTTGTGAGGACTTTGATAGCAGTTTCAAGCTTGTAGTTCATTGCTTGGGATAGCATAGCTGAAAATAGGGTTTACTGCTGATAGTAATTAAAATATGAGCACTTTTCTGGCTTTGTTTCTCTTCTTTCTGGACCATGTTAAGTGCTGGACCATGTTAAGTGTCTAAATTTAGGAGTGTTTCTAATGTCTATAGATGTTGAGACAACAATTTCCTAGGTGATCTCACTGTGTTCTATCTCTTTAGAATTGTGTGGTTTTTTTCTTTATTTTAAATTGAATTATTTGAAAAACAGTTATCAAGTTTGAGTATTAAATAGGTTGTGTGTCCTTTTTTTTATCACATTTGGCATTGTATCAAGTATGCTGTGATACCCCATTTGCAAAGCAAATAGGTGTTATTGAGAAGCCTTGAAAGTTTTGATCAAGGGGGAAGACGACAGCAAAGGAAGCAAGTTTGCTTTGCTTTATATGAAATAGTCATAATTTATTTTTTAACTTTTTGTTTCTTTCTTGGTTTGTTTAGTTTGGTTTTTCTTTCTTCTTTAGTATAGTGTTTCTTATTCCTAGCATCTATGTGCTTATATCCCAAATGTCACAGAAGTGTATTTGTCCACAAGCAGCAACGACATCGTTCCAATGGATGAAGGGTGAGATAAACACCTGCAGCACGTGATCACCTTGTGAGTAAATTGTCTTTTCTGTTGAGGACCCCTGGTGCCTTGCTGCAGGGATGGAATCAGACGGTGCATGGGTGCAGCACCATGGTGCAGCACTCAGGCTGGTCATTGCTCCCCCATGAGCTCCTTCTCCCTGAGTGCTGCTGTGGCTGGCTCAGAGCACTGTGGGCTTATGCCCATGGCTCGTGTGTCCGTAGTCTGTCCGATTCCATGTTGGCAAAGGAGCCAGCGCTGTGCCATGCCAACTTGCCAATGACTCGAGGAGAGGCTCAATTTGGAACATGCCAGGAGGCCCCTTGGCTGCCTTGGTGCCTGGTTGTGCTGTGTCATTTGCTAATGTGGTTTCTTTCTTGCTGGCCTGTGTCTTAATGGAGTTCTTCAACCACGCTAACTGATTGTAATAACTTTTGCCTGTCTAGACAGGGCCTTACTGTGTCTGATTAGATCCCAGCCTTGTGGCGTGCATCACTGCCTGTTTCTTATAAATGTGATGAAAAAAAAAAGGTGCACGTTAATAGTGCTTAGTCTGGTTTTTTTTTGCATTGCAGTGTTGGTATAAAATATTTATAGATGTTTACTTTTTGCCTGGAGGAAAAAAGTTTTAGTCAAATGTCTCTAGGATGCAATTTAGAAGGGAACCTCTTATCTCCAGTAAGGAAAGAGCAGACAAATGTTCTCTTTGAGGATATTAATTGGGGTTCCACTGAAGTCAGTTGTGGAAGTTTATTGCTCACTGAAGTCAGCAACTTTCTCATATAGGTAAAAAAAGAATTTCTCTGAATCATTAATAAAAATCAAAAGCAGGAAATCTGGTCTTCCTGCCTGGTTTTAGTTCCTTACTGCTTTTTGGAAATGTAGTAAGTTAAATGCAACTTTGGCACTCTCAGTATTTAAGCACTCAAGAGGAAAGGTTGTAAAAGCAGTTTTCTACTGTAATTAAAAATATATTTTTTAAATTGATATCCAATTTTAGAGAACCCAATAATTACAAAGTATAGGGTTTGAGATAAATTTGGGTTGGTAGTAGTCTGCTGTGTCTTTTTCTTGCATGCCTTCTCCAGAAAAAGAATGATTCAGATTTTAAAGTCTCTTAATTAAAAAAGAAAAACTGCCTTGGCAGAAGAAATGAACTTCTGGTTTTGATTCCAAAAGGAAATCAGAAGATAGTACAAATGTGCATGCTTTCCAGTAGCTCTTATTAGTATTTTAAACTCTGTGTCATGGTAACAACTGCTTCTGTTTTCCTTGTACTGTTAGGATGGATTTAGACTGAGTGAAGAAGGGAAACTTGACAAAAGAAGTTAGCAGACCGATCTGGTGTCTCACAGGACTGGGAAGTTAAACTACTTTTTTTGGAGCTGGGACGAGCAGTCGCAGCTTGGTTTGTGTGCTGTGCCTGCCCAGAGGAAATTCCTACTTTATAGTGAGAGAGTGGCCAAGAACTAGAGCATATTATTCTAATTAAATCATTTAAATTCCATTGCCGTCATTTGAAAGGCTCTGTGCATCTTCTGAGTTATAGATGGCTTCTGCAGGGACACTGTGAACAATTTGTGTACTTACATGCCAAAATGTCATCTTCAATTGATGCTGTAAAGTTTAAATTGCTGATTTATTTTGATATTAGTCACTTGAAAGTTCTTTTAAAAACCCTACATCTCTTTAGAGGCAGAAGGCATGTTTATATCTGTTAACCATATACTGAATTTGTTGCCTTTGTGAAGCGCCACAATGTCATTAAAATCGCTTTTAGAAGGAAACATTTAATGCACCCCTATAAAAATAGGCCAGTCACCTCTCTTTCTAGTTCAAGAAACTAGACTACTGTGGAAAGACTGAGTCCTGGATCTGGAACTGATGTAGCCATGCTCCCACTGCAGAGTGTTCCTTTAGGTCAGATGGTGTAAATTTGATTTTGGCTGTCCATAGGTGTGATCTGCCCATAGATACAGAGAGATGACGCTTTAAAATGGTAGGGGTACCAGTAATGAGTGGGTTTTTTGTGATTTCTAGTAGAATTAGATCCCCATTTTAGTGTGAGATACTTGGCAGAGTTAACTCTCTATAATTACCTTGTGTGATCATTGTATATATGACAGTGGAAAGAAGAGAAACTTGAACCATTAAGATACTTTTGTTTGGAATGCAAAGCTTGTTAAGCAATTACCAGCTTTCAGGCTTTACCAACTGACTGCAAGGCATCTTGTTTGAAAAAATAAACTGTTAAAATAATTTACTTTTTTTTCCTGTGGTTTTAAACCAACAGGAATGTTTTATGTGGACTAAAATACTTTGTGTATATATCTCTTTATCAGATCTCCAGGGGAAAATATTTGCTTCAAGATGTTTGAGTTTTCAGATGAATAACTGACTAAAGTCAGAAACTGATGGTAGAAGAGTTATGGAGCTGCTTTTTTGGAGATTAATTTTCCCTGCCAAATAGTGATTATGGTGGAGCTATTCACCTGTGTAACTGTGGTCCCCGTTTGGTGTGCTGTACCTATGAAATGCTTCCTGTATGGAAAAAAGTTAGGTGGTGCTGGGTTGTGCTCTTTCGTTGTCACAAAGCCCAAATAGCACCTGAAAAGCTAAGTCATCATAAAGAATTGTAAAGGTTTTTTAACAATAATATAATTACTAATGCTGATGTTTTTGTGACCTCATGATCATGGTCTTGTTATGAATCCTGGTCGCTTCCCTTTGTGTTTTTAATTTAGTGATAACAATGATTTGGTTACTGAAAGTAAAAAAGCTTTGCCTTTACTAAATTGATTGGACTCATGTAGTGGCAAATTAGTGGAAAATTTTTAAGTTGTATCACAATCTAATAGTGAGCAACAGTAAAAGGAAATATCTGTGCAACACTCACAATATTCTCCCAACCATAAGGTTTATGTGTCTATAAAATGTCAGTAACATGTTAAACTTTGGACAAAAGGAGATGCTGTTAGTAGGCAGCTTAACCTAGAAATATTTCCTAAGGGTAGTATAGATTGCAGTGGGTAGTAAGGATTGAACTGGGCTTTAGTGTGTCATACCATGGCTATGATTTTTATTTTTTGTAATTACTCTGTGGGCTTCTGATTTTCTCTGCATTTGTGACTTGTCTCAGGCCTGGTCAAGGTCAGCAAAACTAAGATTATTGGGATTTGTCCTATGACTGGCAAAGTGATAAAAATATTGTTTTTAAATTTGCAATTGAGTTGACATTTCAGGGACATGAAATGATGTGAGCTTTGATTCTTGACAATCGCTATGTAGGCTGCTGATGTGTCTTGACACGCCCTTCTTGTAGAGCAGATTTGTTGCAGTTGGCATATTATTGCTGATAGTTCTCAAATTCCTTGCAGTGCTCCTGTCCTCCCATCGCTCTTGTTATGAACAACCAGTTCCTAGGCTGGCAGCAGGGAGGGAAATCGTGGGGTAGTGGGCAGGCAGCTGTTAAATCAGCCACATGCAATGTGCCGCAGATATCGGCAAGGCCTGACTAACAGCTACAACTGCACCACTGGGAAGTATCTGCATGCACAGAGGAGTCCTGCAGTCTGCTCAGAGTAGCCTTGATTGTTTTACTGAGTATTGTGGACACTTGAACCCCGGTAAAAATATCATCTATCTGATTATTTCTCCAGAATCAGTCCCTTAATAGCCATTGCATATATTTAAATGCTGTGTGTCTTCCTGAAGACCAGATCAGGTGAGGTTTAAATTCAGTTGATGAAATCTTTTTTCCCCTCTGGTCTGAACAGAAGTAGGAAAAGGAGAGCTGTGCTCCTTTTTCCGTTATTGAGAGAGACTTCAGCAGAGACCTGTCTGAAATAGTTGGTCCATATTGATTGTTTTTAAAATTCTGATTTGGGGATGTCCTTTTATCAGTGGTGAAGACTTTTACCTGTTTAATTGCCCTTTATTATTATGAACAAAATGATATTGCTTTTATTGCCTGATATGAGCCTAAAATGGCCCTGAAGTGCTGGCAGGAATATAGAACAAGATAGGAAACTTGGAATTAGTGTCACAGGCTGCTTCATTTGCTGAGGCATAGAGCTCAGGTATCACTTATTTGCAGTGTTTGTTTCTTCAGTAATGGAAGGGGAGCTTCCTACCTTCCTAAGGTGATGAAGTCTGTTTCATTTTGTAAAGAAGTAGAAGGCCCTGAGAAGAAAGATACCAGATGTATATATTGTTGTTTAATCTTCCTATGGAGTTATGCAACAATATTATCATCAGTGCTACCCATTGAGGGGAGAGAAAAATTTGAGTGTTATAGTACTGTAATTGATGCCCAACAATTAATTATAGCATCCTTGAAGTAATTTTTTTCCAAAGTGTTTTGCTTTTTCATGGTGCTCCCAAAACTGGGTCTTTGAGAAATGTTTTCTTTCTCCTTTTTTCTCTGTTGGGAGATACCTTCTAGACATCATCTTTCTGCCCTCTATTTCTTTTGGATCCTGACAGCTTCCACATTTGGTCATGGAAAAGACATTTCCCATAGCAGAGAACTACATTAGAAAAACAAATCACCGAACAGTTGCAGTTCTCTTGTTTGACAGTTTATGGAGCAAATGCTGGCTATGGACCATTTAGCATTCTCCAAGACAAAGTACCCACACAGTGCTGCCAATTTCATTAGAGAGCTGTACCAGCTACTTTTAAAATTTGGTCCTGTTTACATAGGAATTACAGTTTTACTACCATACCCATCAAAAGGTTATTGTCTGCACACAGAGTCACTGTTTTTAGCAAATCTGCCTATAAATCTAAGTAACCAGTAATTAAATGGAAGTCTGAATACCAGGCAAGGAATAAAACTAAGGGTCTCCCTGTGGACTATGAAGTTATGATTAGCATAGGCAGGTTTTAAGCACCAATCAGCCAAAAAAATATATTGTAATTCATCATTAGGACTTACCTTTCCAAAACCTAGAAGTTAAATTTCAGCTAAAGGCCTGAGATTACTCAAGGAAGAAAATGGTCACCATGAAGTGATGATTTCTTTTTCCTCTTTAAGAAAGGTAGCTGGAATTGGTGCTGCTTTTCCAGTTCATTATACAAATGGGAATAAAAGCTGGGTGCCTGGGGATGGTGCTGAGGAAAGTCCAATAGCTTTGTTGTTTCCCCAGCTACACACTGGTCCTCCATGTCTGTCTGCTCTCTCCCTTTGCTCCCATTTCCATGGCCCAAGATCCACAGCAGGACCTCAGCAGGTTAAGAAGGGTCCAGAGTTCACATACTAGACACATGAATTATATGTCCACAGTGTATCAATCTCTGCCAGAATCTGTCTACAGCCAAGACATAATGTATAGCAACACTTTTTTAATGAGGAACATGCATCTGTTACACGTTTAGCAGAGGATATTTTTGGAGCAGTGTTAAGAAAATGTGCTTTGGTTTTACAACCCCATACCCCTCTGTCTGTAGAGATGTCATTTTTGAGTCAAAGACCAGACATAAGGGCTTTCAAAGGCTGTTCATCTTAAAACTGGATACAAGCCTGGCAGCTCTACCCACTGTAAACAACGTGTAAGTCTCATCATTCCCTTTTCTGCTCCCCCACCCAACCCAGTAAGATGGGCTCTTCAGGGGATTGAGGAAGCATTCCAAAGAAGCACTTGAATAAAAATGCTGTTTTGTTTAAGAAGCCTTGTGCAAATGTGTAAATTCCTAATTTTCAACAGAAAAAGCCATTGTAAAACAGTGTAATTCAAAGCGAAAGCCAAGTGTGTTGGTTTAGTTGGACTCTCATTGCAACTTTTCATCACTTTCAGGTGAAACACATTATGTCCATGTCAAAATATTGACACTTAGGTCAAAAACTGGCCTAAAATGTTTTTTGTTGGATGGATAATGCAGAAAAATGGGTATGAATGTCCCTAAGATTGAAGTCAAGTCTTGAAGACAAAGCTGTGAGTGTGGTGGCATTTCCCTCTCCATGCTGTGGTGAAGGCAGCCAGGAGGGAGCTCTGCCTGTGGTTTGTGCCAGCACGAAGCACTGAGTGAGCATTGCCAGCTGTGCCGAGCCCGAGGTGCTGGCACAGGGATGTCCCTGCGGCTCAGCAGAGTTTATTAGCTTGGCCCAGAGCCATGCTAAGTGTTCAAAAGACTTTTGGTTATCTCCAAGTGTGGGCAGGGATTTCTTGTGTCTGTTCAGAACAAGTTTGAGCTTGCTAGTGTTATAACCTATAGATATATCCCGTGGATCTGTGTCTTTGATGAAAGGAAACTGGCGTGGTTTAGTGTCTTGCCTCTCTTTGACTGCCTTTGAGTTTGCTAATGATTTTTTTTTAACTTTGCAAAACTTGCCTCACTGTATAGAAAAATTAAAATAGGAGGAAGCAATTACAGAATCATTAAGGTTGGAGAAGACCTCCAAGACTGAGTCCAATCTCTGACTGACATCACCTTGTAAAGACCATAGCATGAAGTGCCTTGTCCAGTCATTTCTTGAATGCCTCTGGAGACGGTGACTCCACTGCCTCCCAAAGCAGCCCATTCCAATGCTCAACCTCCCTTTCAGTGAAAAAAGTATTCCTTGTGTCCAATCTTAATCTCTTCTGGTGTACCTTAAGGTTATGTCCTCTTGTCGAATTGCTGTTTCCCTGGGAGAAGAGGCCAAATGTCACCTGGCTACAACCTCATTTCAGGCAGTTGTAGAGAGCTATAAAGTTTCCCTGAGGCCTCCTTTTTTCCAGACTGAACACCCCCAGCTCCCTCAAGTGCTCCTCGTAGGACTTATGCTCCAGACCCTTCACCATTGCCCTTCTATGGGCACAATCCAGCAGCTCAATATTCTGACTGAATTGGGAAAACTGATCACAGCCCTCGAGGTGTGGCCTCACCAGTGCTGAGAGCAGGGGGGCAATCCTTGCCCTGCTCCTGCTGGCCACACCATTGCTGATCCAGGCTGGGATGCCACTGGCCTTCTTGGCTAGCTGGGCACAGCTGGGTCATGCTCAGCTGGCTGACAACCAGCACCCTCTGATTCTTTCTGCTGAGACACTTTCCAGCCAGTTCCCAAGGTGCTGGCCTGCTAAGCCAAAAAAACTTTTCTGCACTGTTTCATCTTCTTTATCAAGCCTTCTTTTTTGTGCCCTGTCCTTGTAGGTTTTGCAGTCTTCAGTACAAAGCTTATTGGAAGCATGTTTCCATGTAGGAAGGTTTCCAGAGGTGAAAATTTTGAAATGATGCGATCACTCCTTTCCCCTTGTGTGAAGGGGAATGAAGGGCTCCTTTATTTCCCCTGCTACCTTTGTTTGGCTTGGAAAGAGCATTTGGAGAAAGACGGATACAGTGGAGTAAGCAATTTTTCTGGTGTTCATGTCTAGCCATTTTGTGCTTCAGGCCCTGTCTGCTTCAGGGGTGCTTGTACAGCATGCTGCAGGTTCCTGTCAGAACAGTTGCCAGATGACCTGGAGAGGAAGAGATGCCAGGGTCTCCTTCTCTGTACAGAGGAAAGTTGCATTGAGGGAGTGCTAACTTAGAGCAAGTTACAGACAGAGGTGTCATCCTCATCAGGAGTACTAGTCAAAGGCACTTAAAGCCAAGAATGAAATGATGCAGAATTCACTCAGGATTTGCATGGCTCTGTCAATTAAACAGCTGCAGAGAAGAACCTAACAGAGTCATGTCACTGAAGGTTTTCCCATACATGCATAACTTGCATAAAGGGGCCATCTCCATAGTGTCAGGAAGGAAGAATTTTGCTTGACATAGCTACCTAGGCCCTTGATACAAGTGTGTCTCTGGTTAGGCAGTAGAAGGCATAGTGCTGTATGTGGAGAATAGGAGGAAAGTTGTGTTCGTGTCCATAAGAGGTGTTGAGAGCTAATCTCCCCTTTGCTCTTGTTCACAGTTTGTGTAGAACTTTCAGGGATCACTTCTTTGTGTATTTCCCCGTGGTATTTCAGCTCCCAGCTCTGTGACTACTCTCAGTTTGCATCTGTGTAGTGGAAAACTGTTGGCTCCACTATATGCATCAGAAAAAGTTAGAATAAATCACTTCAGACTGACAAGGGTTATTTTAAAATGGGGAGGGATGACGACAACCTTCTCACCCAAACCTCCAAAACATGTAATTTAAAATTGTTTTCAGAAGATGAACAAGGGACCAGTGATTAACTGCAGTTCCTGCTGTCTTCCTGTCTAGCTCATACAGCAAGAGGAGTAGGATGAGATGTGTGGGGAGCTTGTGTCAACAGTGCTAGTCACTGCCCCGTGGTCTTGGGAAGTAGAAAGAATCTTGGGCTGAAAACTGAGCATTTATGTGGGCTGCTGGTGTGCCCATGTGAGGAATGGGCTGTTCTCTTGTAACAAAATAAGTCAAAGTGCATGGAGGATGCTGTTTCAGAATACCTTACAGTATTTTGCTCTACTTAATATTTTAAGGTTTTTACACTTTGGCCTGTGTTAGCATAAAAATAAGTACAGGACTATCAGACTTTCCCCACAGGACAAAAATTCCATTTTCCAACCACCTCTAATTATTTCCATTCTGCTGTCTGGAAAGGATCTGGAGACAATTTAGGAAGCCAATTTAAAATTGACTTGGGAAAAAAATCATTTACCCTCCTGAGCCTCCTTAGATGTGCAGCCAGTGGCATGGGATCAATAGGAAATCTCATGCTCAATGATTCTGATGCTCACAAAAGGACCTTGAGACCATGAAATTCAGCCTGAGAACTGCTTACCTCTATGTGTGACTTTTGTAATGTGGTGGACTGAACAGCTCACTTGTTGAAGAGCTTTGTGTGGTGGGGAAGTGACAAAGAGCCATTAAAAATAGGCAGAGGATGGCTGTGCTCCTGGAAATGCCTTGTCATGAGGCACATGGCCAGCCATGCCCTGCTTTCTTCTGTGGGAGCTTGGGTGACGTTGCAGCTTCTGAGCCCAGCAGTGGTACCACCAGCCTGCAGTCCTGAGGGTGCCTGTGGGCAGCATCTGGAGCTCCAGCAGCAGGAGGCAGCAGGAGAAGTGTGTGTGCACATCTGGTACCCAAGTACTGCTCCTTCCAGAGCTGTGTCCCATCCTTGCTCTGTGGATACACACAGATTTTTCTTCAGCTTTTCTTGCATACCAGGTCTACATACATCATCCTGAATGTCTCTTTAATCCTATTAGGGCTGTGTTCAGCTGGGGTTTGGATTTGTCACTAATGAGCGCTTGAGGTCAGTAATTTTCAATTACGCTTTTCTAGCTCTCAATTAAAAAGGTGGTTGACGTTTTATATGGAGAAGTTAAAAAACTCTTCTTTTTCATTTAGACTGGCTGCAAATTATAAAATCAGGACTCATGGGTGTACAAAATGAACGTTCTTGAGAAATGCTGTAAAAAGTTCTCTTCATGGTTAACATTTAGAATTTTAAGGTTTTTAAAATGTGCTTTATGCTATGTTGGCAAATTGAAAAAATATTGGATCCTTAAATGGAGAACCAGCAATTTCCCACAGCCCCGCTTTTACAGTGCTGAATGCATTTCATTTTGTGTGTGATTTTCCCTATTTGCCAACTGACTACATCATACAGTTTTTTTGGCATATTCTTTCTGTCTTATGACCATCAGCAGATATTTTGAGTAGCATATTATAAAGCCACAGATCCTTTTTGCTGCCTTGTATTTTTCCTGTTGCCACTGGGAATGGAAAAGATTTTATTAATTTTGTGGCGTCAGATGAGGCTTCAGCAGAGTCTCTGTGCCTGACCCCAGTGCCCAGTGCTGGTTTCCCTCCCCGCTGGCAGTGGAGGGACGTGCCTGATGGTCTCCAGTGTGTTCTTTAAAAGTAGCACAAGATCGTTCTGGAGAGGTATGAGGAAAACGATTGACACTTGTAAACGGTTCAAGATGCTCTGTAAATCCTTCAGGATGATCTAAGTGTCAAAGAGATGGAGCTGAATTTGAGATGTGCTGCTGAAGTGGAGAATAACTGGAGCAAGGAGAAGATGGGACCAGGCAGAGGTCTGGCAGCAGTGATTGCAGAAACATGGAATATTCTTGCACTGCAAACTTGTGTTTTCTGGAAACATAGACTGACCACCAGAAACTGAATGACAGAAATCAGGGAGGGTGTAACACGGCTGGTTGCTGCAGTTTGTTGTTGGGCTCCATGAGGATTTTTGCCCTCAGGTCTGGGCATTGCAGCAGTAGGAAAGAACACAGTGTGTCTAAAATATCAGGCACTTCACAGCAGTCTAAAAATTTGTGGTGTTTAGGACATTGTGTTTGTTTTGGGCAGCATTTGTAACAGGAGTAACAAATGATTGCGTACTGGAGGCTGGTTCAAGTGATGTAAAGTAAGATGTGAATGTGGATTAGCTTAGTTTAGTGGGTGTGGGGGAAGAGAGCTAATGTGCTCATCATCATCCCCAAAAGCTATAACTCTTGTGTGTAAGGGGCTATTACTTAAAACACTCTGAGGAATTATGAATGGCAAAAACTGAAAGGAGTAAGCTTAAGTAGGAAGTGTAATCTGAATAAAAAGATCATCTTTACAGTCAGACCTCATAAATAGTAGAACATTTCTTTGGGGAAGGGATGGGTGCCCTGTCCCTCGAGTTTAAATTTAGGCTAGGCAGGAGATCAGAATATGCATTGCTGGGAGGCAACTCTTCACTGACAGGATCAGGATTGGCCTCAGTATTTGGCCATCAGCAATGTTATTATTGTGAAATGTTTCCTGGAATAATACACAGGGGGTTGGTGTCATGAAACGGTTTAGTTTTTGTTGTTATATTTCTAAGAGTGAAAATATCTGAGATAAATTGACACTGTCAAATCTCTGAGCCAACATTTTTATTAGAGAACATGCCCTGCAAGATGTCCACGTGCACAATTATCTCTGTAGGAGAGGGTGCCACCCAAGGTGATACTGATAGATCATTCACCTAACGCTGTATTGAAATGACTGTGTGTTCAGAGCTGAGAATGTGTGAAAAGGGTGGGGTTTTGTTGCTGCTTTCAAGTTTGATTTGAAAATCATCAAAAGAAGTGTCCAGATTATTTAAAATACTTACATTTATTACTACTTTTTCCCCTCCACAAAATTATAATACTAGATTTTTCCAGTGTCTGAGCTGTGCTTGACCAATAAACCCATTTAAATATTTTATTTCTTTTATAAAAATTTACTTCAGTTTGGAACAGTGCTTTATTTTCTCTGGCCCACATACTTATGGTTGGGTTTTTTTTTTTTATTTTGTGCAGTATTTGGCATTTCAGTGGGACTTGTGTGTTATTGGGAGGACACTCTCCCAAATAAAACTTGTTTGGTAAATACTTCAAGCAGCTATGTGGAGTTAACTGGTTTTGGATCTCAGGATGAGAGCTTGACATTAACTTTTTGTTCACTTGTATTCTCTATATCCTCTTGAGATAGGAAGTTCTTATTGTCCTCAGACAAAGACCTTTTCATGGGGAACTTTTATGTTTTGCTGGTTTTGCTTTCACCCTTATGAATTTGTTCGTAGAATTTTTGTAGTTGAGGTTGTTTGTCAAAACTGAATCTATAATACATTGTTTGCCATATTTCACTTGGAATTATGGTACAAAGATTATTCTTAATTATTCATTATTCATAGGATTCATTCTTGGCATTTTATAATAAATGTGCATATTATTTTATTTATTCCTGTATGTATTACTGATATATACACTTTTAAATATATATATATATATAGCTTTTGCAGAAAAAATATAGGAGTGATTAAATGGTGTCTTCAAAAGTTCATGGGAAGTTTATGGAGAAGCCATGTCTATAAAGATACACTAAAGTTCTCTCTACTGCATTTTATCCTGGTTCTTGCCATGCTTTCTGAACTAGTTTTGGATCAGGAGCCGTAATCTCTGAAGCTTTAAGCACTAAACCCTGAAAAGCTCCAAGTTCGTGGTTCAGCCATGTGAGGTCTTTGCTATCACATGGATAATAAACATTCCCTTTTGCATTCCCTGAATAAAAAGTGAATCAACTAGAAGCATGTTTGTACTAAGCCACATCAGAGTTATCCTCTGAATTAAGGCTATATAATAGGTCCTTTAAAACTAAATTTGTACAAAAGGGTCTGAAATTTTTGTTGTTAGTCCAGATATAATTTGACAGCTCCAGTTTTATCACTATTAAATTTACAGTTTTATTTTATCTGAATGAATTGGAGTGTGGTTAATTTGTATGCAACTTTATATACCACTAAAATCTTCCATATGGAATTTAGATTAGATAAGGTTCCAGGAAATGAGAGTCTTAGATGTGAATGACTGTAAACATACTTTAAAGAGTTATACTGTAAGGATTAAATAACATTTAGAGTTAATTCTCCTGATTTTTTTTTCTGTTACAGAACACAGCAAGGAGTGTAATTCAAGTTCTAAATTCGGATGCATATCATTATGATAATTTGCTGACTCATAGTATTTCATGGGCTATGCTACTTTACATGGTAGTGCAATGGATGGTGATGTGCAAAAAAAGTCAGCAAAACAAGAATCTCTGAGTAACAGAAGCCTACGTTTTTGATAGCAATTACTTGGTCCATGGTGCCTTTTAGCACATCATTCTATGTTTTCTTGCCTTGGGGATATCACAAGACGGCTGAATATGGATAATCTAGGAAGACTGGCAAGCTAAAGCTATCATCTGATTTTTCTGAAATTTCTGTGGCTAAAATAATCAAATCAAACTTTCCCGCGTCTTCTTGTTAAATATCAAGAAAATAGTGAACTGTTTTCCGACTGTTCCTACCTACATTTGAAATGTGTATGTGCAGTGTGTGTGGAAAGTTCCCCTCTGTGCCTCTCCTATTAGTCACTGACTTCTACAGTAGAGTACTTCTCCAGAGTAGTTAATGAACTTTGGGGTGGTTTTTTTTTTTTTGTTTTTTTTTTTAAATAACTTAATTATATTAATTCTTTTTTTTTTTTTTTCACTTTCACCATTGCCAACAAGATTTTAGGATGTTTTCTCTCCCTGGTAATCCCGTCAGTTTTGAGAGGTTTTCAAAAGACCTCTGAGGACTTGTTCTGAATCTCCTGTCTTTCATGCCCTGTTGGTCATTGGTACATCATTCCTTAGGGAAAAAAAAAAAAAAAAATCCAGAGGTTTCATTGTGCAGTTTACCAGGCAATTAAAATAACTAATAATGTGTAAAAAACAGAGAAGGGGGGTGTGGTAGGGGCTGGGATGTGGGACTAAGTACCAAACAAAGTAAGTTTCACTGCCAGGATGGATATGTCTTTTGCAGGTACTCTGACTTGCTTTGGGGGAAAGTAGCCTTCCTCTGGGCTTACATTCTGGTGCAGAGCTCATAAAAATCCATGGAAGTCTTTTCATCAGTCTCCTAATGAGTAATGCCTGCAATCTTCTTGTAGGCACAACTAGGTACATGCTGCTTGTGTTCCTGGTGCCATTACGTAGAGGTTATGGGACAATCAGAGTTGAGATGAAAATTTTCAGCAGCAGTAGCAGCAGTCCTGTGCCGATATCCTGGTGCTTCCATCACTCACCAGCCCAGGGACTGGCAGGAGGAGTGTGAGTGTGGTTGTGTGAGCCTGCAGGGCTTCACCCAGCCCTCAACCCCTTCTCTGGCTGCTCATGCCATCGGTGATATGATTAGTCAGGGCTGGGAGGCACGGGTTGACTGGGGAATGGTGAAGTATAAAGGGAATTTAGGGATCAAATGGGGGTGGGACCTCCTCACATTTACATTAATTTATGCACTGCTGTGTTATAAATACCAAGTGTTTAAAAGGAATTAAATAGTTAAGTTCAAAATCCTTTATGTACCTAGCAGTGTCTAGATGGTTTATAGCTGCAAGTAAGCAAAAGGTTTACTTACAAAATTGATTTATATGTTCATTTATGTTCTTGAATATTGAGAACAGGGAGGGAATTAGCAGTGTTGCATGAGCTACACTAGCACATTTTTCACCTTATATGGAGAATTGCCTACCACTTATCAAGCGGGGTTAGATGTGCTGTTATTGTCACATTCCTTAAAGTTGGAAGAAATCTTGTTTCTCTGGCTAAAGATCCAACTCATAAGCTTATGATTTTGTTGTCTGAATACTGCTTTTTCATCCAGGAATTGTTGGGATGGGCAGTGCTTCTTGAGAAAAATAGCAGCGTGCACATTTTCGCTGCTGTGTTGTGGAGTTCATTCCTCAGCTCGGGTGGAGAAACTTAGATGCTTGCAGGGGAAAATATGTTTCTGTTTGGAGTCATCTGGAGCTCCTCCTGGCTGGCTTCTCTGGTCCTGAAGAACACAACAGGACGGAAGGTCCCGGGAAATGAAGGGAAAGACCTGCAGATCGTGTACATGTGGTATTTAACGGGGTAGACCTCGGTTTTGTCGTTTCTTTATCCCTGTTAAAGATAAAGTGGCTGGTGTTTGAAACACGGACTTGTTGAAACGATTGTGACTGACAGCTGTTGGCTGTGAAGTCATTGATCTGCTGGTGATTTGAGATGGAATAAGTGGAAATATGGAAGTGGAGACAAATTGCTTGTTTAGTTATTGATAATCCTGAACCACAGAAGCCTGACAAAAGACTGAATAGTTGTAAGGTTAAGAAAGTTACGATTATCAAATTTCCTTCTGTGATAATGTGCCATTGATGGTTGCATTCACTGAAATATTTGCATTTGAAAAGCGGGAGATCAGGTCCGACTTAGTGTAAATTCTTCAAATAAAAGGACTTCTTTCTATTTGAAATATTTCTGGGGTTATGGCATTCACTAGGGCAGTAAGTCTCACCTCCTGCTACTTCTTTGTTTTTTAGGTACCTAGACGATTATAAGTTTTTTAGTGTGTGCTCTGCCACTCTTGTGACTTGTGTTTGTGTTGTGATTGCAGAGATTTTTCTGTGGTACAGCCTGGGAAATAAAATACTTCAAAAGGTAGTAATTAGGTGCAGTGGTTAGAAAACCTGGCTTAAAATCGCTGTTGCTGATTTCACTTTCATGCAGATCCAGAAGAGTTAACTGGAAAATGATACTCAGGTTTTTCTTTCTCCATAAAGTCAGTGCTGGCTGTATTTTTTTGAATAATAAGACGTAAGGAAGAATTCATGAGCCTAGTAACATTTGAAGCCAACAGAAACAAAAGGGTAGTTTATATGGCTAAATACTTTGAAAAACCAACATTTGAAACATTTAGCCAAATGTTTTCATTGAAGTATCCATGCAATTTTGAAAGGGTAAAGCAAAAGATATGGATTTTTATTTTCTGTTTTCCTGTTGGTGGTTTTACCATTCTTCCCCTTTTATGGCTCACCAGAATAGTACCAGATTTCTTATCATGTATGGATATAAAAGAACTTAAACTACATATATTTATTTTTAGGACTCCACCCTTGGACTTTGGATTTTGTGAACAGCTATTTCAGTAAATTTACATCTATATGTGGAAACTGGCAAATTGAATACTGTGCAAATCCACATTTTAAAAAAAGCAACTGCAATTATAGAAGCTAAATGATATCATAAGACAGCCAAGTAAAAAAGATTGCATTTTTGTTTGCTGCTAAAGGAATGCCCAATGCTTCCTGCTGGCTTTTGCACCCTGCAATTGGAGACTCTGGTGTGCAAATGATTTAAATAATGCTGGGGTTTGTGTCTGGTTGGCGCTGTATAATGCTGGGGCTGAGGTGACTTAAATATACAGTGTGGGCCAAGCTCAAAGCCCTTTCTGGGGCAGAACACCCATTGAAATCACATTTAAGTGTCGTCAGTGAAAGCCTTGCCAAACAAATCATTATGGATTTGACCCCAAAGTTATTACTACTAAATTTCATATGCAAGCCTTTCATTACAGTGTTTTTTAAGAATGGAGTACTTGAATGAATCCTGGAATTCATTATAACTTTAAGTTTTTAACAGGGTATCAGCCTCTTAAATTACGTTTTCATTACTAAAATCAGTTTCTTCCTCTTTGTTTTTTTTTTTTTTCTCCTTTTTTTGTTGCTCATAAAGAAGTACAAGGGGCTCAGACTTTTTTTACCTCAGGCAAGCAACCTAGTGAGGTGCCTAAATTAGGAGCTTAGTCTTCCAGCCTCTCCATGTGCACAGTGAAAAGGGTTATATCCAGAGGGGATTTCGATCAATGCCATCTTTTGGGTGTGACTCTATTATGCCTAGGGGTGGTGTAGGGTGCACTGATTTAGGAACCCAGAGGGATGTGGTTGGTTGGCAAAGGACCTCTATGATTTATGATGTGAGTTGTATATAATTTGTTTCAAAATTCCTTTTTAGGAGTTAGCAGGTCAATTTTTTGCCTGTCTTTGCTCCATGGATGATGGGGATTGGCAATAGAGCTGTGTCCTTTAGTACAGAAAATCTCACGTTGTGATGGGATCTTTTTGAGGTCCTAAGTCTCTCTTGCTCTCTTGTGTGTTTTGTGTCTCTGGCCTTGGTTCCCTTCTGAGGGCTGCAGGTTTCACCCAGATCTCATGAAGTGTTTTGTGAGTCACAATGTGGGCTGATGGATTATGTGACCAGATGTCTGCAGTGACTGGCTGCTTGTAGCAGGACTGGCTGAACCAGGTGGTCCCTTCCAGAGGGATTTTCAGCACAGAATCTGGAGGTTTCCTACTTTATACAGCTAAAACTGCAGTAATCCAGCCTTCCCCTGTTTAAAATACTGAAGGAACAACAACAGAAAGAGCAGACCATTAGGGTTTTAAAGCTGTTTTAATGTCTTTTCGCTTCCAACTGCATTACACAGTATTAGATATAAAAGATGGTCGATAGAGGTAGCAGGAGCACCCTTAAGCACGCCTCCCATATTCTCATATTTTCACCTGTGTTTACTTCTGGCCAACCTTCAGTCATTCAGACAAAAAATTTCCAGAGTGTTTTTTCTGCTTCAGGCAGAAACCTCTTGAAAAGATTTTCACCAGAAGAACTCCAACTGTTTTTAAAAGAATGCATTACAGAAATTTAGACAGATTTGTCAACTTTATTTAGCCAGTCATTCCTTCAAAGCATTGTTATACCTTCAGGGAGTAGAGGGGGGAGTCAGGGTGCTTTTTTCAGCCTGATGGAAATCAATACAGATCTACCAACCTGCCAGAGTTGGTGAAAATTGTTATCTGCACGTGCTCACAAGAGCAGCTTAGAGCTTTGCTGATACAATCACTGAATACTCCCACTTTATAAAATGGCCTTCTGCCTCACCAGCCTCTGTCTGTGCCTGGGGTGATGATGATCATGGGTGGTACTGAACACCCAGCTGGGTAGGTCCCGTGATCCCTGCTGCCTCTGCTTTGTTGTAGGAAATGTTATCTGGGTGTTTAATAGTCTTCCAAATTCATTACAGCTTTATGCCAAGGCATACTTGAGGCAATAATTGAAAAATTACTACTTTTTTACTAGTCATCATTCATGCAGTTAATTCCAGTAAAGCTGAGAGAATAATTTATTCTTTAGTCCTTGTACTACTCTCAGGAGTGTTGGGGTTGGGAGGTGTGATGCCCAAAGTTTGGGAGCAAGATTCAAAAAAGAACTTTTGTCTTCTACGTTTTTTTCCTCCCAGGTTGCAGGAGACTCTGTAAGATTGTATTGATAATTACAACCATTACAATTATTATAATTAATTGATAATTAATTGTTAGTCTAAAGGAGCAAGTGTTGGAATCATGACTTCCGTAGAGGGAATGGACCTCTCTGCTCTGTTTAAAAACAGCTAAGCATAAAAATACTACTGGGGAATTTTATGAAGGTTGCAATAAACCAACAAAAACAAGAACCTAATGCATGACATCTTCAAGCTGTTCAAGAAATCAGGATAACACAGGCTGATGACTTGAGGGTGATGGCAAGACTAAGGTCATGTCTTAGTTATTCTGCAGGGTGGGAATGAAGTTGCTGCTGATATATCAGCATTGCTCCAGCCACAGTCTAAAGGCTTCATAGAGTTTGGGTTACCTCCTCCCATTTTCATGTTCTTTCACATTTATAAGGACATTGAGAACTCTTGCTTCTCCCTATCTCAAGCCCTTTTAAAATATTCATCTTGCTCAGAAAACACAAAATAGTCCTCCTAGTGAGAAGTGCTTTAGATCTTTGCCTTCTCAGTCATGATCCCCAAGAGGCACTAGGAGCTTGTCTGAAAGGGAAAATTTATATTTGCACAAGTAAGGTGGAAAGGAAGAGGGAAACACCTGCCAGCCTCTAGTGTTGGCCAAGTTAGCGGGCCAAGAAGATCAGGATTGCAGCAAAGAGGTAATTGTTTGCAGAGTATAAATAACTAGGTTGTTCTTACGACCTTTCTGCTAATTTTGTGTGCTAATGCTAAGAAAGAACAATATTTTACCCCCCTTCCAGTAAGCATTCACATTTCACACCCAAAGGTGCATGTTGCCATGGATGTCCTTGCAGTATTTGTGAGATACTATCCAGCATTTTCAGCCTCTTGAGATTATTAGGATGGTGTGTAAAGATTGTCCCTTAACACAATGACTGCCCATCACAAAGCATGCTCCCAGAAAAAATGCCACTAATTAAAACTTGTGTGAGTGGAAATGTTGTCATCTGCGTCATCTTCACTCTCTGCTTTGAAGAAAAATGTAAGGGTTTTTAGAACCCTTTTGTGAACTAAAACAATTAAGCAGTTCAAGACCCTGTGTTGTAAAATCTTAGATAAGAGTTAATCAGTGTGACAAATTATAGGTTTGTCTGCCTGTCAGATGGAATTAATTGGGTGACCCAGGGAGTTTGGGTGCTAAGGTGAGAAGGAAGAGCTCCAGTGTTTCACTTTATGTTTGTCTTGATGTGCTGAATATTTTTCAAAACATTTAAACAAAAGAGACTGAATTTGGGTCTATATTTCAGGTTAATACTTTGAAGCCGTTTCCCCCACCATTTCTGTTGCTTTTAATCAATTATGAATGTTGTGATGTAAATGCAGAATTAAAATAGTAGGCTATTTTCTTGTGCATGACGTAAGGTCCAAAAATTTATACCAGATGACTGTTCTGGAAGAGGGAAAATAAAATACTTGGGAAAATGTAAGAGAGTATTTTCTGAAGCACATCTTCCTGCATGTGATCTGTAAAATGTAGATATCTAATTTTTAAATATGGTATCTATCACCAAATGTGAGTAATGAACTGTTGATAATGTTGGTAGCTTGACAGAAAACATGAGACTTGCCTTTCTCTATATGCAACTTTATGCTGGTTTTTGTTAGCCTCATGGAGAATTTCACAGAAATTCCCAGCTTTTTTCAGTTTTCAGTTCTTTTGAAAGGTTTCTTTTGGGAGGGGGGGCAGGCTGGTGGGAGGGATGGGGCTTTGTTTGTTTGTAGGTTTTGTATTTTTTTACTTTGGGTTAGTTGGGTTTTTTTTTTTTTTTTGCTTTTTTCACTTTTGGCCCTGAACATTACCACATATTGTGTGTCTTTCCTGGGGTGTTCAGCCTGAGCTCTGACAGAATAATGCCACTGTTGCTTTAAGCCCATAGTGTTGCTTTATATAGATCTGGCCTGATTTATAGTGTTGCTTTAAATAACAATAAGAGAGTTCATCTCCCTTTCAGAAAAGGTTTATGACTGATCTCTGCCTGGCTAGGAATGTTTATTTTTCTTAAGTTGCCTCACTGCAAAAATGTTTTGAAATTGAGAGTCCCAAGCTGGTGATGGGGTTTATGCATCTGTTGCTTGTGCTCTATGCAGCTCTAATCCCTTTACCACTAGAAAGATGTGGTTTGTGATGGATCTCACATAGATCAGGCTCAATTCTCAATTTCTCTGTCCTTTCCCTATTGGCCATCCTGTTTTCGAAACTGAATCATTGAAATGATCTATGGGTGTTGGCAAAACCATCAGAAGCCTCAGTAAGATTTAGTTACTGCTCCTAGTCCTTTGCAATAACACAGGCTTATTTTCTTTTCTCCACAGCTGATGATGAAATAACTTTGAAATCAACAATTTCAGGAAAATTTTCCACCGCCAGGGATAATGGCAGAAGGGGAGAGAGTCACAGTAGATTGCTTCTGGATGCTTTTAAAATGGCATGCATCAGCTTTCTTAAAAATGTAAACTTTAAATGCAAATCTTAAAATGCAGCATCAGCTTTCTTGCTTGACTTTTGCTGGAGCCATGTATTGATTATGTATTAAGTCGACAGAGGCCGATTGAAAAATCCTTTCTAAACCTGTACCAGGAGCCTGTGGGGCTGTGTTGTATCCTGGGTGGTAACTTGTGCTTTGTAAGTGAATAAATAATGCCAAGTATGGGAAGAAGCATGCATAGACGAAGAGATGATATGAAGCATATAATTTAGGACACAGAAGGGAAAGCTCTGTTCTTCCCTCTCTGCCTAGCCTGGTTTTCTGGTCTGCCCCATGTCTGCCTTCCTAGTGTCACTTTCTGGTGGCCAGGAGAAGGATTAGGCTGCTCCTAAAGCTGAGTCACCAACTCTACCTGCCACTTTTTGGGAGACCTTCCTGAAGAAAGGGAGAGCAGCAGGAGGATTATTTGCTTGAAATCACCTGGGGCTTTTGTCACTCAACCATTTTGTAAGGAAATGGTGTCTACCTTGGTCACAGGGCAGTGGGCAAGGAGAAGGTCATGATATGGGAATGATTTCTGTTCACGTGTAGAGACCAGGAGAGGAAGTTCATGGAAAGAGAAAAGTTAGCCAGTCCTTGAGGCTGTTCAGAGCACCTGCAGACAGAATTGTGGCTCCAAGGGCAGATGAAGCATGAGCTTTCCCAGATCAAGGGCAGCATGAGTTATGGTGCAGAGCTACAGTCAAGAAAGGCTTACCTGCTTTTCAGGGCTAAAAGTCTCATAATCAGGCTGTAGACCAGCTTGTGCTGGGGGAATTTTAGTAAGATCTTAAAAAAGAGTGAGGAAACCTTCAAATAATGTTTTCTCTTTGACTGTCTTCTTAGGTGGGGTGAAACCACTGGCTGGCTGGAAGTATACCTGGTTTCAGCTGTGGTATGCACTTAATGGTGTGCACATTCCCGTCGAGTATCAGTGTCATTCCTACTTCCTTGCCTGAACCAACTAATTCAAGACTGCAGGTCTTTGGCAGAGCTTTGCAAATGCATATTGAACTTCCGGGCTTGGTGTGCTTATTTTGTAAAATTAAAATAATAATTAAAAAAAAAAAAAGTAGATGACTATGAAATTCAAGGCAAGAAAATGTGAGACTTCCAAAGAATAAAGTAAAATAAAAATTATCTCAGAAATTAAAGACTGAAAGCTTGGTGTTTTGTTGTTGTGTTGTAGGGTTTTTCTCCTCCTTTTGAAGTTGAATAAATAGGAAACCAGTTCGATGCAGAACTAATTAATCTACAGTTCTCTCAGGTTGAGTGATCTGTGTTCAGTCACACCTTCTTCAGGTAACTCAAGTGCATTAATCAATGATCATCTTTCTAATTAAACTGCTGAGTAGAGAGAGGATTTAGAGGATGATCATTAGTTTTGTGTAGAATCAGTGTCTTAAGGAAAAGTAGTGTTAACAAGGTGTTCCTTTTTCTCATATGATCAGTCAAAGGTTAGGAAAAAGGTCAGAACTTTTGTTTGTATGTTGCCTCTGAAGTGCAAATCATCAACAAAAATCAGAAAAAATAATCAAGTGCTTTCAGGAATACATTTTGAATATAGCAAGAAAGGTGGGGAAATAAATGCTTTGGATTATCCCAGACATAGGTATCTGCTTGGCTCTGCTCTGCATCTGACAGAGCAGTTAGGGTAAATCCTGAAACTTGGCTTGGGAATGGGAGATTTCCTGAAGCAGACACCCAGGCACAGGGAAGTGAAGTCCAGCTTTCCTTGTGCAGACAGCTTCTGCCTTCTGGGCAGAGCAGCATTCTGTGGCATGGCCCTGCCTTTGTGGACAGGCTGAATGGATGTGCTCAGTCAATGGTCCCTTCCCAGGAACTGGAGGATTTGCTGGCCCTGAGCAGAGCTGAAGCTCAGTGTGTCACTGGGCTGCCTGGGCTCCCAGGAGCTGATTCTGTGCTGAATGTGTGAATGTCCTCTCTTGTGTCCAGTATGACACTTGGTGCATTTAGAGTTGTTCAGTGGGGCTGGAAAAGTTAAGGGATTTCTGTTTGTTTGTTTGTTCTCTGTAAGCAGGAGCAGCTTTCCAGCAGGATCTGCAGACTATCCCCAGATTTCTCTAGGGGAAAGGGGAGGGATGGCTACCCAAGAAAACCATGTGAAGCAAGCTGATGGACTGCTGCAGAAAGCTGCAACAGCTGCCACAAGCTATTCACCAGTGTTTGGTTAAATATAGATGTCACAGATGAAGTTAAAATCTCTCTCTCTCTGGTGATTGACAAGGCGAGGTCTGGATGTATATCCTGTAGAGTTGTTGGCAGTGCATTTTATAGGAGGGTGCTGTGCTGTACTTGGTTTATCTACCAGTGGCTAACCCTGGGGGGAACCACATGAATAATAAGCGTCACTTCTCTGCTTCCTTCTTGCCAGACCTGTTGAGGCTCAGTAGCAGCTCATACCTTCCTTTTGACACACGTGTACTGCAGCTCAAGGGGATGGAGGTGTCTGTAGAATTTGTCTTCCTGAACTGCTCAGCACCTCGTCATTGTACACTGGCTTTAACCAGGGGCTATAGTTTTTAATGACTATGCCTGGCAACCCAGCAAAAAACCCCAAAAAACCCCTCTGCTGGTGTTTGCTCCCTGCTTGTGCAGACAGCACCTGCCCTGAGTTTGTACAGCCCTTCCCAGATCACAGTTGAGGAACTACATCTGCGACTTTAAGTGTTGCTATTGTGTGTATAATGTAATTCACTCTTTGTTTACAGTAGGGCTGGAAGGGCCCGTGGTAGCTTTGTACTAAGGACTTTGCTTCAGTGCCATGCCTGCTAGCCATTTGCTGGTGTTTATTTTTGTGTGCCCTCCTGTTCAGCAGGAAAATGAAAATGTGAGTACTGGATGAATGACAAACCAAGGTTGTTACCATAGCACATACTGCCTAATCTGTGCTGTTAAGACTTTCACAGCTATGCCTACCTGTCTGTCCTTAACTAAATGACAGAGCCTAGGGTGTTGTATATGCCATGCTTAGTGTATGGGATTTTTGTCCTTGTTTGTTGGCAGGAGGCAAAAATCTCAGTCTGGGACATGTGAGGTTTATGTGACTATTACTTTAGTACACCAGTTCTTTCTTTTTTTAACTACTACTTTATCTTTTTATTTTTTTGACACATGGAAGTTTATTTTTTTAGATTGATTCCTTCAGAAGTGCTTTGCCCTTGGTAGAAGTTTAACGGGAATGGTTGGTATTAAAGACATATTGGGGAAAGGAAAAAGAGAGGAGCGTTGTAAGCTGGTATGAGATGCCCGTTTCCTCCTAGCCTCATAGAAAAAGATACCTGAATGTGCAAAGGACTGTATGTATGGAGCAATATTCTACCCTATAGATTTTTCTTATGTAAAGCCTTATTATTCAAGATTGTGCAGATCCAGAGAGATGGGTATTGCAGATCTGGCAGGGCATTGCTGGGAAGTCTGTATTCACCACAGCAAACTTCCTTCAGTATTTGATGGACTGCTTGTGGGGGAGCATTGTGACCTCCCTGAGAGGTAGCTCACTGGGAGGGCTGGAAGCACTTCAAAAAACTTGGCCCTCTACCCTGGCCAGGAAGTTTTCTTCAAACAGAGCAGGGCATCATCCTTAATAAGTGTTCAAGTAAGACCTGACTGGTAGGGAGGGACTCCTGTGATACTTTGCCATAAATCAGTTCTTTTGTATCAAAAGTAGTATACCACCTGCCTGCTGTAAATGTTGTGCTCTTGCTCCAATGCAGGTAGAAATGTTTTAGCTGAACATTTACAAATCTGTGGTGATTGAGTGCTGTGAGATCACCCTGGCTGTATCAGCTAACAGCCAGCTGCATTCCCCTATAGGTATGGGCTAGCAAAAATCCAGGAGGGTCAGGCTTTCCCATGAGGGCAGAGTATAACACTGCATTGATGAAATTAAACGTAGCTCCTGACACAGATCTTACATTTAGCTCTGTACTAGGTGTCTCTCCATGTCTGTCAAACCATTAGTAAAGAAGCCATGTCTGTGAAGAGCTGGAAATGTGGTTCCAGCTGGAAAGGAAAATGCTTGAGCAGCACTCTTCGGTGAGCTGGAACATGGGAAGAAAAAGGGCACTTTTCAGTTCAGGGGTTTTGCAGATGAGAGCAATTGCCCCAGGTTTTGAGTCTTAGCTGCTGGTGCTCAGGAACTGAACCCCATGGTGAAGGAAGCCCTGTGTGGCTTTGAGGAGTGGAGCCATGCTGTGCCATTGTGTAGCAAAAGGAAATGTGACAAAAAATAAAGGTAGGGCACAGTAACAGTGCTATGAACTTTAGGAAAGACGATATCAGTGACACATGGATCATGGCAGTGTTATCTGAATGCCATAATCATGGCACTTGCAGCCTTGTCTGGCAGCTCGTGGCTCTGTGTCTCTTATAGCCATGATTTGGAGGGCTTTGGTGGTCTGAGTTCTAAATGCTCTGTGTACATAAATACACCTTTCCCCTCCAGCAAAGCTGGTCTGTGTATTTGGAGCTTAACAAGCAGGTTTTTTTGTGTAACAACTAAGAATTTAGTTGCATTTTATTACCCACATTTCCTCTTGGGTGTAACTTGCAGCCTAATGCTGCTTTTTACTTTGCTGGCCCACTGTTAATTCGTCCATTTTGTGTGGTGGTTTTGCAGCTTGTATTATTTGCTATTTTGTTTGCATTTCATTTGAATGGAACAGCCTTTATTTTCAGTGAAATCAGTTTAGGACTTTGCTCTAATTCCACTGCCTTTGGAAGCATGAGTATGATAAAATTCTTGTGTTAGTTTTAATTATGTTTTATGTCAGCTTAACCATTGTAGATATCAAGATATTTTTCTGACAAGGTGCTTTGTGCTGTGAAGAAGCTGTTTAAGATCAGCTGTGCCAATTTGAACATCAGAGAAAATATTATAATACAGTCTGACACTTTGCAGAATGAAAATGACAGGCTTTGTGGAGCATGAAGTTCTCCTTGCTAGCTTTTGGGAGCTCAGCTAGTCACTCTGCTTGTTCAGTGCACATACACTGAGGATGGCTGGTGTCTGGTTTAACATTTTCAGGTGATGTGGGCAGTCCACATCAGTCTCCTCAAAAGCAGTGGCTGGCTTTTCAAAGCCTGGCTTGGTTGGTACAAGAGAACTTCCATGGGAGATCTTTGTACCTGATGTGCAGATATTTTGTAGAGGTCCTGGCTGTGATTTGATACAAGGTTTAAATAAGAACGCATGGAAACAGGCAATCCTATTATGGTGCAGGCATAGTTTGTGGTTAGGGCCACCAGTGTAGGAAAGGGACTGTGATAGTGCTTGCCTGTTTCAAGCCACCTTTCCTGGCTGAGTATTTCCTAGATGGAAACCTGGACAGCTTAACACTTGCTTTTCTTGAAGCAGGTGGTTGTAATGTGTTGTTTTACTGGTTTCTATTTTCCATTTGTACATAGAAAGAAGTTTTTAGCTGTGAGCAGTCAATGCAGAATGCATAAATGAGGTATGAATTGAGTGATGTTCCTTGATGTTTTTATTTTTTTTTTTTTCATGAGAGCTGTTGGCTTGTTTGTAGGAGAGGTTAATGATGTAGTTGGCAGTGGTTCAGAGCAAACCTTATTTCTATTTTCTGTATCTAGGGATACAAGTGTTAACAAAACAATTTTTGTTTTTCAGATTGCCAGTGCTACGAAAATAGGGACTTCCAGCAAGAAGTTCTTCAGCTTGTGAAGCCACAAGGACACCTCAGCCCCTTTCTGTGCTTTCACTCATGATGCAGAGGAAACAAGACATTTAGAGAGCAAATAAGTTATGCAAGGTTTGTTTGGGGTTTTTCCTTGGTTTGTTTATTTCTGAGTGGGTAAATTGAAACATTATAGGCCAAGAGCCAGATAGAACCAGGTTAAAATTTGTTTTAGTCCCTGGGTCTTAATGTTTCATATTGGTTGGGTGTTTTTGAGGCTTTAAAATCAACCAACATAGAGAACATCAGCACAGGGAGAAATGTAGGCTATGTGAACTGTTTCTTTCAAGGCATTAATCCAAATATTAATGCTCGTGACTTCAAAGTAGATTGTATTTACAAAACTTCAGTCCAGACAAGCCTCCAAATCTGTAAACAGCAGAGATACAGTTTTCTGTACTTAGCAGGGAAAGGGAGGGGTTTAGGCTTTTTTCTGCTTAGCTCACAAGAGCATTATGATGTGGTAAATTTATCAAAAGAGAGGGAATGGATGAGCAGTATCTGGTGTAGAGTGCATTGTTCCAGAATTAGACAGAAAATTATCAGCAAAGAGAGCCCTACTCCTGATGTCTCACCCAAAGGAAAAAGGGGCATTGCAGTTTAATTCCAGAGACCATCAGATGTCCCTCTGCTGTAGTTAGAAATGTTGTGAATGGCACAAGAGAGAGGTGCTTTGGTTGAGGGTTTGAAAGACCTGCTACAGCTGAGCTTATGATAGGGCAAGTTTCCTCCATCCTTTTTAGTTTTGTCATCAGAGATAATTGCTTAGAGTTGTTATAGAGATTTTAAAAGACTTAATCATGATGTTTTGTAAACAGATGATGAGAGTGTTTATTCAACTTTTCATTATTTTGAATTGCTTCAGCATTGTTTGCTGCTACTAACAGAAGAAACTTGACATTGTTGTCAATACCGTGGTATCTGCTACACCATGTACACTACTAGTTATCACAAAATCCAGACTTGGTTTGGACTTTGTAGCAGGAATCCACTGCACAACCCTGGCAAAGCTGCCTTTTAGGAAGTTTAGGCCTATGGGCAGTTTGGACATCACAGGGAAGGAAAATAGTTAGACCCCAACACATCCTGTTCATTCCCATTCCCCAAGAGTTTGTCCGATGCGATCACATCCACTGGCAAGGGCTGCAGTTCCAGAGGGATTCGGTCTCATTCCATGCTAGGACAGAATGGTTTTTCTTTCCTGACAAAATATTTTGGGGCAAAATTGTGCTGAATAAACAAGGGGAATTTGTTGCAGAGTTACAGGGTTTTTCTCTCCTTGATGGACACATACCAGGCAGGTGATTATTAGACCTGATTGTTATATATTCCAACACTTAAAAATTAATACCTGTGTGCTCAGTTTTCTTTGTAACCCACTCATCTCTTTTAAAATCAGTACATAATGGAGCATTGCTACATTTTGTAACAACTTAGAGTTTTGTCACAAGCAAGGGATTTAGGGCCCTGCTGCACAGAAGTAAATATGCACAAACTCTGCATATGCTGTTGTTTGGCTAATGGAGTATTTGGCCCATCCTTCTCTAAACAGGCTATTTTTAATACTAGCATACACATTCAGGATGTATTATAAAATTAAAATGGATTTGGAGGTGTGGTCAGTGTTCTGCTGAGCATGATTGCAACAGGTCTAGAGGGTCTTCTGAGTTCTGGAGTTTCCCTCCTCAAAAAGGTAAATAAGACAAAGAAACAACTCAAAAATAGTCAACTTCTAATTGATTTTGATAAAAGGACAGCTGTGAAACTGTGCCATTGATTGATACAATTAGACTTACAATTCCAATGTGTTGTGCCATTCTTTGTTGCCATAGGTTAAAAGCATCACAGAGATTTTATGCACTGCAGCACTTATAAAAGTCCTAATCTGCTGTATTAGTCAATCTGTTGGGGGCTTGTGGGGTTTTTTTGGGGTGCTTTTTGTTTGTTTGATTGGTTTTCTTTGACCTGTGTTGATAAAAGGAAGTATTGAACTTTATTCTAAAATTTAATGACACTGCTGTCTGTTGGGGTGTCTGTTCTCACAACCATTGGTGCTTTTTGCCATGTTTCAGTGCTTTGGGAGGGATGCACTGTTCATTCCCTTGCAAGTTCTTAACCTTTTTAGCAGTCAGTATGTTTTGTTTCATTTTGCTCACATGCAGCTCTCCAAAAAGCAGTGACAGCCCAGCGTGAGCTTGTCAGGGGCAGAAGGTGAATTTGCGAACCACGTGAAGGCATGAAGGAGAAAATGATGGCATACAGATTCCTAATGATAAACACACCAAAAGCATCCTAAAATTATAAAGCAGTGTGGTGCATTAAAGCTCTAATTTGCATTTTGGCTAAGGCGTAGCTGCATTTTTGGACTATCCCTTTAATTTGGTTCTTTTAATTACCTGCTGATGAGTTCCTGTGGTGGAAGCAGCAGGAGCTGTGCCTGCAGCAGTTTCCTGGCATAGTGGTTTCTATCAGACAGAGCAATGGGATTCCTAAGGTTACTTTGAAATCTGGGATCTCCTGCTGTAAACCAGCAGACTGACACGAACAGGAATCTAATTAAAAAGTCAGAGATATTGAATAAAGCTCACACATGCCATCTGTTCAGCTTTTCAACCTGAAATTACTCTATGAATTGCAGTAACAAGTTTGATTGTTCCTGCCTTTTTGTAGCTGAATTTTGTTACAGCAGCCACCCATACCAGCAGAGTTGTGCAGGCTCTGTTAGTGTCAGTAACTGCTTGGACCTCCTGAAGTATTCCAGCAAAGTATGTTTGGGTGATAGTGCTGGATTAAAGCTTAATCTCATGAGGAAGGCGTTGATACCCTGCAAAGGACTTGCACTGATTTCCTAGCCTAGAGAATGCCTGGAAAGGGGCAGCACCCCATCTGTAGATTTTGCAACAAATTGTTCCCGGGTTAATGTAATTAAAGCAAGGCCTGGTTATTTCCCTCCTCTGCAAGTGAAAGTGTTGCTTGTGTGGTTGGTTGAAGGAGAAAATGCCAAACAAGTTTGGGAGTGAGGAGGGATAAACTCCACCAAGTTTGTGATAGAATGATCAGGAAGCAAATCACATGTGAAAAGAAGACCCGTCAGTGTTTTGATGAAAACTGTGAGATGAAAACTCTTAAAAACTCTTTCAGTAATGTATAATGTTGGTGCCAACAGTGTACATTCAGCCTTCATCCAAAAATGAAATAGGGACATTGCAGAAAGAAACTTTATGGCTATTTGGGCAAGCCCCTGTGTGTGTGACAAACAAGAGGAAATGTTTCAAAACAGTCTGAGGAAGCAGAAGAAAACTTTTGTGTACTGATGGAAGTCTTGTGGCTTGCTGTTAAGCTCTGAATCCAGGAAACAATTTCTTATTGACAGACATAAATAATGGGTAATTTAGTAAGAAACTTAGTCATTTACTAAGAAACTGATTTCCTAAGAAAATCATTCTGGTGTATGAATTTTTTGCATTATCTCATAGGAAATATATAAGGCCCTAAAGTTTTCCAGGTGTGATAATATTACTGTCTCCAAAGCTTGCTCTCTGTAGTTACTGCCTACACTTATTTGCTAGTTGTACATTGCTTTCCCTGTTTCCCTGGTGTTCTCTGTCACAGCCATGGCCTACACATGCCCATACACATCCACAGCTGGTCTACGCCATCAGCAAGGATCACCAGCCTTCCTAAAGATGACACTAAGAAGTTAGGCATGCCTGACAAAGTTTAAGGATGCTAATCTCCATCCACAGGGCAGCTCTCCCTGTTATGTGTGTTCAGTTTGACACCTCTGTGAGCTGGCACCTCTGACAGAGTGCTGGGATGAAAGGATCAAAGTGTCACCTTTTCCCTGTGGAGCTGTTGGGACTGTGTCCATGGACCACGGTACCATGGGAGGGGGAACAATACTTCCCAGGGGATCACACAGGGTGCTGACCTGTGACCCTGCTGGCATAGTTAGCAGTGTGTCTGCTCTCACTCTGCAGCAGTGAGATGTAGCTCATCCATCATTCTGGAGAGCCCATCTTCCCCTCTGTAACACGAGGTGACAGGGGCAAGGTGTGTGTTGGTAGTGCAGCTGATATACAGAGAGAGTTACCCCAGGGTTTTCCTGGCCTGTATGGCCAGCTTTCCATAGAAACAGTGGTGCCTTGTGTGTGAGCGCAGGAGCAGAAGGAGTATTTGTGCTTTTATTTCTCTGAGAGGCATTTTACTGAGGTCACTGTTGGTCTGGAGAGATGCTTGCTCTCCCGTCTGAGCCTTGGCTCTGTCATCAGCAGTCTGTGGACATCCTTGCTTGGTGTTCTCACAGCTGCTGCTCTTTGTCTGCTCAGAGATGTGCATCCCTGACTGAGGATGGACTCTCATTTGTGCTCCAGCATTCCTGTGTCCTGGGAGATCTTACAGTGTCATCTATTGGTGTATTGTCTTCTACCCTGATATATCAGAGAGGTCTCTTTTTTTCTTAAAATGATGAACATCAAATATTCCCTGCAATCACCAGCTGAATTTGCATATAGAGTAGTCTGTTGAAAACTGTTATACTTTCATATTGGAGAACGACATTTTAAAATCATTGACTGTGTAATACAGGATGGTATTAAATAGGATAGCAAAATGATCTTGGAAACTGGAGATCCAGGAAAGAAAATCATGCTTAGTGGATATTGAGAATCTTCACTTCAAAACTGAGTCAGTATTTCTTCTTAGCATGCTTGTGCCTTGCAAAGCTTGGATGTCTTATAAGAGCATTGTGGACAGTATTAAAAAGATATTTACATGGGATTTCATTGCTCTAAAGGATAACATTTAAGAAAACATTGCCTCTTTGTATTTGCTGTTGCAAGCAAGCTTGGTGCTTAATCCAGTACAAATGTTACACACATTTATGGGAACTGAAATTTTAATTACTGTTGTGCCTGCCTATTGTTGGCATGGAAAAATAATTATTGATTGAATTGAATTGAAGAGGTGTACCAAATTTGCAGTTTTTATAAACCCAGTTTTAAATACTTTTTATTTTTCAGAAAGAAAAAGATAATGCATCATAACTCACTAATATTGGAGTTCACTGCAATTCCCTGTAGTGATACTGCTCTGGTAGATATTCCTATACAGTGCTGCAGAAGTTGGTTTTCAGGTGGGCTGGGCCAATAAATGTTGCCTCAACTTATGCATTGAGGCCTTAGGTGAAAGCCCTGCACTTCATCAATGCATACAGCTGCTGTTTAGGTTGCCCAGAGTGGGTAGTTTGTCTATAAATAACAGTTGTCACTGAAGTCCAGTATCTCATAAAAGATATTTGGCCTTTAGGTATGTTTCTCATGTTAGACTTATCGGGCCATTTGATTTCCAGAAGTGCTGTTCCTTTGAAGCCTCCGCAGCATATCTGAAGAGGTGACAATATAGTTGCGAAACACCCTTTGACTTGGGACCTGAGCCAAATGGTGCCACCCACTCTCCTGCAAGATCCCTTGCACACTGATCACTGAGGAACTTACCTCAAACCTTAAAAAAACCCCAACCAACTGAACAAAAAGCCACCAAGGCCACCCCAGTTTTAGGAAGTGCTCTTGACTGAGTCACTGCAAAACTGACTTGTAGTGCTGTGGATCTTTTCCTGCACTATTAAAATGCAACTGGTGCAAGAGCTCCTGTGTTGAGTTTTGCTGGGCATGAAGCAGTGGGAAGGGCAATGTCCAAAGCTTTGTCACAGGGAGTGATAAATCAACTACCCAGGCACTGAACTTTCAGCAGGGGGAGCGGCAGGAATTGCATGGTCGAAGACATCAGAAGTAGTGGTTAAAGCAATCTTATTTATTATTTTAGTGTTCTGTCTCCAAGCCTTTTCTGTTTTCTGAGTTGGCACAATGGGTGAAATTCTGTTGATGTTAGTGGGAAGGTGACATCAGCTTTAACAGGACCAAGATTTCACCCACAGTGTTTTAAGGTAGTTTGAGCATTAATGCAGCATTTGTGTCTTTTACAATTCCTTGATTTGTAGGCAATAGCATAAGTATTAGGTAACTTTCTTCAGTTACCTTAAGAAAATCATGTTTATTTTTGCAGTGGGAAGTTTCATGTAATTGCAGAAAATTTTGTACTGATTTTTCTCAAAACTTCCTAACTTCCGTTTTTTTTCTTTTTGTTTTAGTGGTGTACAGGAAAGGGCGTTTTTACTGGCAGACTAACTAACTTAAGAGAAAAATTAACAGTATCTTGACTTAAGTTACACAGTCATAAAACAGGTATTATTTATGAATAATGAAAACTCTGGAGGAAAACATATGTCTGAGTAAAAAAAAGTGTTATGGAATGACATGGATGTTCTCCTGATTGCAGTCTTGAAACAGGTCTGCTAATTCCTTTAGTGGATAAGAAAAAGAATTACAAAAAATAATTACATTTAAAGTCAGTGTAATCTGCTTGGGTAGACCCCTGTGTATTCAAATTAGTGTGGAATAGTTCTGCTCTATTTTCCATAGAAAATAATGTTCTATGGATGCCCCAAAGATTCTTAACCTATGACACCAATGTCAGATGCTTTTTAATATATCTGCATATGTGACTTTCATATATATAATTTTCCATTAAAAAGCTGTATCGTTAAGGGTGGATGGGAATAGTAGAATATTGAATAATAATGAAATAGTATGCTGAGATATTTCTTCATTTTCTGGCTATTTTTAACTGGTAAAATTTACTTGGATGGAAAGCAGTTTTCTATTCAGTGCATTCAGTTAAACCCTCATGAGGTATGTCTTAACATTCCCTTAATAAAATTCATGTGAAAATGTTATTGAGTTCATCTGGTTTCCAGGATGTGGTCTTCTGTTGCACATTGGCAAACCTGACTGAAACACAATTATTTCTTTGCATCTGTTGATATCTTTCTGTAACCTGAATTAATAAGTGCTGTTGAGGACAGGAACTGAATTTTTACTCTATCCATTACCTGACACAGTTGGAGCTCGTGGGAAGGGAACAGATGCTTTTGAGCCTTAGCAGAATAGCACATGCTAACAAGATGTTATGTGAATTGTGTTAGGGTTAGTTCATAGAATCACTGAATGATGGAAATGTTTTGGTTGAGAGAGACCTTTAGAGATCACCCTTAAAACTCTACCCCTCTGCAATGACCAGGGACATCCTCAACTAGATCAAGTTGCTCAGAGTTCTGTCCAAGGCTGGCCTTGGATGTTGCCAGGGATGGGGCATCTGCCACCTCTCTGGGCAATCCAGTGTTTCACCACCCTCACCATAGGAAATTTCTTCCTGTCTAGCCTGAATCTGTCCTTTAGATCAGAACAAATAGCGCTTGTCCTATCAGTGCAGGACCTGCTAAATTCTGGTTTCATTTTTCTTATAAGCCTTCTGTTATGGGGGAGGAAGAAGAGAAAACTTTGGCATGAGGCTCACTGCAACTTTGCCTCCATAGGACCTTCTTTTCCAGAGCCATCACATGATCCTTCACCACGTATTAATCTTCAGTTTTCTTGTTTTCACAGCCGCTGCAGGCCTCCCCTGTCTGTCCGTACCCACCGTAGATGAACCATGGCAGGACTGAGCAGCTAGTACCCAATAAAGCATATTTCCAGGTCACAAATAACCAACTATTCCATACCTTGTTGCCTTGTTCATCCTTTCTCCTCTTGGGGCCCAGAAGCCTGGGAAGAGGGAAGCCTTTTTGGTGCTTGTTCATTCCTTGCGTCAGCAGCATCTGGGTTGTTTCAGGAGCTCAGCAGATTGCTGTGCTAGAGCTTAGGAAATGATTGTAAGATGTCTGTGTTGGTTTATTTCCTGTGTGTCATTTCCTGTGATATTTCTACAGAATAGCCCTTTCTGTTGCACAGACATAAATCACCTGTGCCATAATGATTCCATAGAAAACGGAGCAGTGTGTTACCCACGCAGTGAGGCTGCAGTGCTGTCTACTAATGCTATTAAACATACTTTATATAGTGGTAGATTTCTGGAAAATCAAGAGTGAGTTCCTGTGGGAGTAACAAAATAACAAATTTATGGACATTTGTGTCTTATTTTGTGATAACTCTATATGTATTTCTGTCTTTTGCAATGCTTTTGGAACAAATTGAATTTTTTAGCTAATGTATGTATTCTCTAGCTGCCATTTCTTTACTGTTGCCTTTGTCCTCACCAGAAAATTTTTCATTTCTTCTTAATATAATGTGAAATTAGATCAAAGTATTAGCAAATAGCACAGGATTGGCTCTATACCCAGTATCTCAGACTCAGTATTTATCCAGACTATATATAGCTGATTGATTAAAGTGGTTTCAGGTTTTGTGCAAGTCAAGAAGCTATTTATGTGTGTTGGAATAAAGGCCATAGTGTTGAACAAAGTTTTGATTATTCCCAGAAGTTGGAAATAAAAAGGTATATGGTTTCCAAGGCTTCTGTAGAATCAGTAAAGAAAGATGTATAGTAAAATCCAGGAGATGAAGGGTGGGTTTCCTAAGTTCCTTGGTCTTCATGGGGAAAAACAGAGACAATGACAATATTTTAAAAATTAATATATTGTGAGGCCAGAAGTGATCACTGTAATAATCTAGTTTGACTTCCTGGATAACACAGATTGTGTGACCAATTTTTTTCTTTGTAAAGAAATGTTAGTTCCCGTATTTTTGTTAAAACAAAGACTTCAGTCCTTGATAGACTGCTTCATGACTGATGTATTTCTGCAATTCCCCCCAAACCTTGTTTATGCTGCTGTTGATCAGTGCTGGAGACTGGCTCTCCTAACTGGACCAGTGAGCCTGGCCCACTGTGTCCCCTTCCAAGTTCCCAAGCAGAATGTGATGAAATAAGCAATATATAGTACTTTACCAGTGTCTGCTTTTCTGCATGTGTTTTGACAGACAGTGCACTCCATGAAATCCTTTCCTGCTGAAATAATTATGCAGTCTATAAGAGAAGATGCAGCAATAGTGCTTAGGGGAGCTGAGCTCTGTCCCCACCTTGGCCATCATTCTGCCTGGGGAAAGTCTCTTGTCCATGCACCCATCTCTCCTCCTTGTCTTTCCCACTGCCTTTGACTGGGGATGATGATACCAGCACAGCACTTCTGGGTTTGTAAATGAAACCTCCCGTTTGTTATGATAATATGCCCTGTGTGATTGTTTGGATGTACTTTGCCAGGCAGTAGCAGGTGGCATTCTGCAGTAAATAGCCTGATTTTTTAACTAGTTACCATAGCAGAAAACCGTAATGATTTCCCTAGACAAAGCCTTGGCATTGCTGAACATTGTGAGTGGGAATTTTACCATGGCCAAAGTGATCTGGGTCAGCACTCATCCACTGCTTTTTTGTTCTTTCTCCCTCTTACCTTGGCAACTTTGAAGAAGATTTGCCCTCCTGGGCAAATTGCTGAGTGTTGCTTCCTGCAACAAGTGGTTGGGGTTGTTAACAGTCCTGGTCAGAACCATTTCATTGGCTAAAATGTTGTGAGGTTTTAATACTGAGGTTTTATAACTGAAAGGATTTGGAAACCTTAGTTACAGAGTCACTGCTTTTGTCTAGACTGTGGAAAGAAAAGAGTGTTACACTGTGAAGTGGTAGCTCAGCTTTTGGCAAGAAGTAACAAAATGTCCTAAGAAAACTGTCTTTGTCATGAAGATCAGTTCATATATAAACGCACAACTGTACTGTCAGCTAGCGGATGTTCATTCCAAACACTTCTACCAGGAGCGTATGGAAAATTTATACTGTGGATTTTCCCAAAATGTAGTCTAAATCTGAGAAGGCTATTTTAAAGCAAATACAATATTAAAAAGTTTCAATACCATTAGTTTTAAACTGTGCATTATTTATACGGAAAATATTGCTTTTGCCTATTTCATGCAAAAATTAATCCAACCTGCTGACACTTGCAACAATCATTTCTTGTTTCAATTTGGCACAGAGAGTTACTGGAGGCTTTTAGCACCATTGTAAGGGATAATGAGGTCATTTTCCTCCCACATTGCTATTTTTTGCTAATTGGTCTGTGTATGTAACCTTCCTAAAGTAGCTTGGTCTTAGCTGTCCTTATGCTTAGAAAGCTTTCCATGACATCTATACAAAAGTTTCCTCAGTGAAAATCAAGCTGATTTATTTTTCATGTATTCTTGATGAGGCTGGCCAACAGCTGATCCAAAATCCTTATACAAGCCTTTTATATATTAAAAGAATATTCTGCATTTCATTTTTGTTCTCTTTATCCAAAGAGGTTTGTCCTTCCTTTTTTATTTCTTCAAAGTGTCTTATGTCTTCTTTTCAACTAACTGGACAAAGTAATTCTGTAAAAGTTCTAACAATATTGATGAAAGAATTATTGTATTTGAACATTCTAACAAATGAAAGAATATTTTATTTTTGTTTAAAAAATGCTGACTCATACTGTTCAGTGGCTGTATCTCTTTAGTTGTAGTGTCACACCTACTTTCTTCATGCATACCTTAAAAAAAATATACTAAAATGAAAAAAAAACTAACAACACAGAAGTTATGATTTGCATGAGGAGAAGAAATGTAAATTAATTGCTGCTTATTTAAGGAAACTGTTTGATCCACTCTCAAAGCTCTTTTTTTTTTCCTTACTTGCAGTCATCATTATGTTTTATTCTGTGACTTATTTGTAAGGCATGCTTTTCAGCCAAATAGAAAAATGTGGACTTTGTTTTGCTTCACAGTTGCACCAATGTGAAAAATACAGGATGGAGCTGTTGTTTTTCTGGTAAAGATCAAGAATGTGCCACGTGTTCAGAGGACCTTATCACTTAAAATCAGCAACTTAATGTGTAAATACACAGTGGGATATTGTTAGCTAAAGAAAGGAAGATGGTAAATGACTGAAGTTACAAGAAGTTGTAACACATTATCTGTTTGATTGGATGATGGGGCTTACATTTCTGTACCAGACTTCTGCAAATCAAATCTCCCAGCCTGCACCTTGGAGGAGGAGAATGTGGCTTTAGGGTGTTGTGCTGCCGTAGAGTTTCCACATGAAAATGCATTCAGACCTTTTTGGTTAGGATGATAAGCAAGAGCGTTTGGAGACAGGCTGTGCAGTATCGTCTGTGGCGGGGAGCAGCACTGGTCCCGGGTGGGGTTCCTCTTGGAGCTGCAGCCGGTGCCAGGGCCTGCCTGGGTCACCAGATAGCAGCCAGGAGACACTGGAGCATCTGCAGGAAAGGGTTCCCTCCCAGCCTTGCCCCTCTGGTGCTGGCATCTGCTGGAGTGCCTGTTGGAGGGGCTGGGCTGGGGGGAAGATAACTCTCTTTGGAAAGGGGAGTGCCCAAATACATGAAGAGTCGTCTTTTGAGTGAGCTACTCCTAATGTCCTTAGAAAAGGCTGTGGCCTTCTCCCAAGTTCAAACCTTTGAAATGGTTGCAGAAGGGTCTGGCGCAAGGGGTGCAGGTGGGCAGGCAGGCAGCACCTTGCTCTGTTCTCCTGTATGACACAGTTCCATGATGGTTTGCTTCACCTCCAGAGTTCCTTCTTCTCCTCCTCCTCAGCTGGTGGTTAGGATGTGTTTACACTTGTCCTCTCGATTTTCAAGGTGACAAACACCCATCAGCTTGGGTGTCGTTTAGCCTAGGAGACATTCTGAGGAGGGGAGGCAGCTAGCTACAAATGACTTTGTTGTAGAGAAAAACTGATACTGACTTATTGTCTGATTTCAGAGCATCAGTGCTACCTCCATAAAAACTAGTTTATATTCATGCTGCATTTTGTTTTCTTTAATAAACTGTTACAGTGGAAGAAAACCTAGCTGTGCAGAGACTGCTCCAAGCTAGTTTTGGTGTCACAGCACAGGTGGAATAAAGAAACAGAGCAGACATCAAAGTTCCACTAGCTGGGGTGAGCAGAGGAACTTGGATGCCCAAGGATGTGAGTGGGAGAAAGCAGGATAAATCTGCAGGATGGCAGCACGGCCATCTGTCTTGCAGGCATGGACCCAGGACATCCTCAGCTCTCCTTGTCTGGGAGATTGGTAGCAGGCAGCTGTAGCAGACAACGTTTCCCATCTCCTATGGGCCAGGTCACACAAACCATGAGAGTGATGCAGTGAGATAAGGGAGTGGGGGAAGCGAGGCAGGTGTGATGGCTGGGCAGGTGTGACAGAGCAGCTCCCCTTTGACAGAATCTGACCCCACCTCCAGCTCATGTTTCTGAGCATCCAGCTTCAAAATAGTTCCTGCAGTACAAATCTACTCCAGGTGAAGCAAGTGGCGTGTGACCTGACCTGCCTCACAAGGATAACTGGATGGGTTTTGGGGACTCATTATTGGGCTGCAGTCAGAGCAGGAGCAGGTAGCTGGGGAGTGGGGTGTATAGCAGTAGTTGTGTAGTAGATAAAATTTGTGATGTTGGTGTGAGAATAGTGGAAGATAGGAAGAGGAGAAGTTATGGGAAAAAAATAGCTAGAAAAAGAATACAGGAAGCACGGGAAAGAAAATAAATATACGTTGTAGTTTATGTTTTATAATTACTTGGTGAGAAAAGGGTAGCTGGGATTTGTCTCTGAATGAGAGACAGCTCTTGTATGTCATTTGGACACCTTGATGGCACCCCCTCGTTGCTCAGGTCGTAACATACCTACCTGAATTGCTACACCAGGTTATGTCCGTGAGGTATAGAAGCTATTTGAATTTTCAATTAGGCTTTTCCTTACAGAAAGGTAGCTTTTGTGTAGTAATTCCTATATGCAGATGTTTCTTATCTTCTTGGAAAAGGAAGTAGCAAACTTATTTCAAGGCAGACAGGATGCACTTATCTGGTGCTGTCCTTTTTTCAATTACTGCAAGATGTGCAGCCTGTCACTAAAGAGGAAAGGCTCATTTTCAGAAAAAAAGTAGCAGTTGACAATGTCAATGAGTTATTTGAATTAAAAAACAACAAACCTGAAACAACCACATAAAATAGATTGTATCTCGTATTTTCATGGCAAGAGAGGAGGCATGCATATGTTCTGACTGCAAGAGAAGAGCAGTTAATATAAGCACCCTGCTATCTCTGACACTTACTGAAAAGGGGGTGAATTGGTCTCTGAAATGCCTGGGTCGTTCCACGAACTGCAGCAGGAACTTGGAGTACTGGTTAATTCACTAAGTTAGCTCTGATCAGAGAATGTGAATCCCACCCCCTTCTTGCCTGTTGCTGTAGGTGCCCAGCACACAAGAGCCATCTGGTGGGTGTCCAGGCAGTGCTTTTGCAAGGTTTGGATTGTGTGGCTGTCTCTCTAGTAGGAGGGAACACTGTCTCTCTTGCACTATTCAGTTGCTGCACAGATGGAGTCAAAATGGCATCTCAGGCTGACTTCTCCTCGGTGGTTTATGGCTTGTAGTGGTTTCAGGAAACGCTGCACTACTAATGTTGCTGAAATTCTTGGATAATGCCATTTCCGCCACTTCAGGAGCCATTGTTCTGGTGTGTGAAGGGCTGCAAAGCATTTGTCTGATGCAGTGACAGCACAGAAATGTGCTAAGATGTAGTGGAGGTTTTGGGGATTTTTTTAAAGCTTCAGTTTCTTGTGATGTTTTTGATTTGTGATCTATCACTCTGTACTTGTTACAGGGCTTAACCAGTAGAGTTTAATCAAAGCTTTAGGTTAACAGAGATTTTTCTTAAGAAGTTTGATAATTGCCAGGGTGTCATCTTCCAATGGGCTGTTTTTATAGACCACAGCAGCTTGTTGATGTGTTAGCAGCAAACATAAGTCTGCACACAGTGTCAAGAACTTGAAGATTCAAACAGATCCAGAAAGTCCATGCATTTGTGGCGGTCTCAGAAGAGGACCTTTTTTAATTGCAGAAAACTCATCTAGTATTACCATGCACTGCCTTCCTGAAAGTTATTCTCAGTAGCAATATAATTATCAACATTCAAAGTGGTAGCAAAAACCTTCCCTCAGCATTCCTGTGAAGTTGTGAATCACACTTCTGCTGAGATGCCTCTTGATAGACTGCATGAACTATTGTAGTTAGAGATATTTAAGATGAATTATAGTTTGAATGTGAACACAGTGTAAATTATGAGTTATATTTGATTTGCAGAATATGTTATGTCTAGTGAACTAATGCTGTCACAGAGAAGGGCTTACCAGTTGTATTTACAAGAGATGGTCTTGTCCAGTTATCTGGCTGGACATGCCAGACCTGCTTGTTAATCGAACTGTTCTAACAGCCCCTTCCAGGCAGATTAAGTAATATTATTTTCATTTGATGTTGGAGAAGGTTAATGTAGTCAAAGAGGCAAAACGGTGGTATTGAATCTGGTATTTGAAGGCAGGAGCTGCTTCCTTCATAGGCAGGATTCTTAGCAAGCCGTTATTATTTCATTTGTGTTTACCACTTTTGTAGCTATGGTTTCTCAAATCTAAGTCCTTTAAAGTGAAATTAATCTAAACCCAGAATGTAGGTGGTTGTTGTAGGGCAGTGATGTTTTCTCATTTGCCTGCCCAGAAGTGGCTGTGTGCGAGGCTGCCTCCGCTGCCTGCTGCGGCTGCATATTTGAGCAGGCATGCAGGAACTAACTGGATGTTTCTTCTGAATTGTTTGGAAACTGACAAGGACATCATGAGTCTGAACAGATGACATGGCTTTATAATTTACTGCTGTGAAATACTGATCAAAGTGATAGCTTCAACTGTTGCAGGATGTGTCTTTCTCCCTACCTCCTAAGATCCTAGAGCGGGATTAAATAATGTATTATGATGCTCAGAGCCACAGTATTTGGTTGGTAAGGCAGTGAGTCTTCTGGTCTTGTATTTCACAGACTGTCTGGTTTATAGTGGAGTTCCCAGGATGTTTTTGTGCAGCTTGGATAGAAGCCTGGGTGGGCTGCTGGGCCACCCCCATGGTGCAAGAACTGCTGGAGGAGGTAACGAGGTACAGAGGAGCAGTCCTGTCCTCAGAGTGGTCTGACAGGCTTCTCTCTTGCCTTTTGCTGCAGTCAGGAGTTGGACATGTGCTCCTGTGGCCATGTTGCTTCTAGGCCCAGTCTGGGGAGGTCTGCACTGTGCCAGCAGCTTCTGCTTTCCTTTCCAAAAGCCAGCTCTTGGGTTCAGGTATCCGTGCAATTGTGGCTGTGGCTGTACCCAATGTTCAGCTGGTGACCATCCTCGGCTTGGAGGTTGCTGCCTGTTCCTCGAATTAGCCTGGCTCCTGGCCACTGGGAACCATGGTCCTCCTGCTGTGGGGCTGCTCAATCAGACTGCAGAGGAACAGAGAGGAGGAGGAGCAGGGAACAGCATGAAGCATCTTTGTTTAGAGGCATCTAAGTTTCAGTGAACCTGAACTTGAACGTTGTTGCACACATAATTAAGGGATGAACAAAAAGTACAGTTTTATTCTTAGTGGCACAGGTTGTGATGCTGCCAGAGGTGAACATGGACTCCTGTTGCCAAAGTGAACACTTAGCAGGAGCACAGCCATGTGGTCCCATGGGAGCAGCAGGTGAGTGCTGCGCCAGTCACAGGGCTTGGTGCCACCAAAGGCCTGAGATTCAGCTGTCTGTGTGTCACAGCTGGCTCCCAGGTCATACCCACAGTCTCTTTTCCTTCATTTCCTCTGTCTCCTCAGTGGTTCTTCCTCTCTTTCTCAAGTGTGTGTGCACACGTGCTTGTTTTAGTGATTGGTCCTTTTTTATAAAGGCAATGGGCAAGGTGCTGTTGCCCTTTCTGTGGACTGACTCAAAAGTCAGGTTCAGGCAGTGTGGTCTTCTAGCCCTGCTTAGCGGGGGAAAGCTTCAATCTTAGTACCTTTTGATTAGGCAATGCCATCACCCTCACTGCTCAGCACAAGGCTTGACTGGTGGGCTGCATCCCCACACCAGCTAGGGAAAATGGTAAGTCCACCCCAGCACAGAATATGCTGTTTTCTTTCATATATTATTTGTACTTCACAGATCTTTCTCCTGTTCTGCACCATGCTGTTTTGTTGTCATGCTTTCTTCTGACTTAGTCAAATGTTTATGTGTGAGACGTGATTAGTTAAAGCATTCAGGCAAAATTAACTGAAGTAGAGCTTGGCTTTTCCAATGGCAAAACAAATCACGAGGCAGTTTGAGTGGATCCAGTGGTTATCTTGCTCACAAGTGAAGGGTCAGATTAATACTTGGCACGTTGTTATGGTTTTCTTTCCTTAGTGGTTTTGGATGCATCAAATGTCTTAATATACAGCAGGCACCATCAAAAGCGAGCCAGATCAGTTGAGTGATTTCAGCAACAAGTGTCCAGAGGACTGTGGACCCCCTTTAGATGCCTGTTGTATGTATCCAGCACACATTTTTCCTTTACTTCTCACCTGGCAGCTGGGAATCTATTTTGCCTCTGGTTAACTCCACAATCTTGCTGCTTAAAGGAGAGCATCTTACTGGCAACATTACCTCTGTTATCATGTTACCTCTGTTATCACTGCTACTCATTAACTCTCACTAATAGCGCTAATTGTTCTCTTCTAGTATTTCGTGGTGGGTAACTTATCTGTCAGCCCAGTCTGCCTTAAAGCAGAGCACCCCAGCTTCTTCCCTCCCCTGGGCATGAGAAAGACAAGAACCAAGCCCTCCCGAAGGTGGGGAGCAGGGGTCTCTGCAAGATAGGCATGAGGGGATTTTCTCCCTGCAAGGGTTGTGGCAGCTCTTCAGCTGAAGGTCATCTAGCCTTGTGCCTACATGCTCCCCTTCAGTCTTTCTGGGCTTTCCTCAGCCCACCAGGGCAGCCCCCAGGCCCAGGGTGAGCCAGGAGGGCATGTGACCTCTGGTAAGAAATTGGTAGTATGTGTGGTTTTTTTAAATATCAAAACAAGAATTGCAGTGGGACAAATCTGTTTAGAAACTGTCCTTGCTATAAATGTGATCCTAGGTCTTTGTTGCCTGTGAGATGTACTGTGCCCATTCCTCACCTCTTTTTCATATGAAAGTAACAGACTGCATTTTTATTTTGGAAGAACAGAGATCTCTGGCCTTTTTTTCTTTTTCACGTAAGAATTCAGCAGAACCGTGTTTTTGTGGCACTGATCATGAACCAAGCAGAGCATTTACCTGCAAGCATCTGCAGAGGTTTCTGGTCCCTGTGCCTGTTGCAGGCTCAGTATCTGTGTAGACATGGTTATATAGAAGCAGGTTTGGGTAGGGCCCTGCAGAGACCTGCTGCCTCGAGTCCCTGCTAGCCACTGGGGATGCAGCCAGCACTGCTGCCTTGGTCTTGGGGTGACACAGCTGTGCCCTCTGCCACCAGGGTCTCAGGGCTTCACTCCTGGCATGAACCCTGAGAAAGGGCAAACCACCTGGGGCTGGTCAGGTCAGACCCTTAAGAACTCAGGGGGTGGTCTAGGCTGTAAATTCTAGTTAATAAATACTCTGCTTTAGTGGTTGAACAATTAATGAGACCTTTAAAAATCTTTATTTGCCATCCCACTTGTACTACAAGTCAGTGTCGCCTTTCTGTTTTTATTTTCTTCTCTTTCATCCTCAGATTATTCCTGCAAACAAAGAGGAAATAATTCTGACAATCCTTTGTCAAAGGTAGCTAATAAAACAATGGAAGGATGTAGGCTGAAGCATAAATGGGATATTGTGGCAGATGTAGATGATTATTAACCAGCCAATGTTTCCGCAAGGGATTCTAATCATAAACACAGCATGGAGTGAATCTGGGTGTATTAATAGCAGAGGTTTTATGGAAAATCAGAATGTGGGCTTTTTTTTAAACATTCCATTTCCTGCTTTAATTGATAGAGTGTGAAGCCTTCATGCAAATAATTTGGAAAAGATTATTTTGTTTCTCTGACGTTAAGTACATGATGCAGACCAGGAACCACATGTTGTAGGAGGATCTCTTGAAAAGGATTCTTATAGTGATGCTTTTTTATAGATGTGACTAGTGACAGATGCTAAAGTCAGTGGTATAAAGAAGTCAAGTGTCTGTGGTAGAGGAGTATCTATTTGTGTCTATGTAACCTATGTTATAATGTGACTTTGTGAGAAAGACTAAGATATCACAGAGATCATTATGCTGCAAAACCTGTGGGCTATGCTTCCAGTTGTACCAAATGTCCTCTTAGTTTCAGTCTCATATTGTCCTGTGTTATGTTTTGAGAAATAAAATGCTAGGTTTGTACTGCAATCACTGGTTTAGAGTTGAAATACTTTAAATGTACACCTTTCTGCTACAAGTCTGGTCCATCACTGACCTTTTCTGAAATTCTGAGGAGAGAATAAAAAGGTCAAACAGAAATCACCCAAGTAGAGTGATGAAAACTCTTCTTGACATGTTATACCTCAGCTCTGCAAATATTGAGTTCTAATACCATTTGCAAGCATCAACAGTTTATTTGTCTTACAGCAGCTGATATTTTTGAAGTGCAGAGTGTTGCTTACAGTGGGATAGAAAATACTGGGAAAGGAAATATCACTATGCTGTTATAATACATTGAAAAGACAATATAATCATCAATACATGTGGGTTTTTATATAATAATTTGTACTCTGCCAGTATCAGCCAATATATTTCAGAAATTTTGTGACAGGAAGGACCCCAGGTTAAAATTTGAAAATAAGAGAAAACAGCAGAAGTTTAATCAAAAGATATGGACAGGAACCAGTTTTCTCTGCTGGTTATCTTCAGCTCTCTAGGAAAATGGTATAAACTGTAAAGCCTAAGGGGAACAGCAGGACTGACCTTGTGGAGGTTCCTCTTGCTGCAGTGTGTATTTTCTTCAGGAACACCAATGGGTCCATCCACAGCAAAGCATTGTACTTACTGCACGTGGTCTTTTGTAGCTTTGGAGCCTGTTTTCTGGTGGCTAATTAAAAAAAAACCCCTTCATTATTCTTGATCTTAATTTTTCTCTTTCTTTTTTTTTCTTATTTTTCTTCCCCCTCCCAAAGCTGTTTCTGTGTTAAAGAAATCTGCTTAAATTAAACAGTGGGTGCCAAGTGAAATCATTCAATTATTGGCACTTTTGGTCTTTCCTTTGAATAAACAGAGCCTTCCTGACGGCAGGGCAGTTCCTCAGGAATTCCTTTATGGTGAATTAAGCAGAGCAGTGATGAATAACTGGGAGCAAAGGACAGTCTGAGCAGCAAACCAAATTGATTATCTAAGTCCTCAGCTAACCACTTCAGAGCAATTTTGGATGGGACCGATATCCCCTAAGGCTTAGGTGGTGCCTAATCTCACCCCAGGGACCTGCTGTTGTTACTGTGTCCTGCCCTGTTATCTGCCCTGCCTGTGTGCAGCTGGGGAGGGCCGGAGCTGTGTCATGAATTAAGGGTTTACAGGAAAGACCAGGAGCTGGCGTCTTTGCTCAGGGACCCCTGGTGCACGTGGGGTGGTGGTGACAGGACATGCCTGTGGCACCCCCAGCCCTTTGTCACCCTTTGGCTGCCTCTTCACCCCCGCAGCACTCCCATGAGTGTGGTCCTGCCAGGCAGCCAGTCCTGGTGATGGTTGGACTGGACAGTTCCAGCAGGCACCGGCTTTGCCCCCCAGCCATTCCCTATCCGGGAGAATGCCTGGGGGGTCCAACCTGCCCATGCCTGCAGCTACTCCTGTCCTCCAGCACGGAGCATGCACCTGCCAGGGGAACAGCAATGCTATTTCCCCATCCTGCTGTGCTGCTCTGGGAGAGATTAAAGCCTCTGTCAAAAAAAAAAAACTAGAAAGAGCCTTTACCAGTATTTTCTGTCTACAGCAAACCTGTGACCTGCCATATCTTATTATAGGAGAGAACAAAGCTTCATAGCACGGACTGGTTTTAAGTGCACTTTACTTGGTAACAGCCTAATGTGCTCCCTACCATCTTGAGAGACTTGTCATTCCCAGCAGTCCTTTCTTTTATTTTTTTCTTTAACTCATTCTAGCTACTGAGGCAATCACTGTAGCAGCAGAACATCAAACCAGTCTGTAGGAGTGTAGAGCATGATCTCCCCGCACTGTGTCCTGTAAAAACTAGCATCCAGTCTGATCACTATCTTGAAAGGCTAAGGTGAATCACGGATTGTTTACTGCACACGTTTTTTTCTTCCACTGTTCTTCTGAATGGCTTTCTCTAGATTAATTTATAATGCCACCCATTATTATCCATCTGATTACATTTGAAGAGGCTCTGCATTTAATATTGAGTGCTTTTCCCTGACGCACACATTGGGGACATGATTGGAAATAGAATGAGGACATGGGATGTGGAACTCAGGATGAGACCAGGAGAGAGTTATGATTTCAGCTGTTCCTGTTTGCACTGCCAGCTCACTGTCCTGCAAAAAAGCTACTCCAGAACTGTCTAGTATCTTCAGAGTTAAGCTGATTATAAAATATAGTAAAGCTGTGGCCTCTCCAGGAAGCTATACAGACTTACTGTGAAATAAGCTTTGAAATGGATTTAGGAGCATCCCCACTGTTGCTTTCCAAGGAGGATAGACTTGGATGGGTACATCTTCCTTCCTGTGCCACTGGAGCAGAGCAACACTGGAAGTGGCAGCAGCAGCAGCCAGGCTGGGGATGTTTCCAAGCAGTGGCAGCAGCCTCTTTCTTACCTTTCTCTGAAAGAAGAAAATTCAAAGGGTGCCAAGCTTCAAGGGTAGCCTGAGCTCACAAGCATTGATCAGAAATGCACCTCAGGTGCCTGTATACCACAGAAATGCAGTGTCTGCTGTGCAATGATTTTGTTTCCTGCTTATTTACTTTTCAACATTTTGTTTCTGGGGGAAAGAGGAGCAGCATTGGATGGATGATACACAGGACACAGCAGTTAAAGCTTCTCTGTTCCTCAGCTGGTAGCAGTCTGGCATGCACCATTTGGATTTGGTCTGGATTTTCAACCTCTTGAAGGCAATTTCTGCTTCCAGTGGCAAGTCCCAAGATAGCCAGCAAAGATAGCTGAAAGGGTTACTTTTCTCTTGGAGGACAGAGGAAGGGAAAGGATTGTGGGAAGCTGTATTTCATTATCTTGGATATATTGAACAGAAGTAAATTGTGACACTGGCTTCTGCCTGCTTCTGGGATTAAGTTCTCAAAAATATTCTCTGGGGCAGTATGCTTCCCTCTAGTAAATTTTTAACTAGCTGCGTCTTCATCAGAATTAAACAAGGAACTACCCTGCTGTTGATGGCACATACTTGATGTGGAATCTTTGCTTCTTGTTCATTCAGATTGTGCAGAAATGGTAGATAACGTGTAGATGCAGGAAAAGGGGAAATACTGGGTGAGAAATAAAGTTCATAGACTGTCCAAATCCATTTTGTTTTGCCTTGTCATGTCCTTATGCATCAAGTCAGTGTGATGTAGATTTCAGGTTGCCTGGTATACAGAGGTCACACATGGAAGAGTTTGTCACATGCTAAATTTTGTATTTGGTTTCTTTGCTTCTTAGCACTATTTGTTGGAGAAACTTATAGAAGGAGCATATGAAGCTTGGCTGGGCTCTGGCCAAGGAGTTGCAGCTGGTCTCCTAATTAAAGAAAGAGAAAATGATGTATAGGCCTGTGGGGATCTGTCAGACACAGATTTATTGGGCAGGATGGAAGGGACTTAGAGCTATCACCTCCACTCTGTCAGCCCCTCCCCACACAGTGCACGTGCACTGAGTTTCATGACACTTTTGCAGCCTTGCAAAAATCATCATCTGGAGCACTCTTACCTCCATGCTCCCTGCTTCCTTCCCCGTTTGCAGCTCCTCCAAGTTAATGGATGCAAAATGCATCCAGTAGATGCATCCAATGCATCCTTTCCAAAATGAAAATAATGTGCAAGATAAATCTATCCATATAAAAATAAGGAATTCTGCAGGTTAGGATTGTTAATTGATAATCTGACTACGTTTGCTGTCTCCTAGTCCTCCTCAGACATCAGTAAGGAAAGATACATCAAGACTGCTATTGATGAAAAGGAGAAGCTGCACCAGTTAGCTGGGAATACTTAAAAATAATTTCAAGAAATGAAAAGTTTTTCAAAACTGGAATTTTTTGATTTATACTGATTTTTGTCATGTTTGGGTCCCCAGTTCTTGGGACATTGCCTGGAGAGGATGAGGAAGAGGGACCAGTTCATCCTAAGAGTCTCTTCACTCTTCTCTTAAATAACTACCCACATGATCCTTGTTACTGGGGAAAAAAAAGGCAGGAGGGGCAGAACCTTACGAACAAAGATGACAAAAACCTGCCTGTCATTCAATTGTGCAGCTGATGTACTTTAGTTACCATTGTTTGGACTTCTCCATGATTTTGCCTTCCCTGAATAGTCCAATGGTTCCACAGAGGCTGCAGGCAGAGGTACACAGAGAAGGCACAGGTTTTATACTAGGTACCTAATAATCTCACAAGGGTGGGAACACAGCTTGTCCTAGGCTAATCTGAAGAAAATTCATAGCTGGAAGTGAAATCTGGCTCTGCAGGAAGAGATCTCATGCCAACTTTGGTCTACTTGGGATTTCACTTTCAGGAATGTGGAAGAAAATTAAAAAAAACCAAGTGCTTTCTGAAGGGAGTAAATGCCAGTTAAGCCTTGAGCATTAGTTCAAGGTACAGCACTTCAGTGAGATAAAGATGTGTTAAAAGTTAAGCTTGAGCTTAAAATGCTTTTCTATTATTTTTTGCATGTAGAAACCCGAGTGCTCCAGCTGTGTACTCTGGCTGCCGTGTTTTGCAGTGCATGCAGCACCCTAACGTGTTTCTCAAAGCTGGGAGGACTATTGCATGTTGTGCCGTTCTTCGTTTCATGACACTGTTGATGCAAACCAGGACAGGAAGCTGTCTGGGATAACGATACATCACTGATTTCTGTTTACTTTTTTTACCTTTTCTCCTTGCTCACTGGTAGTTAGAAAGCATTAAAGCAATAAATTAAGAACATAGAAGTGGATAACTACTTCCCTTTTGCAAGAAACTGTACACGTTTTCTTTAGTCTTCTGTATAATGTGACTCCTAAAACCAAAAAATAGTAAAAAGATAAAAGTAGCGTTAAAAATTGTTTTATAGGTAGTTTCCTTTTTGACCTTGCTGCCTGACTGTGCTTACAGGGGAAGCTGATCAAGGGATCTCAAGAGTTGCAGCTTCCTGGGATTGTCTGTCAGAGGAATGAAGAGCAAAAGAATAACTTTCCATCATGAAGTATGTGCTACTATATTTTTGAGTGTCCTTAAAAGACTTTACTTTGGTCATAATCGAGTGGATTCAAGGTCCCAAGAGGTCAGACCAACAAATAGATATCAGTCCTTAAGCTGTCTGGGCTTTTTAAATGAAAGTCAGCACTTGATCTCAGTAGCATTTCCTGTGTTAAATACTGGCATGCCTTTTGGTGCTGGTTCGCTGTTTGGGTTGTTTACATTAGGAAACACAGTGGCCTTTAGAATTCAGTATTTCTTTTAAGAAGAATTGTTCCTTTATGGTGAACATATAAAGTCCTCCCTTCAGCAAGCAGCTGGAATCCAGCAGCAGGAGGCAGTAGGATTGATCTTCAACTTTTCCTCAACATCTCAGTCCACTTTTCAGCTGTGACTTTACTGTGACAGCGCTGTCTTGATTTATCTTGGGGCCAAGATAAAAGCATTTCCCTCAATGACCTTGAATTTCTTCAGACTCCTCCATCTGCTTTTTCAGGCTTGATGTGCTCGTCTTCCCAGCAGAAGCAGAGCCCAGCCATTGACTGCCTTTCCTAAATAGTCTCTGTTTGCAGTCTTGGCAGCTCAAATGCCTCGCTCCAAGAGCTGTACATGGATGGAGGGCAATTATGTTCAGCAATTTTCAACAATATTTTTATTTCCTTAGTTTTGGCAGGTTCGTTGTCATGTAAAAACTCATGTACGTGCTTCACTGAAAGTGAAATTGGTTCCTAGGGTATCAAGATGGAGCCCCTGAATGTTCTTTTCTCTGCTGCTGTGGTAACTCAACTGCATTTGAGTAGTTAGCTGCATTTGAAGATGTTTGTTTTCAGCTAGAAAGTTAATTTGCAAGTAGTAGTGCCACGAATTCATCACTTCCCTTGCTGTATGAATGGACATAAAGAGACTGTACCCTGCCCTTGGGGGTTGTGTGCAACCTTCCCTTCTCTTTTCAAAATTGTGTTTATTCTGTGTTGGAAAAATGACAACAGTAAAAATGAGTCTGCTTTTCAGATGGATATAAGATACCTCAGAGTTAAGTGGCGTTGCATGTAACTGCCCCTGTGAGAGGAACAGCCGTGGAAAATGAGGGCTTTGGGGTTTCCTCCTCATGCCATGCCTGTGCAAGGAGGCCCTTGTCTGAGTGCAGCTATTGTACAAACATGAAGCAGTAAATGGCATTTTGTCTGATTCTTATTATGCATTCTCATTACCTTCATGTGTGGCCTGGGAGGGAAGTGGGAAGGGAGGGCAGAGAAAACCGGCCCACTTCCCTCCCTGGTGGTAAACCAGAGTTTTAAATGTGAACTGATTTGGTGTAGGAGAAAAACAGCATCTGGTGTGTCTGACTGCAGGCTTTTGCCATGCTCAAATCCTGTATGTTTGTGGAAACTGGGCTTCCTCAGCATGGGAAGAGGGTTTAGACTGCCTTGTGCTGCCATCCTAAGAGTCACCTATGTATGTTAATAGTGAGTGAGTTAAACTCATTCTGTACTGGGTGCAAGTTCTCTTCCTAGAGCTGGATTGGTTCTCTAGGGTTATTCACCATGCTGAATTTTGTTTTGCAACTGAGAAGCTGTCATAGTTATCTTTTTTGCACATCAGTAAGTCACATTACAAGGAATCATTCCTGTTTAAACATTTGTATGATTGCGCTTAATTTTAGCAAATTCTTAATTTGGCACTTTCTTGTGTACGTTTACATGTGGCATTTTCATGGATTCCTAATTTAAGTGTCAAGTTTTATATTTTTTGAGATTCAAGTTATTTATAAAATAGATGAACAATGTATTTACTCTATTTTGTTGTCCAGAATATCTTAAATGTGGTGGCTACAACAGAGAATGGAGAAAGTTTATCAAAATACATAGTTATTTAATGGAACTAACATAAATTAATTCAAAATCCTCATGGAAGTGTGACTTGGCTGCCCTCCTCCCTAGCCCCTTCCATGCCACCCAGTCAGGCTGCTGCCAGTGGCGAGAGAAGCTGGAAATGAGCAGAGCCCTAGTGTTTCAGGACCACTATCCATAGACACTGAAGATGTCCTAGCCTCCAGCCCCTAATGAAAAGTCTAAGTGATAAGGGTGGAGACAGCTAATGATACCTGACAGCTGTGTGATGTTGATCAAAAAGGAATTTATTATGGGAGAAAAGGAGCAAGTAGGATTGTGATGAGTATTTGGGGACAGAGCTGAATAAAAAAAGTTAAAATTTGCCAGGTGGAAAATGTTTTTAAGTAAATAAAAAGGAGGCACACTAAGATACACATGTAACTTAGTTTTTTGGGGTTTTCATAACATAATCTTGGCAAAATAAGTTGTCTTATAAATAAATAAATAAATAATTTATAATAAATCTTATAAATAAATTGTCCCCCTGCCCCACACTGTTACAGATGTTTGGTGAAAACTTTGTGAACACGGAACAGTCTGTGAGTTTTGTCCAGGTCTTGACAACAATTTTATGAAGTGATTAATGACCTGTGTTACTGTAGTTGCAGGTTTCCTCTTCTGTCTGTTGGTGTTGTGAGTAAAACAGATATAGCTTTTGCAAAAAACAAAACCAATCCAAAAACCCAACAAGGAAACCACAAAAAAACCCCACCAAAAGACAAATCCCAAAACCCAGGGATGCATTCTTTTAAGGGACTACTTCAAAAGATAAAGTAAGATGGAAAAGTTTTCTCCCAAAAGCTGGAGGAGGAAGAATATTTAAGTTATATGATCTGTAGGGTAATGTTCTGTGGCCTTAAGAACTGCTTATCTTGAGTGCTTAAAGAAAGGCAAAGCAGAGTAGTTGCCTCCCAGTGAACCAGCAGAGGAAGGAGAGCTGTACTAGTTATTTTAACTCTTGGTTAGGCAAATGGGATTAGCTATGGGGGATTAAAATGATCAGATCTGAATTTTGCTTTAATATAAGTGGGACCATATGTCTTTGGGAAAACCCATCTGGTTTCAGGCAATCTTAGTGAGAAAATGAGACAATTTCAATACTTTTGTCATTTGTTGTTGGGTTTTTTTTGGGATGAGTGGGGGGTTGCCACAGTTTCAATTTGTTCAGTTCATGAAGTTCCTGCTGGATGAATCCTCTGTAAGTGAAATGTTTTGTTTTTGTTTTCCCACTTGTCAGCTCACACTGTGTTTTCTAAAGGGGCAGAGACAGCTTGAAAATTGAATGTTCTAGCTAAGGAAAAAAGACACCTTATAGTCCATCACTTCACATTGCCTTCATTGTCTTCAGAACAATCTGGTGTGATCATCTTTTTGGAAGGAAATAGGGCACAGTGGCAATAGTGAATAATGTAACTAAGTCATGAACATTGTCAATGTATTCTTGAAATGCAGGTTTCTCAGTTCCCCTGTGTTCCAGGGTGGTCACAGGTTCAGTCATCATCAAAAAGAGAAAGCAGAGAAACAGATGAAACTGTGTGAAATAGGTGAATTAAACTCAGCAAAGCAGTTTGGTTTCCCTTTTTCCCAACATTTCCTTCTTTTCTTCGGAATAATTGCATTGATTTCCTTGAAGTTACTCCTGATGTGGGAATGACAGTCTGGCATTGTTGTGGTTTTCTTTGTTTGTCCTGCAGCTGGCCTTGTAGGTGCTACCAGCCAATTTGTTTTAAAATAGTACAAAAGTTAGTTGTTGGTTTTTTGATTTTTTTGTTTGTTTGTTTTTTGGGGGTTTTGGGGTTGGGTTTTTTTTTCCTTTTAAAGAATAACCGAATATTAATTCAAAAGGAAAATCTTAGGTATGACCTAATGGTTTAGAGTCAGCCAAATATGAATTCATAAGGTTTTGCACTTAGTTTTTCTGAGAAGGAGTTCATCTTTTCACTGTCTTAGCCACCCCCAGTTCTGCTGTGGAACTGGAGCTTGCAGGATAAAGTTACTGTTTCATCTGCCACCCCATTTGGATCCTGAATGGCTACATCACTTCATAGAACAAAATAACAATTTAAACCAGAAAAAACAATCTTGAGCGAGACCTGTATTATAAGAGAAAGTGAAAGAACATGGTGATTCTAGTCCCTGGGGAGGGGAGAGGAAAAAGCAGTACAATGGCTGAGCAGTACAAGCCAAGTACAGGAAGAAAATTGCTGTTTATGGACTTCCTAAGAGTACCTACATTAAGCTTGGTCTAGTATGAGAAATGCAATAATACAGAAAGAAAGGGAAAATTAATAGTTCTAAATATAAATCTGTGCATAGCCAGAGAGCCACACAGTGCTTTTCTCCATGGAAATTGCATTTCCTGGGTAGTAAATGTTACTTGTGAAGTCATAAGAAATTCTGTTTCCCAGAGTAACAACATGATACTTGTTTCTTGGTCTATGTTGTACACTTGCCAGAAATGCCATCCTCTGAGTCAGTGCTCTGAACTCAGGTGTTTAATTAAAACAACTTCCAGTGTTTTGGAAAGACAGCTCTCCCTGCTGATTGTACTTGAGACAATCTTTGTTATAACTGTTTCTTATTTCCTCTGTCATTGGGACTGAGTGACAGAGGCATGACCAGATTTGCTGTTTGCAGTCCATTCTTGAACCAAAAGTGATAGAAGCAGGGAACATCTTTCAAGATCCTTCTGTCTTGTGCATTTGTTTATGTTGGTACAAAGCAGGGGAAAAGCGCTACATGCTGTAATAGGTCAAATCTGATACTCAGCCTGTACTTGCAGAGTAAGAGAGTTTTCTATAGAGTCTCCTTGAAAGGGAGCTGTATTTCCTTCACAGGAACAAAGTTTGATTTGTAATTCTATCCTTTGGAAATGCACATGCATCCATTTGTGTTTGTTCGTAATTCCTTGTATTTCAGAGCCAAGGAAAGAAAGACATTTTGCCTATTCCTGCCAAAGGGTGTAAATAAAGCAGCTGCTTTCTTTCACCCTCTGTAATGGCCATCACAGAAACCTGTAGGAAGCAGGCATGATAAAGGGCACCAAATGGTTGAGCCAATGAGCTACATTTACTGGCTTTGGTTTTTGGTGATGCTGGGCTTCTCTCCATGCCAAGGCAGAGGGGCTCTGGCCTTGTGGGGAGCTCGTCAACTCAGCTCTTGGCCAGGAAGCTCTAGTCAGGCTCCTGCCGTGGTGCTGGCCAGCATCTCCATTTTCCTATCAGCCTGTGGCTAGCAAATGGTGGTAGGCATTTGGCTCAAGGGCTTCTCAACCTCTGCTACCAGAAAGTGTGAAGAGGAATTTCTGGTTTCCCTCCTTCTCTTGCATGTTTGTGTAAGTAGTTCTGAACCTCACCTCTTCTGCAGTAACAGTTTTCTTTAGCAGTGGTAACAAAAGAAAAACCCCCAAAAAACCCTCAAGAAAACCCCAACAAAAAGCCCTCCAAAACACTAGATCAGCAGTTCTCCTGCTTTTCTGTCTCTAAACTCTGGTGAGGCCACATCTGAGATACTGTGTTCACATTTGGGCTCTCCAGAACAAAAGAGGAGTAAAGCTACTGGGAAGAGTCTGATGAAGGGCCGTAAGGATGATGCACTGAAACACCTCTCGGCTGAGGAGAGGCTGAGAACTGGCATTGTTCAGTCTGGAGAAGAAAAGGCTCAGGGGATTTCACCAACATGTAGAAATACCTGAGGCGAGGGTACAAAGAAGATGCTGTCAGGCTTTTTTTAGTGGTGCCTGGCATCAGGGCCAGAGGCAACTGGCAAAACCTGAAGCCACAGGAGGTTCTCTCTGAAGATGAGGAAGCACTTCTTACAGTGAGGCATGACCATTGGTTAATTTGCCATTCTCATTTCCTAGTCATGGAATTGCTCATAGTTAAAATTGTTTATTTGCGGGTACCTTGACAAAGTAACCAGGAACAAACTCAGAAATATTTGCAGTTTCTGCTGGGGTCACTGCTGAGTTTTCACTTTTGTGCATGTTGAGATGTTAGCTTGCTGTAACAGCTACAAACTTTATAACTGGGAGTAGGCATATTAAAAGTACAGTACTGTTGTCACACTATTATAGTTTTTGCTCAGTCCTTCAGATGCTGGTGAGCCAAACAAGTTTTCCCACTAGAAAGGGCTTGCTGTCTGTCAGGGACATTGAGCTATGACAGTTCATCTTAACATTGCAAATACAGACCACCATATGGAAAATGAGGGCTCTGCTTTTTTTTCTCTGTGTATGTGTTCATTTATCAAATTCGGAGTGGTCAGATGTAGAAGTTTGGAAAAGTGAAAAATGGTAAGTTACCAAAATATGTTGCAGAATTTTATATGGACTTCCCCCTCCCCATCAATTTCACATTTCAAGAAAATTATTTTATCAAACAAAGGCATTTTTTAAGACTTTTTACTATCTCCACTTAATAAAAGTACTGATTTGACGAGATTAAAATATTATGCTGGAAGCACTTTGGAAATGCAGAGCTGAAGTGTAAGCTAGACTGGTGGATTTGATTTATTCCAGACACAATTAAGTAAAACCTTGAGATCCAGACATTCCTTGTTTTTGAACATTGTTCAAAATCTAGGTCCAGACATGAATCTTGCATTGGAAGGTTGGCCAGTTTATGTATATCTTTTGGGGGGTGTTTAACAAGATTTGATTGGACCTGGGAGGTAATTGCTGCTTAATATTTTTGGTGAATACAGAGGAGTTAAGGATTTCCTGGGGATGGTCCTGAGGTCATCTTGCATTTCACAAATACATCCTGCAAGAAGAGGTTGCAGACTGTCCCATGTGTATTGCAAAACTAATGCCTGAGCATTAGTTTTGCAAAACTGAGCATTGATAAACTCAGTATGTAATGAGAGTGTTTGGTGAACAGAGTATTCTTTTTCTGTATTTAACACAGATAAACTAAGTGACAGTTTGCTTAATGTAATATTTTCTTGATTTGATTCTTTAAATTTATTTTTCTGCAAATTTGAGATAGTAAAAGTGCAATAATCTGAGTTTAAAATGGGGGATATGTTTGAATATGTTGCCTCAGTGTACCTTAGGAGCCTGCCATCGGGTCAAGAATAAAATACTTGGAGTAAGTCATATTTCACGAACTATTCTAAAACGAAAAGCAGGGACTTCTTCCTCTGGGTACTTTCACTTCTTTTGTCCTGATCCAAAGCCCAGAGAAGTCTTTCTATTTTATGTGGTTGGCTTGGATTGGGCTCTATCTCAACAATGCTATTATGTCAGCAATAATATTTCAGGAAGCTGAAAAGGCAGCTTGATAAGGAGGGAGAGAGCAGCCAGGACTCAAAAACTCAGTAGACTCTTCACACAGCACAAGTGTTGTTTAGAAAGTGATGAGCACTTTGGAAAAAGAGATCTGCTGCAGCACATTGCTTAGGGATACTGAAGTCGAAGAGCATCCAAACATTGCTTTGTGAGTTGCCTTTACTGCAAATAGAGTTAATGTTTCATTATATTTGGAAAAATATAGGAGAGAGAATTACCTTCTGGGCCTCATGGAAAAAGTAAAACAGCAGGAATGTTAGTTGTAACCCCCTTCTCAGATCCCAGGAAAGACTCCTTGAGGAGTCTGCCATAACCTAACAAGATATCCTGTTGAGGTCAAGAACATTTTTTTTTCTTCCCTATTCTTTCTACCTCAGGCAAGGAGAAAGGAACTTAAATTACTTAAAGGAAATAGAAAACACAGAACGCTGATGCTCCACTTGTTAATTCACATGGAACTGGGATACACATGGGAGAAATGCTTGTGTCTTTCCAAGCATGGTTGCATGGAAGAGCCCCCTGCTCCGTGCCTGGAGATGGGGGGAAGTAGGGTGGCTGTGCCTGGCTGCCTCCGCTCTCGGGAATGCAGGAGGGGCTGGGCTAGGACGAGGGTATGCAGAATTTTACAGTGACCCAGACATTATGAACTTCTGCACATTGGGGTATTAAGGATTACATCCCTAAGTGGCTTAGCTTGGAAGGCAGTAAGTATGGGCAAAGAGGGCCTCAGAAACCCCTGGTCTCTGATTCTCTTTTGTCCCTGAGCTGGGAATTAATTCCCGCTCTGCTGCCCACCGTGCAGCTCAGACTGGAAGCGGGAAGGGATGCCCAGCTCACAGCAAGGGGAAGAGGAAATCCCTAGCCACATGACTTTGTGCAGATGGTCTTGGGCTTCTCACATAATCCTCTGCTTTTGTTTCTTGGGAGAGACCCCATCTCTCCTTTGCCTGAGTGTAAGCTTGTGTAGGAGGCACAGTGGGGGAATCTTGCTGATTGAATCATTCCTTACATGTTGATTGCCTGTGTATGGGACAATTGAGCCTGTAACAATCAATCTTGCACGCTCTCAAATAGGAAAATGCTACGTATGATCTAAGCTACATGCTGAAATGTGGTTATTGGAAATGAATTTTATGGCTGAATAGGCCAGCATCATGTTGTCTCTCTGCCTTTTTGGGCTCTTAGTTATTTAATCACAATGTCATGCCGGCAGAAGATTTTATGTTTTTCCATTTAGCTCGCTGACTTAATCTTCTGCTTCTGGAAATGTTTATATGCAGATGACAAAATAAAGATTTTGTAAGTTAACTGGTGGCTTACTTTTTGGTCACATTAATTGAAAGGCTTATCTTTGTAACATCTCTTTAAAGAATAAGAAAGGAGTTTCCTGAACTCCTATTATATGCATTAAGATAATTAATTTTTGCTGTTTCTTATTCATATTGTGGTTGCTTAAGAACAGTAGTAATAATAATTTGGAAGTGTTCTTCTTCCATTTGTCCTTCTATCAAATTGGCAATTCTCTATAGCTGTTGTGTCCTGAATGGTAATCTACCAAATATTTACATGTCTTCCCTTATAGCTTTTGAATGCGTTTGTAAATCTTTTTCTTCTCACACATGGTCTGTGTTTTGGTAAAAGAGGTCTAATGCAGACATTCCTAATTACTTCACTAACATTCCTTATGAAGTTTATGTGAGGAGCTCTATTCAGATCTTAGGTTTTGAAGAGATTCCAAATTTTGGAGGCTGTGAAGAAAAGAAGGCAGTCCTGTTGATTGTAAGACTTGCATTTTTTCCCATGTTGAGAAAGGCTAGGATTAGGTGAGATAATTAGTGCTGCAGAGCATGTTTGCTTCTAAGTGACTGAGAAATAATCCATCATAGGTAAAGCTGCTGGTACTAGCAGCATTCCCCTTCATTTCTATGTATATTAGAGGTGGGAATATGTTTGAAAGATCTAGATTTTCAGCTATGAGCATCACTTGTCTGTAACCTCTGTGCTGCTACTCTATTTTGTTTATACCTGTCATCTATCATATGGTAGACGAGAAGAAAAAAAATCAATAAACAGCTATTTTGCCTCCCCCTAACTTCCCATCTGTTGAGATGCTTACTGTTGCTCACTTAGCATTCAGGCTTCAAACCGTGTGTTTCAATTTTTCTCTTTAATGTATTTTACTTCTCTGCTTAGTTCGGTGGGTGTAGTGCTTAGCAGCAACACACACCCTCTTTGTTCAGTCTGGAGGCTTTAAGCAACATCGAGAGGATGATAGACTGAGGTGCATATTGTTGTGGGAGCTGGCACCCTCCATCTTTCGTTGTAGGGTGGGGATAATGGGAGCCTCTTGCCTGCTTAACTCCTGTGATTAAAATGGGACACATTGTGATGTTCTCCTCAATTAGCATGATCGGCTCCTGGGGAGCAAGGGAATGCTGGCTGGGGTGGTTCGAATTTTCCTCTCCAATGAGTAGAAAGAGTCTTTTGAGAATTGCTAAATAATTCAGGCCATTAGGAACCTGTCAACTTAAACAATGCCCCCTCTGACCAGAAAAATGGTTGTGAGCAGTTGGACACCCTGGCAGATGTTGAACTTGTTCTCATTGTTCACTCTGCTTCAGGCAAATAGCTTTGCAGGATTTGTGCGTGGCTCCGTTGGGGCAGTGTGTGTGGGTGTGAGCAACACATGTTAGCCAGACTCCATCTAGCTTTTATACCCAAGTATTTCTTTTAGTTAATTTAATGATATTGTAATAAGCTGCTAATATTGCCATTTACCAGATTTAGTATGTTTGCCAGCTAGCTGCAATGAGAAATCCCAATCAAGACTCAAAAAAAAAGGCAAAAGGTAAACACCGTCCCCTCCCCAAATTTGACTTCTTTAAAATTCCTTCTGTCCTGTTAATTTCTTATTTTGCATTTTGAAGTGCTTCTCTACAAATAGAATGATAGAGGTATTGTTAAGCAGAATTTGCTGTACACTCATATAACCCTAGGATCTCAAACTTCTGGGGAAATGTTAATGTCTTGAAATATCCTTTAAAATCATATGGATATTTGGGACTACTTTAGTTGAAATTCATTATGCAACAATCTATTTTCTATGCCTTTTGGTTTATGCTATTGAAGTAAACAGTGTTTTGACACAATTTTCTTTGAAACTTTGCCATACTTATCCTTCTGTAACATTTATTTATGTCTCCACATTTTTCTAACCTAATTGATGAACCCATAATCAGTATTCTAAAGAAAAGTTATATAGTAATTATTTAATAGGTTTGGTTAGAAAACAAACCCTTAAAGCTTCCTACCCCTGGCAACTGTTTGTGCTTCTGTCTTGAATGCATGACAGCAAATAGTCAATTTTGCACAAGCAATTAGCTGGTCTGTTGGATCAGTTAATGGAACAAGCAATGGTAGTAATGCGATGTGAAATAACATGTGTGCTTTGTAAATATTTATGTTGTAAGATCTCCTGGTATATTCTTTCGACAAATGACTCCACCATCAAATGTTTTTACATGTTTAATGGATAAGATTTTTTAAAATGGCATGTGTGAAGGCTTCAGTTCTCATTTTGTAACATAATGTATTCTGAAAACCTTTCCACTTTTTATGAGATTTTTATGAGTTTTTATGAGATTTGTCCAAGCTTTAGATTTTTGTTCCCACATATTAACTGTCCTAAACTGAGAACCTTTTTACATGTATCTATTGCAGTTAAAGGGCTTTTAATTATTGCTTGAAAGATACAAATACCTGTCTAATAAAATTATTTGGCTAACTCAAATGCTGTTCATTGGATATTGAAGAAGTGTATTGTTGAAGCAGAGTGCTTGTCAGAAAAAGATGCATCAGTTCTGCTCTAGTGATATTGGATGTAGCAAGTACTGTTTAGGACAGGTTTCCATCTCGGTCTTGTGTATCAGTGTCTCTCACTTTTTCTTTTTTCAAAAATGCAGCTTTTACTGTACTAAAGAAAAAAAGACTATTGAAAAGTGTGGGTCTTTGAGGTTGTGCAGGGCAAGTCTCTCTGTCGATGTGGGTACTGCTGCTTTTGAGGGAAACCTTTGTCTCAGGGGTTAACCCTTGTGAGGGCCTTGTTGGTCTCAGATGTTGCAACAAGAACCCTGTCAAAACAACCTCTCATTTTTGTTACTGACCATGACATTGTATGGTGTGGGATTGTGTGCTCTGTTGGGATCAGCTGTCCGAGCTGTGTCCTCATGCCCACCCCAACCCACTCCCTGGCAAGATGGAGTGAGGAATGGAGAAATCCTTGATGCTGTGCAGGCATACCCTGTTCAGCAACAGTGTAAGGGGTCACGTGCTGTCACCACTGTTTTGGTCACAAATCCAAACCAGAGCACTGTAGGGGCTACTATGAAGAAAATTAGCTCTATCCCAGCCAGTGCCAAGTGCAGGATTACTCCTGGATCATTGCATGCCAGGCTTCTGGAATGCAGCATGCTTAATTGTTGAAATTGAGGCTGTGTAGTTCATCTTTTCTTTTTTCCTCTCCTATCTTGGCATTTTTCAGTAATGCTCATGCCATGTGCCTTGCCATTGTGTGATCATGCTTTATCTTTCTTAATTTAATGACACTGAAAGGAATAAGGCAGTAACTAGAGGCACTTTGATTCCCCAACTATCCTCTGTAAGACTTGAAAATAGATAACCACAAATAGCAAGCCCTTGTCTACAGCAGTGCTAAAAAACCATGTAACATAAAAAGAAAGGAGAAATTCTATCTTGCTTTAAAGATCAAATTTGCTTTATGGCATGCCTTAAATGGCACTGGATTCTCACTGTTTTGGACACAAGGTCTGTGTGGAGAGTGTCTGTACAGCAAGCCCCTCTTCTCTGCTGAGCTGGGCAAGGGCACACTGACTCCACAGGGAGGTGGGGATGGGGAGAATCCCTTTGATCTCTTTAATCATAGCATTTCACGGAAAGAACAGGAGACTGACAGAAAAGTGGTGGGCACTTAGGGCATTGTAAGTCTCTGTGATAACTAAAGGTATAAAATTGTGCTCATGAACATCATGTTTTCATTGCTTTACATCTATTCTGACCTACAGCCAGAGCTGTTAGACTTGTGTTGATGATCTCCTTCAGTAGGTGAAATGGCCTGCTTTCTGGTGAGCAGGAATGGGCTAACACACAAACTCCTGTCTAGTCTTTTCCCAAACTCCTCTGAATCAGAATTAAGTAATGAATGACTACAATAATTTTCTGTCATTTTGCATCTGATAAACATTTTGAGATGCGAACAGAAAGCTACCATAGAACAGTGCAGAACAAGCTGCACTGGCTTGCAGAAGGTTGAGTTCTCAGAAATTGAAGTGATGTCTTTATGGAAGAATTTCATGGGGTGTCAGGTTCACCTTCACCGCTGGTTGAATGGGAGAGCACTGTGTTTCTTGTGCCATTCCACTTCAAGGCCAGAGATACCAAGAATGGATCTGAAGTACAATTTAATGAGAATATTTCTTTAGCAGATGTTGCATGATTCAGATGTTTCAGTCATGAGATCAGCAAGGCTTTGAAACTCATCTCTGGTTATTATCCTGTTGACAACAACATGCAATTATTTTCTAGCATTAGTTGCACTTAGTATAGCATAGCGTCCCAGCTTTCTTGAGACCTCCACTAGAGGTTTCTGATTTGAGAACCCAAATTTTCTACTTCAATATTCTTGAATTCCTACATAGATTCTGTTTCAGAGAGCATGGGAACCTGTTTTGGATTTCATGGGAAGGCTCTGTGCGCATCTGTGTAACAGTCTGTGGTTAAGCCATGATTGGCAAGACACTGATATCTTCCCACATGTGCCCATCCAGTACCCATCTGTCGAGTATTAGTCGGGGAACCTTGTGGATCAGGGATTTTCACACAGCTCAGCTGTATCAATGTCAGGTGAGCCAGGCAGGAGGGGTGAAGAGGCACAATGGACAACTGGCATTTCAGAAACAGACTGGACTGTGTCTAGGAAAAGACATTTTATAGGCATGGCAGTGGGTGTGACAGTAGGCTGACTTTAGGGAAGGAGGCGTGTCTTTGTCTCAGCATAAATGCTGGGGATAGGTGCCTTTTCTATCTTTTTCTTCATGGCTTTCCATTGCTTAAGAAACAAAACTGTGGTGACAGTGGGATTTCTTAGCACTTTTGAAGTAAAATCTAAGGTTTTGCAGTGTAAATTGATATAGAAGATAGGTTAAAATACCTGTCTTTAATTTTGAAGATTAATTTCTCTTCATCTATAAAATTCAGTGGCTTTAAAATATCTTTATAGATAGAGAGAAATGAATTCTCAAAACTAATACACACAACTTTATTTTTAGGTTTTTTTTTCCCTTATGGACTTCTCTGCACAAACTGTTTTCATTGCAAACCAGAGACATCAAGAGCTTTAAACTACCAGAGACGTACATTAACACAAGCTAGGGGGGGGTTCCTCTTGCTTTACTGAAATACCCCTTGATTTCCTGTGTGACCTAGCAGCTCTTTAGAAAATAAGGATAATGACACCCTTTCCTTTCCCAACAATGTTGTGATGATAATACATTCATGGAAGATTGTGAGGTGCATAAATACTTGTCATAGTAGAAAGAGATTAATCTATTGTTTTCTTCATGGGGCTTGCCTACTCCTTGTTGATCTCCTAGAATATTTCATTATCAGGTTGTCCCAAGTTGATAATGGCAAGGCAGTGGATGAGAAAAGGGGGACAAGGTGGATGTGGAGAGTCAATTTTGAGAATGTAATAAATAAGGACTCTCATGTTGAAACCCTCAAGCTAGACTGTGCCACGTAAGTCAAGTAGAGGTCAGAAAAGTATGCCTTTAACATGCAATGTCTGTGTGCTAAAAGTAATCAGATAGGTGTATTAGAGATGAAATTTTGAAAATAAAGCTTATTTGAAAATGAGCTTGGGGTTATCAACTGGAGTCTTAAGACCAAATTTAATGAATTTTGATTGCCTTGTCACGAAGAGAGAGAATGCATTGATGATAACAGGCTGATAAAAAGTGGAAGGCATAGTGAATACCCAGGTAGATTAGAAAAAATGTGGTAAGTAACCTCCGTGTTAGTTCTGGGACTTGGATCTGGCCTGTTAGTGAAACTAATTGGACCACAGCAATGCTAAGTGAAAAGAATGTAACTGTACCAGGAACATGAAGAAGAAAATAGTCTGCTTTGCCCAGAGGGAAAAGTTTTTACCAGAACAAGCAGGTGTGAAGCCTGCAGACCTATTTTCCATTGTAGAATTTAGGGGTATGGGCATAAGTCATGGACTGCTCAGTTAGGTTTGACAAAAACTGGCCTGTGGAACTTGCATATGGAAAACTTGATGGAGGTCAGTGGAATTGAAGGAAGGATTTGACCTTTGCCATGATAAGAGTGTATTCAGTGATAATATTGTTAACCTGTGAAGTCTGAGAAGAGATCCAAGTCATTGTTTTCCAGTGGATGACTTAGTTATAGCTGGGCTTTGGAGATTAAATAAAATTTTCTTCCAAATTACTTCAAAGCTACTGGGCTCTGGAGTTTCCTCTATAATGAGTCTGAATAATGGACACAGTGAAACAGAGGTCCACTTTTAGGTAGCAATTCCTCTGTTACTGTGCAAATCATTATTTCATTTCTGTTATTGATTTGGGGCTTTTGTGGGTTGCTAAAGCTCTTTATTATAGTGTTCATGTATTTATTTTCAAATGAACACGTCATCTGCAATGTAACTTGGCTGTATTTTCACACTTGGCACTTGAATGTAACTCTGCAATTTTATTAGAAGATTTGAATAAATGCATTGTTTTTTGGCCGAGTTCGTTCACCAACTGCTGCTGCAATCAATGAAGTTTTGGGCTTTTCTGGTAATAAAGCAATTGTTCATGCACCTAACTACGGATTAATAGCGTAGCTCTGTATATTGAAATTTCGGTAATGCCATTTTAATGTGAAGAGATGCATTTTATCAAATGTCAGTTGTTAAAAACCAGTTATTAAAAACATACTGGGAAAGGTAATTCTTTCCATGGGAAAAATGTAAATGTCTGACAAAAGAAAGTGGCAGGGAAGAGAGCGCCAGAGTTTGTGGTTGTATCCGTGATGCTGTTGTGCAGAGTAGTTAAACACAACTGAGAGCTGCTCCTAAGAGTGTGTTTTCTTGACTACAGCATTCCTGCTGTGGTTTGAGGAATTACATTTTTGCCAGGCTGTCTCACCCAAGGATGTTAGGGTTACCTACACCCTCCTAGCAAGCTTAGGGGAAAAAAGAAAAAAAGCCGTGAAAAAAACCCCACAAAAGACAAAAAAGAAAGGGGGGGAAAAAAAGAAAAAAGAGGAGGAGACCCTGGAGCTACCTTCAGGCAGGCAAGCGCCTTGCAATTCAGCAGATTTCCAAGCAGCTTTCCTGTGGAAGCAGCCTGGAGGCTCAGGAATGTGGGGTCAGACAAGAGCTCAGTCACGGTGTATTCCCCGGCGGCTGCCCGGCATCGCGGCAGGCCGGCCCGTGGAAAACCACCCTCCGCTTAGGCTGCATCATGCTGTTCCACCAATGGAAAAAAATGAGCGGGAGGAGGAGGGTGTGTAGCCTGCAGACAAAAATACATCCAGCCTCGCGCAGGATCTGTTTTTAGTTCCCGACGGCTGTGCTGCGCTCTGAAGTGTTAGGCACAGTTTCCTGGCATGCCCAGGGCAGGGAGAGGCTGTGTCTGCGTGTCCCTGTTCCCGTGGCAGTCTCGGGGCAGCCGGGAGGCTGCGGGCAGCGCCCCGGGGAAGGTAAGCGGGACTGGGCACCGGGAGGGAGATGCTGGGGGAGAGCGGTCAGTTCCCGGCTCTCCGGCTGCCGGCCAGGCTTGGAGCGCTGAAAGAAAAGTGGGGAAGGACTCGGGAAGCCTCTGAAAACGGAGTGGGCTGCAGCGGGGCCAGACTTGCAGCCCCTCTGCCGCCTCTGCCATGGGTGGCTGCACTCAAGGTGAATGGCTTTCCTCCAGAAAACAGTTCTTGGTGGTCATCTGTCAAACTCTATTGCCTGAATTGGTAAATAAACCACTGCTGGGATCATTTTACCTCTCTGCTGTCATGGGGCTTGATGTTTTTTTAAGGCAAAGTATGAGAAAGTGTGTCTAATAGTGCTACAGTTTCTGTTACGTTGAAGTGACTCTTCCAATACAGTGAATTGAATAATCCCTCTGCATCTTTCTTTTTTCTATTATTGTTCTGTCTAATCTCAGTAATACTTAGAGTGACTTACAATAAATAGTGTACCCAAGCAAGGGTATAATGTTTGTGTAGTGTTAGAGTGAGTGTTCAGTCAGCACTACTACCACTGCTGAACTGGGATGGTAGGGAAAACCAAAGCTTCTGCATTTGCCAGAGGTAGGTCCAGCATAGGTTTTGATCTTTCTACGTAAATTTTTTTGTACATAATTGTACACAAATAGTGAAAATGCTATGTTCTGTGGCAGACAAAATAAAAATGAGGAAAACGCCCCAAAAAATGGGGAAGTGCATTCGTCTCCTTGTTTTCCTTTTTTTTTTTTTCCAGAGTGGTGATTAATTGCTTTCGCAATGCAATCAGAGTTTGCAACTTTGTTTGTGCTTGTTGCTGATGTGGTCACTGAGTTAATTTTGTACACTGGTGACTTCATTCTGGAAATCAGGCATTTCTTTCTCTTTAGGGTGGATGATTTGTTATACAATGTATAGTAAGTTACAATTTAGAGGCAAGAGCTGCGTTTTTTTTTTTTAATCTGATTACCTTCAGTGGGAAAGGGGTATCCATGTACCATGGGTGGATGGACACTGACTAGGGCAGTCTGTAGCTGTGAAGCTACAAAGCAATTTTTTAGTGAGGAAACCTAATCCTCAATGTACTCTTTTTGTTCTTTTAACGTGTGAGTAACATGCTGGTACTACAGGGGTACAGGAAAGGAAGCCTTCAGCTGTGTTACTGCTGTAGAGCTCTTGGCATGCAAAAATCAAGGTCTGATTTCAATTTTCCAGGGGACTGTGTCTCAAGTTTACTTTTGGTGTCTAACTTCCAGATCCTCTGTCCTCTTCAGGAAGTTCCAGGGCTGAAGGTAGGAAAGCATTTACTTTGGAATCGACGCCCTCAGGTATTTATGAATGTGTAAACTGAGAAGTAGAGAAGACTATGCCAATTGTGGCCTGTTTTCTCCCTCCTGCTTGTGCAGCAGGCAGTGTAATAGGTGACAAGCAGGGAGTTTTGCAGCCATCCCAGCCTGAAACATGCTGTTCTGCCAGTTCCTGAAGGAGGCTTTTCTCTGACGCCATGGGTGAAGATTTGCTCCAATAGACTTGGAATGTGTTATGCCAGGAAGAGTTTTTGTAGGCAGAATGTGTTCATGTTCCTATCTTGGATTGTTCTTCCCCTCTGCCATTTGCTTTTCTTCTTTGGTAGGGTCTATGTGGCTGCTCATGCTGTTGTGAACTGTGCCCTAGTCCAAAAATAACCTTTATCCTGTCTTCTCCAAAGCTGATGTTTTGGCACAGTTTTGGGGGGATATGTGTGAGGGAATATCCCTGTAGCTTCCTGCTGACTGTGGTTGTGTTTGATAGCATGAGCTGATTGCTATTGAAGCAGACAAGAAAGGAGAAGGGCAAACGTTCCTGGTGGAGAATTGACCATCCCAGTTTGACCGGAAAGTCAAGTCTCCCCTCCTGGTGTTACTGTAGGTAAAGAGGGCTGAGGCAGAGACCTCTTCAGGAGTTTGTCTAAGCAAAGCCTGCATGCAGACTTGTGCTTGGTCTCCAAAGTGCTGGGCAGCGATGCTGGAGCCCAGGCTCCCCTGCTTGGAGTATCTTGGTCCTTTCAGGTGCACCACCCTCCCTACCTGAGGCCACAGGCTGTGAAATCCCCTGAAAGCACGGTGTAGCTCTGCAGCAGGACCTGACAGTGTCCTTACAACCCAAGTACGTGGAGAAGTCTTTCAGATCACTGAGTTAATTTCCCCTCTGAGGGCAGGAAATAGACCCATGGACATATCAACTCTTTAACTACTGCAGCTACTGCATTAAGCCAAGATGTTAGCTGGTGTTCCTGGTAGGTTCTTTCTTTTTTTTTTTTTAAACAAGCTTAATGGCTTTTATTTAAATGGATGTGCACTTTAGCCATTGTGTATAAATTCAATAACATTTACAAATGCTGAAATTTGTTTTTCCTGCCAAAGAAAAATAAGTCCCTAGAGATTTAGATTGTATCAGCAGTGGTGTAATATGATAAGAATCTTCAGCCTTCCATATTGCACTAACTTGAAAGCTATAAAGCTTAATTCAATAAAGCTGCAGAGTCTTGGACCTAGAGTGATGGGTTGAGCAAAAGAAGGGATCACATCCCAGGTACAGGATGTTTAACTCTGATGTGAAATAGATGTGAAGCACTGTAGATCTATTAGATTTAATGTTATTATAAGAGAAGAAACCAGAAAAGGAGAGTGTCCCTTTCTTGCCTAAACTGTGAAATTAGAAGTCCATCTGCAACATAGGTATGATTTACAACATGAAAAGTGTCCAGGGTCATAAAGGCTACTTAGGTTTAATGAGAAAACAATTGACTTTAATTTGATGTGTAAGCTACCAAACAGTTCCTAATACAGGAGACTAGAACTCTACAGAGACAAATGAGTGAGTGAGGAATTCTGGCTTCGAGTTGAATTTTTAAGGCAAAATAGTCCTACTTTTTTTTTTAATACAGGCATGCTTGTGGTGTTTTAGTTATTCATTCTTTGAATAGAGTGGTATATAATGCAAAGTATCCTGCCAAGAATACTGTGGCATAATTATTATGGTATATTTTTTATAATAGGAATGTGATTGAGATTGCAGGAATAAAAAATCTGCTTCTGATTTGTGGAAGCATGTGACCAGTGTGCGTAGTTTGAAAAAATACAGTAAATTGTTTCCAGCAAGAAACTCCACATTTAATCCAGCTAGAGTGTTGTGCTAACCTGCCTCCCTCATTAATTTCACATATCTGTCCATACACAGCCATGAAGGAAGGGGAGGGCAGGTTCCCATTCTAGCATTTTGTATTACTTTCATATTAAAAACCAAAGTAGATTAAAAGTTAATTAAAGCTTCAAACCTGTAATTCTGTATCCCTGTAAGAATTCACAAAGCCCAGTGATTCTTTGGGAAACTTATGGACACGTTAAGTTAGTTATATACAATCTCAAAGATTTTGTTAGCCATTTCAAATGGATAGTGTTGTAACCGTTAGGTGAAAGAGGATGTAAAAGTCATTTGAAAGAAAATACAGGATTTGCTCAGACAATTCAAACAAAAAGTAACACAAAAAGCTTTTCCTGATGTAAAATACCACCAGTGTAACTGCTGTACATCAAACCCTGCAACATTTCTAACTCGGTCCTCTGTTAAAAGAAAACAAATGGGTAATTTCTTATAAATCAGGGGATTTTCTGTTTAGTTTTTATTGTTCTGAAGTAGTTTCACATTCTCCAGTATCCCAGCTGCTCCAGTTCTGGTGGCAGTCTCCTGGGGTGCCCTTAGGAGCTGTGCACTGAGGGCAGCTGCTGGTGTAAGGACCCTGGTGCTGCCTTGTCTCCTCTCTGTGCCTCCCCGCTCCGTGCGCACAGTCCGGAGCTGACCACGCTGGCCCCACTCCGTGGCTGGGAGCCCTTACCTTAAAGCCCTTGTAGAAATGAGGGCTTTAAACACAGCAGAAAGCACGTGACTCCTCTTGCTTCATCACTAGAGGATAGTTGGTGGGATGTACTCTGCCCACAAAGGCCCTTTGTATGAGTGTTTTTATCACTGCAGAGTGAGTTGAAGCTCTGCCTTTCTCTGGCAGGTGCTTATTCTTGGGTAGGTGGCTGTGAGGGACTGCCCAGTGGCAGGTGTTCCAGAAAATCTGCTGAGCCTCCCTAGGAAGGTGTTACCACAACCTCTTGCCTTTTTATGGCCACTGTCCAATGCTGACTGTGGTGGTGGAGCATTCAGCCTACTGACAGCTTCCCAGGATTGGTCCTCTCCTCTCTTGAAAGGAACTGGAGTGGTGCAGACAACAATCCTCCTGTTAGTGAAGAAAGTCTGTGGAGTTTGTGATACGTGCTTGCTGCTTAAGCTATAAATAAAAATAAAATACTTGATTAGTTTATTTATTTATTTCCTCAAGGAAATATTTTCTTTAAAAGTTAAAACTGTGTTCTGCTGTGTCATTGTGAAGAACTGAGAAGATGGAGGTTGCTCTGGTCTCCCAGGTAACAAGTGACAGGACCTAAGGAATGGCCTCAAGTTGTGCCAGGTGCAGCTTGATATTAGACATTAGAAAAAATAATAAATCTTCACATGAAAGAGTGGTCAGGCATTGGATAGGCTGCCCAGGGAATGGTGGAATCACCATCCCTGGAAGGGTTCAAAAGGCATGTGGATGTGACACTGTGGCTAAGTGGTGAACTTGGCAGTGCTGGGTTAAGATGATCTTAGAGACCTTTTCCAAACTTAAGGATCCTATGATTCTGTGTAGGATCTTATTTTATAGGCATGAGACAGCTAGCTCTAGGTCTTACCTATTTCTTAGCTATTAATCTAGCTCTCCTTTCAAATGCTTTTTACTTCTTAATGATAGGAGGTTTTAAATTCAGTCTCTTCTGCTGTGCTTGAAGAGTTTTGTTCTTGGTAACGCTGAAGACTCTCTTGAGTTCCTGCATTTTTAAATGAGCCCTAATTCAGTGGTGCCTATTTGATGGCATGATGTTAGCCTCATCTGTATTCATCCATACTGATTTGATTTGATTTGATTTGATTTTTTATTTTATTTATTTTTTACTGCTTTTGCCACTCTGGCACAGATGATATGTTTAGCAAAGTGAGACTCAACTTCCCTTAACTCTTCAGTAGACTTTTTGGAGAAGCTTCAGCAGGGGTAAGTGGTTTGTAGTCCACTTATTTTTTATCTGTTAGTGAAGATTTGTTTTCACCAGCCACCCAGAGGAATATAGGCATCAAAATACATCAGACAGTTAGCTTTGGTACATGTGTTTGTCTCATGAGGGTTAACTTTGTGATCCAGACTAAAGTTTAACATTGCTAGGCTTGACTTTAGTTGAGTTCTTTCAGCATCAAAGGTGGTGGGACTGAGACAGTCCCAGTAAAGCAAATCTGCTGAGCCTCCCTAGGAAGGTGTTACCACAACCTCTTGCCTTTTTATGGCCACTGTCCAATGCTGACTGTGGTGGTGGAGCATTCAGCCTACTGACAGCTTCCCATCTGGAAGCTTGCCATTTTCTGACCTGTGGTTTCAGAGAGTCTCAGCCCAGTTCGTGTGACTGTATGGGAAGCAGATGGCTGACAGTAGCAAAATCATGTTTGGTATGTGTTCCTGCTGTAGCAGATGAGAGCAGTGCAGGAGCCTGTCTCCCTTGACTCAGATCTCCCACCGATTCATAACACAATAATTCCTTGTTATATCTCATAAGCAAACCTAGTCCTGGGATATTATTCTTATGATTCAGTTTTGTTTGAAATGTGGTTAGTGAGTAAAGTTTGGAAACCTTTGAAAGATTGAGACTGGAGAGGAAAGCACCCCTGCAATTGCTGAGCACTACTTGTATTTACGTTCCCTTAAAGAAAGTCATTTTCTCCTCTAGCATTTGTAAAACAGTCCAGCTGTGGTGGTAATAATGAGGGAATAGAGGTGGCAGGCACTTCTCCAAAACAGCTCCTGAGCTTGTGTGTTTGTGTTGTGAAGTGAAAAAAATCTAGGAGAGCTTCATGTGGAGAAGCCCCAAGGTGGGAAAATACATTTTTAGCTCTGGGGTTATGACTGGTGTTAATGTTTGGGGTGTGGTGGAGATGGTGGAGTTCCCGGATTAGTATGTTTGCATAGCTGGCTTTTTTTGAATGTGTCAAGGGGAACCAGGATGAAGATTGAAAACTTCTTTTTTAGGGAATGTGGTTATAATTGAAAGCAAATAAACTTTTAATAGTCATCTTCAGGCACGGTGAGCTGCTTTCTAATTATGCTGATTATAATTGCTGAAAATATTCATAGAAACTGGTTTTGCTCACAAGAAGTATTCATCCTTCTGCATAGGAAGCGAGAAAAGCATGTCTTCTGTAGCAGTGGATAGCTGAGAAATACAGCTGAAGCTGAGCTCTTCCCCAGCACTGTAATTTCCAGGGCTTCCACAGATGAAATACTGTAAAACACTTGAGTGTCTGGAGTGAGCACAGCCAGAGTTTGTCCATGACCACCACCTTGCCCACGTATCATGCAGTCTTTGGGTATAAGTTGACTTGCTTTGCTCTTCCTCCACTAACTGGAAGTATCAGAAATAAAATTGCTTCACACAAGTGAGAGGAGAAAGGGAAAGGCATCACAGCTGATTTCCAGGGCAATGATGGTCTTAGTGCAGCCTCAGAGATGCCCCGATGGGTTATCGCAATGTGTGCGGATGCTGAGCCTGCCGTAGCTTTCTGAATGGCTGGGATACTGAGAAAAACCCCTTGGGGCTATTTCTATGGAATTTATTGACTGTTCTGCTGCAGTGCAGACTGGTTCCTGCACAGACTGAGACACTGTTTTGTAGACATTGTACCCTGAGATAAATTTATTCTCTCACCCATTGTGTGGCCTGTGTATTGGAGACATGTACAATGGACCCTGGTCGGCACGGCTCGAGCCTTGACGAATTGAAGGTCTGTCTTTTGAGGTTCATGACAGCAGCTTGCTCACTACCTACTCTCCTAAAAGGATTACCTAGCCATTGCACAATCACTATGGAGACCAGATGGTCTTTTTGCCTGTTTCTTTAGACAAATTGAGTTCAGTGTTTCCTTATGAATAGATGTAAGCCCCTCAAAGGTCTCTTGTTGAATGTACTTTCTGCTCCCAGATGAGGATTCTGAATGTAAACTCATTGCTTGTTTGTGGTCTGTGCCTCTTGGATATAGGAAGACAATACTGCTGCATGTTGGCAATTTGTTCAGGAGCTTGGAGCTTAGGAAGTCTGTGTGTCGTCTTCTGCTAACCTTGAATCAATAATCTTTTTGTTCAATCCAAGTTACATATGACACTTTAAAAACTGTTCACATAGAGGAGTACACTTAACAGCATAGGCCAATCAAATCTGCACAGGCAAGGGTATCATAAATAACAGACTTCCAAATTGTTAGAGAGAGTAAGATTACAGGTTTTTTTTCTTTTTTGAGTATAAGATGAAATTTCTGTTGCTTATCTGTTTTATCAGATATCTTTGTGATAAAAGGCATTAATTAATGTTTATAGGTCTGGAGCATCTCTGTCATGATCTGTCTCTTCCAAGTGATTTATTTGCTAACATTTTTCTAGGCTTGCTGTTAAGACTGTTTTTAGTTCTGGTTGGTAACATTTACCGTTGTTTTTGGTAAGGTAAATTAATGAATAATTAATTTTGGTAAATTAATGAATTAATTTAAACTCCTTCAAGGTGTTTATACAGTAAATAGCCACAAAAAGAGTCAATGAGAGCAAAATCTAGCATGTTCAAATCAAGTAGGTATTCAATTGAAAATTATGAACAGTAGCCATGGAATTTAAGCAGAAAGGAAAAAATTTTGGTGGTGGTGTGCTAAGAATGGTTTGTAACTTAACTGTGTGTTCCAAAACTTAGTCTAACATTTTGCACTACTTCTTTTATATAGAGTTTTTCAATCCTTAAGTTGCTGGTGTGTTCTATGAGATCCAGATTTGGTCCTTTTGCTTTGAGTTGCAGTCTTTGTGTGCTAAGTGAAGAGCCAATACTTTCAGAGAGTTAGGAAGAGCTTGGGTCTTGTTACCTTGCCTTTTTCTTGTTTACTGGCAGATTAACTTAAAATCAGAACAAACCTAAAGAGGGAGGTTACTGAGTGGCTGCTGGAGTGAATTTCATGGTGGCCTTTCACTGCAAAGATCATGGTTGGAATCCAGGCATGGGGAGAGATAAACAGATGCTGTGGGACATCGCTCTGATCAGTCTGGTCCACATTGTAATGGACCATTGCACAATACTGTGAACTGTAATTGGTCTCCCTAAAGGAAAACTGGAGAGGGATGAAAGTTTGTCCTGACTTGTCAGTGAGAGGAGAGAAATACCAACAAAGAGAAGAGAAAATGAAACATTTACTCGATGACTTATTTCTGCTAATTCAATGTCAGTTGTTAAAGTATGCTTGTAAAAATGTATGTCTAAATTCTAGGAATCCCCTTTATCGAATTTCTCTTAATTTGTAACTTTTGATTTTTTTCTTTTTTTAATTCATCTTACGTACAGTTGGAGTAAAGTGTAAGTTGTATTTGACTGAAAACCCTTTTTTGTTGTTTTGGTGTTTTCTAGGAAGGCTGTGTGCAGCTCCATTCTGGTTTTGGCAAGCATAGTGTCTGGCCACGAAGACAATGCAGAGCATACTGACTGCTAACTGTGCCCGTGTTTGAGAGTCTTCCTACAGGTTTGCTCTTTCTTTTACACTATGCTTTTAATCTAAAAGTGCTAAGGGCTTGAAGCAGGGATGTTAAAATATAGAAACTCTAGAAGATAAGATTATGCTTTTGCAGTGGGTTGTTTTGACAATATTTTAATGAGGCAGCAGAGTATCCTCCTCCGGGTGATAGTCTGAGATTCCATGTGTAAAGAAGCGTAGCGCTGATAGAAAAAGCATTTTGGTGTTGTTTCTGCACTGGAGATTCATTCTGAGTTACAAAAAGAACAGAACTGTCCTTTTTTCTATGGGGTGCACTTTATGTAGGTTTGAAATCTTCAGTCACCTCAGTGGGGCAATTTAACTGCTCCAGTGTGTGCTATTCACTGCAGACACTGTGAAAAACTGAAGAGCATTTTACCAAGCAAACTATCGAACTGTGCTGTGCTGAATGAATATACTGCAGTTTTGTGCTGTAGTGGAGAATGAGGCTGTTTGCTAACCAAGTTCTTTTTTGTCTGATTTTTGGCATGGTTTTTTTTCCTTTCTCCTAGAGTAGCTTCATTTAAACACATAGCTGGGGTTTACTGAACGTTTTATTGAGGCAACACTTGGTCTCACAGAAATCAGTCAAGCTGAAACTGCAGTGGGCTTGTCTGCTGGCAGAAGGGATTTCTCTAAAAGTACAGTTCACTTTACATCTAAGTTATGATTATCTTGCTGTCTCCCTTTCATTATGCCATTGTTCTTGGGAGCCAGAGATTTTGTAAGTTATAAGAAAAGGATGTTGCCAAGGGTGTGGGTGGAGGAAGGTGTTGACATGATTTCAATGGAGTTAGATTCCAGCTTTATAACAGAGGGGTAATGAACCACAGAGAAAATAGGCTTTCCTAGCTTGCCCCTAAAATAAGTTCAGTTATGAATTTAATGTTGTACATGACTATTTAATGGCTTTTTTTGAAACAATTGTTTCATATCATTTTTTAAATAGGCGTTTTCCTGTGTAGAGGGTAAAAATGGCCTGTTACTTTTTGCTCTGTCTTTTAGCCATTGTTTCTAATGAAACTCTTCTTAATTTAGTGGAAAATGGGGAATTCAGAAAGCCAATACAGTCTTCAGGGATCAAAAAATCATGCTGCTACTACAGCTGGTGCCAAGCAAAAGCCTTGCTCTCTGAAAATTCGCAGCATTCATGCTAAAGATGAAAAGTCTTGCTCTATGCATGGATGGGGACATACCAGCAGCGGCTCAAACTATAAATCAAGGTCCCTTGCCAGAAGCTGCCTTTCACACTTCAAGAGTAGTCAGCCTTATTCCTCTAGACTTGGTGACACTGTGATGGTCTCCAAAAGCAATGTCCATGCCAAACACAGGACAAATGCCTCGGGGGACTACTGCCAAGGGAATAACATGATGTTTTTGCCAGAGAATGGTTTCCACTATATTGGCCTCCAAGCTGGAAGTAATCATGCTGCCTCTCGAGAATGCAATGGCCACATTTTAAATTGCTATGGAAAGAATGAGAGTCTTGCATCAACCTCCCCGTCAGAGGACAGGAGGAGTCCTAAAGTTCTCATTAAAACTCTGGGGAAGCTGGATGGTTGCTTGAGGGTTGAGTTCCACAACAGCAACAACAGCAAGGTACCAACCGAGGAGTCCAGTGGGCCAGTGCAGTTGCTGAGGTATTCCCCTGCCTTGGAATCTAAGCCAAATAACCTGCTTGATGTCAGGAGGAACTCCAGTGCAGATTGTTCTTCAAGCCATCGTCTGTCACCTACCGATTCAAGGCTTCGGTCTAGTAAAGGGAGCTCCCTGAGCTCTGAGTCTTCATGGTATGACTCCCTCTGGGGAAATGCTGGGGATATCAATGAGCTGGATGGTTCATATTTGACCAGGAGCACTCCAGACACAAGCATTCATGCCAGTTTTCCAGCAAGCGACAACAAGAAGTCCTTCAACCAAAGTTCATCTCTTTCCTCACTCCGAGATCTCTATAAGGATACAAATTTGGAAAGCACTCCTCCGCCTGGGATCAGGCTGTCTGATGAGTATATTGACACTCCTGGTAGCCTAAGCAACCGTGTCTCCTTTGCCTCAGACATCGATGTTCCCTCCAGGGTAGAGCAGGGAAGTCCTGCACATTACACCTCCTACACCCTCCCGTGCAGAAAGTCTAAGCCCCTTGGTGAAGATGCATCCAAGAAGGATACGTTAAAGAACCGAATGCGGCGCATCAGTGACTGGACGGGAAGTCTTTCAAGGAAGAAAAGGAAGCTGCAGGTATGTACAAACCAGCCTAAGTGTGTGAAAGTTGGTTTTTATATTCCGCTTATAAGCATAGTGATTGCATGATATTTGTCTTTTTTGCAGGTTAATTACTTGCTTATCTCATTTAGTAATTTGTGGAATTTTGAGAAGTATTGCATCCCTGGTGTTGTCTGAAATGTCAGCAGCAAAAAATATACACATCATTTTGTGCAAATTTTCCCTTCCTATTTTCATATTTTGTCACCTTCTAAGTTAACTCCAGTCTTTGCAACCTAATATCTCTGTGATTTTGCTTTTGAAGTTGTTGCATTACTTAAAAAGTGACTTGGGGTTTAAACCTTCATTTATTTCAAGTATGAAAATGCAACCTCTCTCTATATATGTGCTATGGATTAGCGTACATTATCTGAAGAGTGTGGAAGGAGCAGTGGAAGGAAGACATTGTATCCATCTTTTCAGACATTCCCTGTCTGTTTTACTGGCTTCACCACTCAGTTTTTGTTTGTTGGTCCATTTCTAGCAAGGCAAACAGTCGTATTGACCAGAGGTGCTGGTTCTGCCTCCACGTCCTCTGAAGGCATTACACGGAGCAACCTCCTCCTTCCAATGTGTCAGCTTAGTTCACCAGATGGAAAAACTTGAGTTGCCATCTGGCTCACTGGGAGATGGTAGTGTGAAGGAGATGGGAGGGGAGAGCAAGAGGGAGGGAAAGGATGTTTCTTTAGAAGAATTCAAGACTAATCCCATTAACAGGAATTTAGGATGCCTGTGGTCAGGAATGAAATTCTCATCTCTAGCTGCAGGCCCCAGTATTGGCTCTTTAAATACCAGACTGTGCCTGGTCTCTGTGTGTGAGTTTGCGAGCTGAGATGAGAGCGTTTTTGGATTTGGTTTGGATTTTTGGCATTTTTCCTTCCTTTTTTTTCCTGAATCTTCCCTGGTGTTTTTCATACAGGAACAGTCACTGCGCTTCCCTAAATGAAGGATACTCTCTTTCAGCAACATTGATGTGCTGGCCACTTCAGCAGTTTCCTGTCTCCTGTACTGGAAACTCAGACAGGTTTTGTGCTTAACATGTGCATCTGTCATTGCAGTGTAAAACTCTGACAGACCCTTAGGCTCAGAAATGAGCTCAGCGTAAGGTTTGCTGGTGTGCATCCTGACTGAGGGGCTACAGAACTGGGATATGAAAATGGAAGCTGTTTATTTGCATCGCTTCTTTTGTGAGTTGGTGCTCATGTACTTTATCAGATGCCGTCTTTTCATCTTCTTACTCAGCTGTAAAAGAAAGGCAAAAAACCGTGGAATCACTGAGGAGCCTCAGTGCTGTGTTCCAGGGTTCTTCACTGATTTCAACATCTGTAGCTGCTCTGGATTTTACTGCCAGGCTTTACATATGATTTCTGCATCCCAGACCTTTAGTGTGTATTACTTAGTTATGACATTTTCAGAATGGCATTTGTGGTGCGCAGTTCACAGCTATTTTGAATTCACTGCGCAGTGCACTGACTTCAGACCCGGCAAGGAAATTTGGCTGGTGAGATTGCATCAAGCTTGAATCAGATTGTGATAGAAGGAAAACAGCCCTAACTCCAAAAATGGTGGTTTCTTAGAAAAAGGCAGAGGAAATGGTTAGTCACTGATTTTAATCAGACAAGTATCCAGCGACAGGAAGGGTAAGAGGGAGGTAGTGGATGCTTTGTAGTTCCTTGTGTGGCTTTATTGGTTCATTTCCATCTTTCACACTTTGAGAAACCTGCCTTCTCTTCTGGGGATTGCTGGGTTGTAGTTTGGTAGTGCTTATACTCTTTACAGGCTCTTTAGCTTAAAAAGACAGAAGTGTGGTGGATGGTTCTGATCTCTCACGTGGTTGGTCCCTGTTTGTGCGACTTCATCTCGTCGTGGCAGCATCTGTGCTTTGCTCTGAACAGCGCGTCCCTTCCTCCGTACATTAGTAAGAGCTGGCTGTGAGTCACTTGGGCTGAACGTAGGTGAAAGCTGGAATATTTCCCTGTAAGTGGGCCTAAGTGCTGGTGGTGGCTGGGTAGTCCCTCCAGCTCCTCAGTGGAAACAAACCAGCCGAGCCCTCTGCTTCATGGGAGCACAGGCCTAAGAGGCACGGGCTTGGGATATTGAGGCCAGACCCCTGACACTAGAAAGGCAGTGGAGTTTAATCCCCTTTGTGAACAAATTGCAGCTTAAACACAGGTAGGATTTTCTCCATCTTGAAGGCTCCTTCCAGACCATCTTATCCAATGCTTGCTAATAGGCAGAGTAAATGTAGCTCCAAGCAGTTTGTTCTGATGTCAGTATTGCCTTCTACATTAGTTATTCTTTCCTATTTTTTAATCTGTTATGATTTATTTAAAGGGAGAAGTGGTGTCTTTTCTTGGCCTGCATTTGTGGTGCTGTACAGACTTTCCTTGGTCTCCTGTGTTAAGATTGGAAATCTATTTCCTTTTCATTCTGGCACCCTTCCTCCTCATCTGTTTTAAATCATCCACAAATAGATTTGCATAGGGGATATTCCAGAGGAGTTCTTGGTTGTGCCCTCTCCAGTTACTTGGATGTTTCCTTATGTCTGCTTGATCTGATGTATCCTGGAATTGAATTTACCTTTCTAATAAAGAGCTTGCATAAAAACTTGCAATAATCTTTCCCAAGACCTAGCTTTCCTTGCATGAGGGTGTCCTAAAGTGTTCCCTCAATGCGTTACTGGTACTGTACTGCAGCAGGCATCTTCGTTTAGTTTAATCTGTGCTGAAATGGCATTGGGGTGATGCTGAGTTGCAATTCAATGTGTGTGAGCTGAAAGATGTGTGTGATGTATTTGAGACCTGTGTACAGAATTTAGGCTGACTTGCTGCACAGCCAGATATAGCTAAAGATGGTGGTGTAAACTCTGTGCAGCTCTTTAACATGGAGAACATTAGCAATTTCTGTGTGAAATGAAAATCCATCCTCCAGAAACAGCTACTGAAGAAAGGTTCTTGAGTTACGTAAAATAACCTCACTTCAGGAATTGTATCTGAAATTTTATGACTTTATAAGCCAGAGCCCTGATGTGGGCTGTAAAGAGAATTTAAAGGAAAAGTACATTGAATGAACCTCTTTATTTGACTTGAAGACTAGTATTAGATTCTCCTTCTAGCATGGCTCCTAATGAATGTAGCAGGCTGCATTTTCCCTGTGCTGCTCTTTACAGCTAATTATTGCATGTGTCACTTTGTCTAATTGGTATCTTAGCCACTTTATCTTTTGCCTTATCTTTAGCTATTCCAAAGTATATCTCAAACATTGAGAGATCTCCATGAATGCATCTGAGCAGAAACAGAGATCTATCATCACTAGATTCAACAGAGCAAAATCCAGCAGAAAGTTGCCTGTCAGGGAAACCACCTGGAGCAGCAACTTAGGTCAAACCTTTTCAGTAGTGGCAGATATTACTACAATGACAGCCTTCTCAAGGACCAACAGAGACTCTGCCAATTCAGTTCTTTAAGAAAAGAAAAATACAAATGGTGGTGTCCTGGTGAAGTGTACATATTCATTTTGGATTCTTTATCCACTTTCTCTACTCTGGTACTTCCTCATTCCTACCCTTTCTATGTGTCAGGAGAAAACATAGGATTTGGTTAGTGGCTGGTCATGGACAAGTTGCATCTTTTCATTAATGTTTGCTGTTCCAGTGGTGGGTTTTCACAACAGACCCCTTCTATGTATTTGCCTTGTGTTGTGCCTCTTACTAGTGCTTTGGGACTGAAAGAAATACATATTCTTAATAAGCTGTACACTAATGTCTTCCAGGGGACACTAGCAGTTCCTGGAGAATAGTCAAACAATTAAAATGCTGGAGTTTGGCACACAAGTACAGTGGCAGTAATTAAAACAAGGGTGGAGAAAGCTTTCAGTTTCCCCCTGAAGTGCAGATCAACAGCGCAGTTGTACAATCCGTGTTCTACAGTTGCTTTCTGACATAAATGCTTTGCATGTGGGATTTTATCCTGGTTTGCCACTCCATCTGCCATTCTTCCTCCCTTTACCATATAAAGACCAGTTAAAGTGTTGATCTTTAGGGAGTTACTCTTTGGCAACACTGATTAACACTCTGCAACAAGATTTGAGGAAGGTGCTCCTTTTCCATGAGAACTGGATCACCAGACAGTGATCTGAAAAGCCGGACTTGAAGTTCAATGTACTGTAAGGGAGTGTGGGTTTCAGGTCAAACTGGCTTTTGTGAGGCCACAAGCAGCAGTATCCTGCTGCTGGAAAAGTGGTTTGTCTGGCATTGCCTGGGAGGGTGTACAATCCCAGCCTTGGCTGCACACTGGAGGTCCTGATGCGACCAAAACATAGCACAGCTTTTCTGCTGCAGTTTTGAAGAGCATCAAGTAAGAAGCAAAGAAAAAAGTAGCTGTTTTCAAAGCTGCTGAGGAGAACAGCTCCCAGGAGACCAATGTTTATTTACTTTGTTCTTAGTACAGTAGTCTGTGAGAAAATAAATGCTTTTAGAGAGACAGTCTAAACTTGAAAGTATAATGGCTTTATTATTACTGAGGGTAATGGCTTCACTTCTCGAATCGTTTATTGCAATATCTTCTCTTTTCTTCCCTTGCACTTTTACTGCAAAAGGCAGCATGACTTTTGTGTTTTAGGTTCTTAAATCTTGGTTGCTTTTAAATAACATTGGCAACACTTGAGTTCAGAAGACAATAAATGGCTTCTTAGGATGGATGGTGTGGTTCTCAACCGTGAAGTTAGTCCAAGGAGCACTGTTTTGGGTAGCAGGAAAATCCCTGTCCATCCCTGGAGCTTGGGAGAGTTGGGATCAGACAGCATATTATTTGGAAAGGCTCAAAAGAGAAAAGGTACAAATTGCCAACAAAGTCCCACGTTGACAAGCAGTGGCAAGAAATAGGCCTACTCTAGCATCCATATCAAAGGCAAAGTTGAAGTCATAGCATCAGGCCTGATTATTTCAAATAAAATTAGCCAGCCCTCTCAATCCAAGGTATGAAGTTGCACAGTGCAATTAGGAGAAAGGCCTGCCAGTGCTTGATGGGATGATCAAACTCTCAGGGTGTTCCCAGCAGCTCAGAAAATACACAGCTCTGCAGTCTGGGGACTGGATTTAAGCCAGTCAGCAAGCGTGTCTTTCTTTTTTTAAATCTCATATTGTTTTAGATTAGATTTTAGTCAACTGATCAATTCTAACAAGCTTAAAATATTCTTTACTTTTGACCTTTTTTTTTGTTGGTTAAGCACCATTTGTATGACAAATAAAAAGCAGAGGTTAAAATCAGCCTTGTTGTGTTGAAGCTAAACCTAGCCACCTTGCACCAATTTGATAGCACCAAAGTATCGAAAACCCTCTAATAATAAAAAAACCTGTTGTGACACTATTCCTGCTTGTACTCAGATGCCAAATATGGTGCCTGCATTTCAGATGGGGGATGTAGTTGTCTCCTGGAGTACTTCAGTTTTCAGACAGGAGTTTCTAGTGAAATTTGAGATTACTCAAAGCATGCTGGAATTACCAAAGTGCTCGGATTAGTGGATAGGGTTTAATGGGGTTCAGCTGAAAACACTGAATGGTAACAGGGGTGGTGTGAGTGGCTGAGGCAAAGGCTGTGATGTAATGGTTAAAAGATGAAGGAACTGAAAGTGGCTAATTGAAATTGACAAATGAGGTGTGTCTTTTGATCGTAGCTCTGGTGACTGATCGCAGACAAATTCCTTTTATGCACAGGAGCCAAAGTGTAAAGATGGGAGTGACTACTTTGACAGCAGAATGGACAACTTCACTACAGACACACTGGCACCATCACAGCTCTCCACTTTACTGTGGTCTCCTGGCTCCAGCCATGCCCTGTCCCAGAGAAGCGAGTCCACAATGCTGTCAGCAGTGATGCCTTGAGGCAGAACATTTATGAGAACTTCATGCGGGAGCTGGAGATGAGCAGGATGAACTTGGAGAATACGGAGACCTCGTCGGAAACAGAAGACTCCAGTGGCGAGTCCCTTAGCTCCTTGGAGCAGCTGGATTTGTTGTATGAGAAAGAGCAAGGAGTGGTGCGCAAGGCAGGGTGGCTGTTCTTCAAACCCTTGGTGACCCTGCAGAAGGAGAAGAAGCTGGAGCTGGTCACACGACGGAAGTGGAAGCAGTACTGGGTTACACTCAAAGGTAAGACCACCACGTTGATCCTTCATCTTGGCAGCAGCAGTCTTTCTGTTGTGTCTCAGCAGCATTTCATGCATGCTGGCTTCTGTTAGCAGTTTTAGGGGGATCAGAAAATAACACCTAACTTTAGAAGGTCTACCCACCACAACTTTGCAAGGTCCACCCACCACCTAAAGTGGAGCTTGTGCCTAGGCAGCCCACTGAACTGAGGTGCTGCTCAATGTCTTTGGGATTGTGTGAAGCATTGTGTTTCATATCATAGTGGGAATTGTTTTGTCTGACTTCCTAATTTGTGTGTTCACATGAGACTGGGGAGTTAGAAGATGCTTTTGGGTGTTTGGAGGTCAAAAACCAAACTGAAGCAAAATTTAAGGGTCAGGAGAAGTAGCTGGTGCCCAATTCCTTCTTAGAGACACAGTGAATTAGGCTCTGCCATGATATTTACTGAAGGATGAGGTAGTTTATTGTAAAAATGTTTTGTTCATTTCTAGCACATTAGGGGGCAATATAATGGAGAGGTGAACTCCCAGTGCCGGAGCCTTTACACAGAGAAGTGTGTGTGGTTCAGAGCAGGGGAAGCTGAGGCAGCAGCAGGGAAAGCCCTGTGGTGCCCAAGGCAACCATTCCCAGGAGTTGAAGGTTTTCCTTCCTTTCCCTGGGTGGTCCTTCACAGTCTCTGCTCCCGGCAATACCAACCCCTTCTGGCTTTTGGCATGCCCAGCTTCCCATCTCCTGCCGCTGCTCCTCTTGTGAAAACAGCCCCATGGAAGGGGAATCCACTCCAGAGGGCAGCTGCAGGTGTGATTGCTGTGCTCCATTTGTGCTCAGAGGGTGCTGTGAGACATTTACAGGTGTCAGGAAGTGTGAGAAGGAAAGTAATATCTATTGTGGGGAGGAAGGGAAATTTAATGAGTGAGTTAATACACCTTTTTTAAATTTTGAATTGCATCCAAAGGATTTGTCTTTCAATAAATATGGTCCTAAGTTAATGAGCAAGGAAGTGATCAAGCTTGATCATTTCCTATCATATCTGGGACTAGAGAAGAGAAAATGGCAACTTTCCCACAGGTTGCCCTTTTAAAAATTGTGCATGGGTGTAGACCTGAAGAAAAATGAACAGCAAGTCCTGGTAATGTTCTGCTTGATCGTGCTGATTGAAAAGAAGCAAACTTACTAGAATGAGGCAATTCTGCCTAAAAATTCAGAGACTTGTTATCAAGTGATCAAAATGTAGGCAGGCTTAGCAGTCTAAATCACTTGCCCTGATAGCATCATCAGATAGCATGATTCATGCTTACAAGCCGTGTATACAAAGGGAAAAACAGTACCTGAATTCCACCTTCTTACTGTGTGTGTTTGTGTTATGGAGTATGAATATAGTTTAACCTGCCTCTTCTAAAATTCAGCTTCTAAACAATTCTATCAAAACTCTAAACTGAAATATATTATATACTAGTAGTTAGTGCATTTCTGGGATCATAAAGCTCTGGCAAGCAATTTAGGTGCTTCACGTTCATTTTTTTTGGCTATAAAATTGGCTTATTGAAAAAAATTGTGTCTCTTCTTACTGCCTGAATTTCTGCAGCTACAAAAAAAGGAACAATGAAGTTCTTTGTAAAAAGCTTTATTAACTTCTAACATTATAACTGTTAGATACAATGCTTTTTACTTCAATGGTTGATCTGGCTGCATTCATAGTACAGAGTCTTTTGCACTTTGCTAGCTGTTTTAAATATACATTCCTAATTTCCTTGATCTCTTACCTTTATTGTCCTGTGGAGACTTCTGGTTCCAAAATAAACTTGCCTGTCTGGATATCAAGGCGTAATTCTGTTTTCATAATTGCTATATCAAGATCAAGGCACTTGCTTTGGTTCTCTTTATACAGGTTTTTGAATCAATCAGTATTTAATTTGTTCTTGAAGTTTAAATAGCCAAGATATTTTAAAGCATGACTCTAAATATGTAAATGGAGAGCAGCATGTTTATTTGCACTCTGTTGAGATGTGTTTAATTATAAATATGCAGAAGGCTTGTAACCATCTAGTTACCTGCCAGACTTAAAAGTATACATTCTTGAGGTCTCTGCTTCACTTTCAGGGCCACCAAGACCTGAGCCTGAATAGTAACTGTGTACCAAGAGAAACTCTCTTTTTCATCTGTCCTGTCCAATTAGTTTCCTTTAACTAGGGAAATTGCTTTCCCTTTGCTCTCTCTCTTCAGCTCAAGTTTTAATTAAAATATTTGTACAATAATCCATCCCTGTGGGTCTGACAGAGCTTATGAAACTAGCTGCTTTCAGGGATCACTGGACTTGACCTAAAGATATACCTGGGGTTCCATACACCCAAGCATACATACATGCCCTTCAAAATTTTTTATTTGTGTACATATAAGCTCTCAGGATAAAATATGACATGAGTTAGAGCAAAAAGGGGAAATACAGGGATATGGAAATATTTTTAAATCTTAAAAACTTTAAGAAGTGGAAGTGGCTGTATGTGTCTGCTGCTGCTGAATACAAGAGAAGACTTGGCTTTGTGGGTTTAGTTTGCCCTGTTACGTTCAAATGACATTTCTGATATGCAGAGTGTTACAAACCATGTCATTTTTTCCAGCTGTAGAGATCTGCAAGTGTTTCAGTGGCATAAAGAAGATAAAGTGAGGGCTGCCCAATGGAATAGAGAGGACCAACTCTATAGGATTTGTTCTTACCCAAAATATTCTGCCAGTCACTTTCGGCATTAACAGGAAAAGGTGCAGTTATGTAGTATAGAGGTATTTCTATGTATTAGATTCCTTACTCCAAAAGCTTTTCAGTCACTGGATGATTTGATCAGAAATCTCTGATACGGGTTTCCCTTTGTAATGGTATTTTAGAAGTGTACTTCAGTCCATGACCCCTTGAACAGGCAGATTGGTGTGTCTGGGAGGACAGTGGGTTATAACAAGGCAGGAAGGAAAGGCTGTCAGGGATGGAGGGCACAGGCCCTTCTTGAGCCAGCATTGCTGCCAAAGGCAACATGGCACTATAGTCATACTGCTGTGGGCTAGGATCAAGTGTCCTCTGCTGGGATCAAGTCTCCTCCACTCTCCTCCAGAAGTAATTCCACTTGTTATACTTGGGATTGCCGTCATCAAGGATGAAGTTTGTTTTCTGGATGCAAGCTTCATACCTTAGATATTACGCTATTTACAAGACTGAACATGCTCAAACTCAGCCCTTTTAAACTGTTTTAAATTACTCAGAATTGTCTGAGTCTCCAATTTTCAGCTAGATTCAAGGAAATCTGGTTTAAATTTGAGAAGTTTATTCACTAAGCATGTTGTATGAAGACAAAGGGTTCTGCAAATCTTTTCAACAAATACGAAGATTTCTTAAGTGGCTGTTATGAGAGAGTTGGTTCAATTTAATAAAGAAACACAAAAGCTGATTTAACTAAGCAGGAGTTAATCTCTTCTACATGCCTTAACATTTTAATAGGCTGAGTTTATTGATTGAATATTGTGGGTTAGAAGGGACCTTTAGTCCAGCTCTGCTGCCATTGGCATGGACATCTGTCACTACAACAGATTGCTCAAACCCCATCCTACCTTAGATGCTTCCGTATTGAGGTGTCCTGATTTATTTATTAAGTCCATAAATGTTTGTTGTGGCCCTATTAGATGTCTGTTTCAACTTTTCATTGGCAAATTGATCATTAACTATTTTTCTGCATAGAAGATCTTCCTTTTTTATCTGTTTCGGAAGAGGAGGGGAGCTGATGTTCCCTGTCTCTGAAGGTTGTCTTAATTCACAAAAACATTATATAATGTTGGGAGATCCATAACTTACTTTCTTCTCATTTTTTTTTTCCCCTCTGAACTGCAAAAGGTTGTACTCTACTGTTTTATGAGACCTATGGAAGGAACTCAATGGAGCAGAGCAGTTTGCCTCGATACGCCCTGTTTGCAGAAGACAGCATAGTTCAGTCTGTTCCAGAACATCCCAAGAAAGAAAATGTGTTCTGTCTCAGCAATTCTTTTGGAGATGTCTACCTATTTCAGGTAACAGGATGCATGCATAACTTGATGGTTGTTTCTATTTTAGGATGTGTTTGTGAGTCTACACATGTATCTAAAAGGTTGTATGTACACACACACACACACACACACACACCATGTTTCTGCCTTTGACTTAAAAATAATAGCACGACTGCACTGTTGCATTACACTATTATAATACCTAATGTATGATGACTTCAGGTATTACACCAGTTGGCTCAGTCAGCTATGGTTCAGAAACAAAAAGAACAAGGACCACAAATCTGCAAGAAGCTCTGGGTGCCTGGTTGATCACAAGCTTCTAAAAAATCAACTTTTCATCAATTTTTTTTCACATCCATTAGCAGCATTCCACCCTTACAGAATGGTGTGCTCAACCCTGAATCTGCTGGCCAAAGAGAGTTTGCTTGAGCAAGATACTCAAGAAAGAGAGCTAAAAATAATCAAAATACCTTGGCTGCTCAAGGGCACCACTGGAAATGTCAATAAAGAACAGGGTTATGTGCAACTGCCTGCATAGAAACGTGTTGATTCATAGGCACACTTGTACATATCTCCAGAGATACTTCATGCAGATTGCATTCTCTTTACCTCGATGTTGCCTCTCTGCTAACTTGGCACTTTTTAAGTAAGCAAATACCTTTCTTCAGAATCTCACATATAAAATCTTCTCTGCTGTCACAGCAGTGAGGAAGGTTTGTCTTTGATATCTGGTAGGGTTTACTTTAGTTATCTGGAGGGATGAAAGACGAAAGTCACATCTCTCCCACAGCTTATGTGGCTCTTGTCCTTCTGGGGCTTTTAGACCTTGCAGGTCTAAGAAGCAAAAGCTGGAGTTTGGAGACAAGTCATGATGGAGTGTAGGAAAATCTCAGACTACCTTTATTTGCTCAGTTCTAAAGAAAACCTAATTTCACTTGGTTAAGATAAAGTGCCTAAGACAACAGGGAACCCATCAAGCACTTCATGCCCTAGAGCTGTTGATTTTATTTTATTTTTCTCTTATCTGCTCATAACATTGCACCATTGATTGGTTTCACAGGCAACAAGTCAGACGGATCTGGAAAACTGGGTTACTGCCATACATTCAGCCTGTGCTTCCCTCTTTGCAAAGAAGCTTGGGAAAGAGGACACTGTCAGGCTGCTGAAAAATCAGACCAAGAGTCTCTTCCAGAAGATTGACATGGATGGCAAAATGAAAAAGATGGCAGAGTTGCAGCTCTCAATTGTTAGCGATCCAAAAAACAGAAAGGCCATAGAAAATCAGGTACTGGAAACAATTTTTTTATGAGAGCTTATGTATCATTTATTATTGCTTTGGTCTATATTTGTGATTTCTAGGCCTGAGAGTAGTTGTCTTGTGCATAGCTGGCACAGTGGTTGTAATTATTGCCAGGTTTCTACAGCAGTCCAGAGCAGTGCAGGAGGCAGGCTCCACAAAGCTGTGCATCAGACTGTTCTGTTTCAAAGCACAAAGCTTTTTCTTGTCTCTTCTGTGAAAATGTAATTAATTTTTACTGTTTTATGTTAATAAGATCTAGCTGTTACGTCGCATACCACAGAATATACAGTATGTTCTGTGAATAATTTGTTATTGTATTGCAGAAGAGATTGAAGAGTAGGTACTTGGCAGTATTGTTCTGCACCTTAAGACAGCACATGAGAAATACTTAATCCTTCCTCCGACTTTATTTGTGTAGTGGTAGAAAAAACCATGTGCTTCCAGTTGAAATTTAGCCATGACTAATGATCACCTGATGGTCTGTGTGGTGGTGAACAAACATGAAGCCTTACTCTGCTCTCAGTTCTCGCATGTGAACCAGGAATCACTCCAGGGATACCTTATGGAAGTACATTGTGCAGTGCTGATGTCTTGCCCATGCCCCCAGTTCTGAAGATAGTAACAGGCAAAAGATGCTTTAATTATTTAGACATCCTTAGTGTTCAGTCAACCACCTTACTACCCATGGCTTCTTGTGCACTAAACTTGTCTCATAGTTTAGCCTAAATAAGTCTGTGAGGCTGCTCTGTCTTTAGTTTTATCAGGTCATCTACAGAAGACTTCTGATAACTTGTACTGATCTTGACCTGGTCTTTGAGAGCCTTTCCAGTCAGAGTAACTATTCCTCTGTCAGTACTTCATGCTGCATATTATGGCCCCTTGAGTAGCAAATGAGGTTTACTTCCTTCAAACCAATACAGCATAATTATTTTTCTTTTGTTAACGAAACACTTGTAGTTTCAGCAATTTGATGCTTGTAATATTTAAAATTCCTACTCTGCTGGCTTGGACTTGATGAAGAGCAGACTGGCTAGTACTGACGTCACTGTCAAGCTCTTGTGGCACACTTGGGTCTGAAGCTATATGAGCAGAGTTCAAATAACATGCACGTTTGTGTAGGGATTTGCAGTGCAGATGTTCATAAGCCCTTTGAGTGCTCAGATATTCATAATTTATTTCCAGGTCACTTTGTTTCATGGTCCAGAGCTGAGTGAGGTGAATGGAGGAGGAAAAATGTTAAGCATCCTTTATTGCAGTAGGCTTTGAGACCTATAGAAGAATATGCAGATTTCTATAGATGTCAGTGCTCATAACATGTGATACACTGAGGAAAAATCCTGATGTATATTAATTTAATTTATCCCTCCCTCATCAGATATTCTTGTTAGTAGTTCATTTAGAGTCAGCTGAAGAGTATTAATGACCTATCTTAATATCTGCTAATTTGGTGTTCTGTCCTTGAAGAATTGTCATCGTTTTCCAGCTCTGTAAGAAGTTGGCTTCATTCTGTAGAACTGAAATCCATCTTCTGGGCTGCAGAAGATTTATTCCTGTTAATCTTCTGTCTATGTGTGTCTCAGAACATTGAATGGGGGCAGACCATTGGGAGAAAGAATGACATGGATCACTGCAAGCATCCAGTAGTTGGCAAAGAATAAATTTATAGCAAGAATTTTCTCCACTCTTGATCCTCTTGAACTCTTTAAAACATTTCCTTATAATTGCCTAAGGTTTGCTGGTGAAGTCACTTCAGAAAAAAAATCAATTGATAACTCAGTTGCCTAATCTTCTAAATTGTTGTCTCAGATTGGCTTTTGCAAAGAAAAAAGAAAATCTTGATTCAATTACTAACTGAGAATTCTTAATATACTTAGTAAGGTAATGATTTTGAGAAAATGTTATTCCTGAGGGAATAGTTTGCATATATGTAGCTATAATTGTTTAGTAGCTGTGGTTGTTTAGCTGTCTTTTGCCTATTTTGAGAAACAAGAAAATATAAATTCTAGTTTTGGTTTTGTGTAAATTTGATGATGTGTCAATCATGGGGCAGATATTGTTCCTCCATGCTGAAGTATGTAGTATTGCCAATACTGTATTTCTTAAGAATGCATTCTGTGCTGGAAATCGTCGCTGGTGATTTATTTTGGGAAGCCAGCGGAAACACTGTGATTGACTTCAGAAGGACTGTGGTGGTTTTTTACATAAAAAGAATTTATTTTCACTGGGGAATTATCTTGGAAACTCTGATTTCTATAGCCTTTCTCCTTTTTCTTCCTCAGAAAAGCAACCACCAAATGTCAACTTACTCTTTTCTTTCACTTCTGTATTGCCTTAACACCAATATTTCTCTGCTGAAGACTTAATAATTCCCAGGGCTTTAAAAGCAAGCAAAACCTTTTTTTATTTCACAATTACTACCACATGAAAGACAGTTGTACTAAGGAAACCTGCACTTCTAATGTTGCTATGGGTATTTTGATATACTTTTACACGCTTCTTTTTGGTGTTCAGCAAATAGACTAGAGAAGCTCATCCAGTACTGTCTGGTAAATTTTGTGAAATTTGAAGGCAATGAATTGATAAAACCAGCGCTAAACAGAAGTGCAAACAAACAACAACAACAAAGACAAAGAAAACATTGTTTTTCTAGAGAAATTGTTGTTTTATATGCTATCAAATCTGTTTTATATGGTATCAAGTGTTGTTTATATGCTATCAAACTGGTTGGGAAATGTTTTGTCTTGTGGATTACATGAGGGATTCTCTCTAGCTGGGTTTACTGGCATAAGAACAATAATAATAGATTTTTTAAGTGGTTAAGAGAAAATTGTAGAAAATTTACAAAGCTATTGGTAATGCTGGGCAGTTGAGAAGAGATCAGTGAAGCATCTGCAAGATGGCAGTGTGTCTGGAAATCTGGAGTCTGCACATGCTACCTACAGCCACATATGTTTATTATTACTGTGTGAAATAAATACGTTGTGTGTGATGCTATTCCCCCAACATGTAACTTCTCTCCTCAAGTGAAGACAATTAGGACAAAAGGTAGCAAGTTTGAAAATCTCCTGGTGGCAAGATGAATTGCAAAGACTTTCTTTAAAAATGTTTTTAGTTTTCCTAGGTGTTTAACCTGCTAGAGAAACCGCAGTGTTTGCTGTGAATACAGAGCCCTGTTAGTGAAAGGGATTATTAGCATTTATTCAGATAATAATCTCTCTCTTAACAAAGAGAGCTCTTTTAACCAAATATTGCACATTAAAGTCAGAAGTGAAGCTGCCTCTGCCTGCAGAACTGGTCTTAATGGGGTGGAAAATTTATCTTGCAAGAGAGACCACTCCAGCCCTTGTGTAATTATTTATGTACTTGGTACATAAGTCTATCCTGATGTCTCATTTTAGAACAATAGCATGATTAATAGTTGCTTGAAAGCATTATGGAGTTTTGTCTTCAAATTTTAATATGTTGGCATAATCATGTTTTCCAAGCTATTCAGAGGTTTCTGATGTAATTCATATTTTCTCTGCATATAATTCTTAACTTTTCAGAGGGTTAGGAACATGTGTATTTACTTGCAGGCACTGAAATGGTGAAGCATTAGTGGGAAGAACAGGAACATGCTATTTTTGGAGATTATTTTTTTGTAGGTTTTCATATGTGTCCTCCACCTAAAAGTAGTTTATCTATTGTCATTAAAAAAAAAAAGAAAAAGGATCAGTAAGATGGTGGTCTGCTTATTCTGGGTTGTCATTAAATCCATTAGTACCTTCCTTTCTTTCTTCCTACCTTTCCCTGTAGTGGTCTCCAGCTTTTTACAAAGAGCATAACTTCACTGCTTTGTTTTTAAAATTTACTTGACTCTTTCTCTTTTCTCTCACATTTAAAGAAGGATGATTGGAATAGGTCTGGGAATTTATTCTTCAGCCTCCACAAAGCTCAAATTTCATGTCTTAACTTTCTATAAAGCATCTGATGGAATATTTTCTGACATTGAGATCCAAATTCTCAACAACACTCAAAGACAGTCTTTTCAGGGAACTCTGCTAACCCATGCCATCATTGCTGCAGACAAATTCAGCTGGAATCTCAATACATAGTAACTTTTTATTCTTCCATATCCTCTTAAACTAAAAAAAAAAGTCCAAGTTTGTTAGAACAGACCTTCAGTTTGTGTGGTCTTTGAACTGGCTAAAGCAGATCTCTGCTTCCTGAGAGGTTGGTTCAATATCTTTCCAGATGTTAATCTTCAGTAATATTTTACTTCATTGTACCTTCCCTACATCATTAGCAAAGTACTTCCCTTTAGCAGTAGTAGACTGGAAGTGAAGTGAGTAGGCAGACAGAAAGTTTGGGAAGTTCACCTCCATTCTCTCTGCACTGTTGTTGCTGTTTTACAGATTCGTGAATTTCCCTCTTTGTTTTGCAAAGTTTTAGCATAAGGTAATGAAAAATTAGTGTGGAGTTGCATAGCATTATCTCATACAGCGGAGCTGGTGGGGCAGCCTATTCAGAAA